>NC_031998.1:47293192-47359063 GCF_001879085.1 Nicotiana attenuata
CTATATATATGACTTCACACAATTCCAAACAATCACCAAACAGCCCAAACAACATCAATAATAATCATATTGAGCCTCCCAAAACAGTCCACGCACAACCTAATCACTTCATACATACGACGGCCACCGTAGTCGTGTCAAACGATCCGGAAATGTTACGAAGAACTACCAGTCCACAACCCTACATCTATATGGTGTTTTTCCACATCCTTCCTCCTCCAAAACTCCACAAAACAGTAGTAAAAGATACAACCCAATACCAACACGAAACCGCCCAAAAACAGCGCACAACAAGTCGAATAATTCGAACTCACGGCTTCCAATCACCGTCCCGTGAGTTCTAGCTATTAGGAAATGAATTTATCAACATTCCTTCATATTTAAAAGCTTAAATAAAGAAATAAGGCATTTTCTTAACTATTAGATACCTTCCAAAACTCCAACTACAAAGAAAAAGAGAGTCAATATAGCGATACTTACGTCGTGGGGATCGTTCTAGTGTTATTGCTTCGTGATTTTGTGCCTCGGACGATAATCTTGTTGGATAACCTTATGGACAGCCTAAGGGTGAGGTTAGGGGTCTTATTTGGTCGAGCTCTCTGGAATTATGAAGAAAGAGACGACATAGGAAGATAAATATCCATTTTGGTTGAAAAGTCAAAAGGTGCTACTTGGCACCATCTCATTGGCCCTTTTTCAAATACCTATATCATTTTATCCGGATATCGTATGAACAAACGGTTAAGAGTGTTGGAAACTAGATTCCAAGACCTTCAATTTAATATATAATATGTCCCAAAAAGACCTCATATAAAACACGAAATGTATTGCTCAAAAAGCTTTAGTGACACACCTACTTGCCAACTATACAGTCTGTGCAGTCTTGCAAAACTGCAAATATCTCTCTACCCCGATGTCGTATCGAAGAACGGTTTAATGCATTGGAAACTAGACTCGTAGATCTTCAATTTGATATGTAGATCATCCATTGATTCCAAGTATATTGGGAGAAAAGTGCATCTACATTTGACCTAAATGTCAGCAAATTATAAATGGAACTTGTGATGACCTTTTCCAACTTTTGTTCCACAACTCGCTTGACTTTAAAACATAACACCAACTATCGTATGACTAAAATAACTCATAATATAATCTCGTTATAATGTTAATAACCCTAGTATCACCCCAAAAGTACATGGTAAAATATTCCAACTTGTCGACTTTCTACGAAACTTATTTTCTTCAATTCGTTTAGCTTCTAAGCCTTCAAACCCTCTTGCTACTTGGTACTAATGATCTTAAATATTTGTAACCTCCACATTAACATGATGAACTAACTTTGTAAACTTTTAAAAGATGATTCCCTTTCTGAGCTCACATTAATTGACTTATGACGTACTCTCACGTATGAAAACTTGGGGTGTAACAAAAACACACCGGGATATCCAAGTAGCAAGTCTCTGTATGAAATCTCCCACACTTGGGGCATGGAGCCCTCCCCTGCTGCTGTGATCTCCCTCCTAAACGACCGAACTGATGGGGTCTCCTACTGTCTGAACCTGGTCTCATGCGGCTGCTCTGCTGATAACTGTGCAGAGATGGTGGTGCGCTCGCTGAGGACTGAGCATATGACTGGGACGACCCTGACGACCCTCTTCCCTGAGCTGATCTCCCTGAGTGACCCGCTGATCGGGCCCTGCTGCTATTCTCCCTTTCCGCCCGAATCTTTAACTTCCTAGCCTCTGTGGCCTGAGCGAATCCCACAATCTTTCCATAGTTCATATCCAACTGTAAGGCCATTGTAGCAGCCTCATTCACTACCAAGGGACTAAGGCCCTGAACAAATCGCCGAACTCGAGCGGCCATGGTCGATACTAACTGAGGAGCATACTTGGACAGTCTCACTAACTCCATGTGGTACTCCTAAACACTCATACTGCCCTGTTTGAGGGCCTCAAACTCAGTGGCACGGGCTGCTATTGTCTCAGCAGGCAAGAACTGGTCCATGAACGCATCTACAAACTCCTCCCATCTGGCCGGAGGTCTTCCCTCCCCACGGGAATCCTCCCACATCTCGAACCATGAGTACGCTGCTCCCTTCAACCTGTATGATGCCAACTAAACTCCCTCTGTCTCTGAAGCCTTCATCACACGGAGGGTCTTATACATTTCATCAAGGAATTCTTGCGGATCGGCCTCTGCGTCTGTGCTTGAGAACTCTGGAGGGGCTAGCTGCAAAAACTGGTTAACTCTGGAACTGGAAGAATCTCCTTGTCCGCTAGAGGATGCAGAGTATCCTGAGATCTCTGGGCCTGAGCGGCCACTAACTGGGTCAACATACGGATGGCTCCTCTAAGGTCCACATAGGAAACCTCGGGACCAGGAGCTGGAACGGTGCCAGAATCAGGAATATCGGCGGGAGGGATGGTGGCACCCTCTGCCGCTGCAGGAACAGGAACACTCTGGTCTGGGACAGACGGGCCAGGTAGGTTCAAGGCCGGTGAGTCACTCTCACCCACGGCATCAGGTACATGATTCATAGCCTCACTCGGGGTGGCATTGGCCCCAAGGCCGAGTCTAGCTCTCTTCTTAGGTGCCATTACTGAAAAATTCGGAACAAAGCACGAGTTAGACATAGATACTTCCACATTTCACTTCACTGCACGATACAGAATAACAAACAAGTGGGAAATTTCCTAAATGTCCATGCTGCCCCCCACTTATAGATGTGGTCGACTTCACACCGATAAGTAGGGCTCTACTAGATACGGCTCCGAAACATCCTAGGACTCCTTTAAACCTTAGGCTCTGATACCAAGTTTGTCACGCCCCAAATCCGAGGGACATGACCGGCGCCCGACCGGGTAGCCCCAGTCAAGCGGACCTGGGTGCCTTTCCTAACCCACGTGTTACCCCATGTTTTCCTTACTCAATGTTCCAAGAATTAGACATATAAATAATTAAGAACACCTTTTTGCAAAGCATACATACTTACATAATAGTTAATGAAATTACCAATTCGTTGCCCAACGTATGAAACATGGATTTACATAAGTTTCTAGCCCATATCTACTGTCTACGGAGCCTCTAATGGTACAACAAGATAATACAGTATTTACCGGTAACAAGGCTCCGGCTATACCTTAAACAAACCAAAATAAAACTCCGGAAACAAAGCGGCCTGAGCCACGCAGGGCCCCTAGAGGAAAGGGGCTCACCAAAACAGCTGATGGAAGACGAAGGGGAGCTACGATCGGTGGACTGGAGTACCTGCTATGGATCCACCTACAATCATAACAAGAATGTAGCGCCCCCGGCAAAAGGGACGTCAGTACACTTGAATTGTACTGGTATGTATGATCAAACTTTGCTCCAAGTAAACTAAAACCATAAACAAGTAAGTAACAGTAATAGAAATAACAATCAAATCCACAAAGAAGGAACAATCAAGCCAAATAAGTTTACAATCTCTCCTTTTCCCGTTCCACATTTCCACATCAATAATTTCACAATTTGTTCATATTTTCATTTCCATAGTGATTTCGATCACTTTCCACCCTTATTACCTCGGCCACCCTTATCACCACAACCCACACCTTATTACTTCGTGTTGCGGCGCGCAACCCGATCCCACCGAGCAATCACAATTCACAAACAATACCACAGCAATAACAATTTACATAAACAAAGATAACAACAACAAATCTCAAGGTCAACAACATCAAATCCCAATAACAACAATGACAAATCTCAAGGGATAGAAGCACGATACACAAGGGATTTCTTTAACCATCAATGACTTTTCCTTCTTATTCAATAGCCCAATGCACAATTTAGATCACAACGGTAATTTCCCACAACCAGCCACATATAATGTTACCACATTTGTTTCAATTGCATTGATTACAAATCCTTTCCATTATCGGTTCCACAGCTTTTACCACATAACACATTCACAATCATAGCTTGGTTTATTGCCAACTACTTGCATCATCTTATCGGAAGACTTGACCAACAACATTCAAGGCACATAAATCTCATGAATTCACAAATAGTTCGCATAAGTAAACACATATTACTAGCAAGAGTTTAACTTCACAAATAACCCAAGTAGACAACACGTTCCAAATATTGAACACCAAGCATGGTGATTTTACAAAGTTCAAAGTTAGCCATACATACCTGGAGCCGAATTCCCTTTTAACTTCTATTTCCAATTCACCAAATAATCTAGCAACGTCAATCTAGTGCACAATTTAATACACATAACTTAGAATTGGGGTTCACAAATGCTTCTCAAACTTATTTAGGTTATCAGCCCCTTCTTTGTACAAGTCTTTGCTCCCACCCAACTACTCCTACTAGATTTTAGGTTATAGAAAGGCATGCATGTAAGAGTTCAACCATTATTTTCAAGAACCAATGCATGAGACTCCCCCCCCCCCCTTAGTTTAAACCTAAAATTCAATGAAAAGGGTTAGGGATTTTACCTGCAAGAAAAGGGGGATGAAGATAAGCTTGAAATTTTCCGGCCCGGATAGTTTTGAAGAATCAAATTTTGGAGAAGATGACTTTCTCTCTCAAGACCCTCTCTTCCTCTCCCTTATTTTTGTGCAGAAGATCGTTAAAGAATGAGGGGGATGGGTGTTTTATTTCAAAGGGGTAGGGTTTTAAAATTTAGAAAAACAGAAGCCCGAGCAAGATCTGCGGTCGCATTCTGCGATCGCAGAACCGAAATGCGGTCTGCAGATTGACCGCAGAAGTTCCCCCAAAACTCTGAGGAGTCTGTTCGGGTCTGCGACAGGAATGCGGTCCGCATTCCTGTTATGCGGTTGCATTATGCACCGCAGAACTGACCTTCACAAATCCTTGAGGAACTTATGCGATGATTATGCGGTCCGCATATTGGTTATGCGATCGCATAATAGACCGCATTTTCAACATTAATTTTGACAACTCTTCTGTTTCACTCTGCGGCAGAAATGCGGTCCGCATATCAATTATGCGGTCGCATAATGGACCGCATCTTGACCTCAATTTTAACTAACCTACTGTTTCACTTTGCGGTAGGAATACAGTCCGCACGCTAGATCTGCGACCGCATTCTGGGCCGCAGAATGGCATTTTCTGGAAAAATTGATTCTTTTGATTTTTAAAAGCTTAGATCAATACCAAGGGTCCGAACCGCGGCGAGCAAGCTAGCCGCGAAGAATTCTACGCATTCCTAACACATATTCGGAGTCGACACCACAAGATACTAGGTTTTGAGCCAAAAAATTTTACGGGGCCTCACATATATCCCATTGCTGGATGTGCCCATCGGCTTGCTTTTCTTTTGCTCTTGCAAATTCCCCCATTCCCTATCCCCTATGTGTGTTAATGTGAATTGCTCCCCTCTTCCTTTTCCCCCTTTTAGAATTCCACTTCTGCACTTGCACTCTCTCTTAGTTCCTAAGTTCTGCCCCCCTCTTGTGAGCCTTGCCTTGGGACCTTGAGTTCCCTCTGAACTTGGACACTTGAGGGCTGGCCCTTCCACACTGCACTATGTCCTAGTCTGGTAATGTATTTGGGTGTAAGCACTGCCCGGAATCCATGTGAGACTTTTAAGATCGGAAGNNTGAGACTTTTAGGGAACTCTGACACACCCCAAATGAGAGAAAGGCTTTGAAATCTGATCTTTGGAGTTGGTTTACTTCATACTTCAGATAGGAAGTCTGAATCAGGCTCTCCTTGGTTGTAATTTTTAATTTATGATGTATTTTTCTTTATTTTACTTTTCTGGGCTGTAATAACTTTGTAATAAAGCTTTCGAGGTTGGCTAGTGAAAAAGGGAAGGGTAACCATGTATGCAAAGGGTAGATAACCTGCCTATACGAGTTGCTGATTTTCTGCACTTCCATATGTAGATAACCTGCCTATAGGATCTCTAATTTTAGCATTCACACATAGATACCATGCCTATAAGAATCCTGCATTCTTTCATGTAGATAACATGGCTATAGGATTTTCTAATTTCAGCATTCTCATACGTAGATAACATGTCTATAGGATTTCTGCACTCTCATGTATAGATACCATGTCTATAGGATGCATATGCATGTAGAGAATATGCCTATAGGTCCTTTCTGATTCTTGCATATCCACTTCTCACTAGGCAAACGTGTTTATAGGTCTTAATAACCAAACACAATCAGATGTCATGTTCATATAAAACCCAACATTAGATGTCATGCCTATAGGGTTTCTGCATTTTTACTATGTCTATAAAATGTGTTCTAAAGTGAACAAACGCATAGAAAGCATGACTATAGGAGCTTTAACCGAATCTGAATCACCTCACTCGTTTATAAGTCTAAAACTAGCAGTAATAATGTATCACCAATGGCAGAACTTGTGCACTTCTAAAACTCGCTTTTAATGGGCAACTTTTCTTAAATCAGTATGTAATAAGTTCATATTCATGTTCTCTGAAATCTGTAGATATCATGCCCATAGGTTTTCATCTATCACTTAGGCAAGCCATAGGATAACTTATAAACTGAGTCAGGTTTTACTAGCTACAACCAACAGGTAGGCGTGCTTCGGGCTTCTTATCTGAACTATGTAATAAATCAGTCTGCCTCAAACCTTTTAAGTTTAATTAGACCTTAAACAGTACGTGCAAGACATGCTAAACTATGTGCTTTCTTTGGTTAAAGGAGGTTTGTCTGAGCCTTTTATTTGTTTATATGCTTCCCCAAACGTGCTATATGTGTTTTGTTTGTCGCCTTAGTATTTTTACCTTTTGAAACCACAAATAAGACCAACATCTCCTCCCTTTAGGATTAGTAGTCCCAAGTACCTCCGGGACTGATAAGACTGGGGCGGGTAATAGCATGCATTAAGTAAACGAGACCATTCCGCGCTTTAGTACCTTAAAGGGGTGGGAAAGGGTAGATATGGATATGATGACCACGCGATAACATCACGTGTAAGAGAGATTACCGGATGTTGTGTGGGGTGATCCATATTATTAATAAACCTAGGACCTCCCTTCCCTTTGTTTCTTTGTTTCTTTTAAATCCTTTAAACGTTTCTTCTTAATCAACTCTCTTTAATGCTTTCAAACTTTGTTTATTTCTAACCTTTATGTGAAAAAAAAATCCCCTCTTATTTGAAGTCCTACTTGCCTATGTGTTATTCGTACTTAAGTCACAACAATAGCTTGGACGGGAACCACATTAGTAGATTCTGACGGGTGCCTAACACCTTCTCCTTGGAATAATTTCAAGCCCTTACCCTACCTCTGGTTATCCAAAATCAAGCTCTTCTAAAGTGTCCTAATGCACTTAAATCATTAGGTGGCGACTCTTCAATTCCATTAAACCCAATTCCCCAAAAGGGAACGGGTTGTCCTCCTAAATGTCATAAACCCGATTTCGCGAGAAAAAGGGGGCGCGACAACCTTACAAACTAATTGGCCAAAGCATGAACATTTGATGCAAGTGGCCACTCACTAACTGGAATATACGCAAGGGACCCATACTCATAGCCTTTCTACTTAAGGAATCGGCCACCACATTAGCCTTCCCGGGATGATAAAAAATGGTGATATCATATTCTTTCAACAGCTCCAACCACCTCCTCTGCCTCAAGTTGAGATCCTTTTGGTTGAACAATTACTGTAGACTCCGATGATCCGTCAATATCCCACACGGCACGCCATAAAGATAGTGCATCAAAATCTTTAGCGCATGAACAATGGCTGCCAACTCTAAGTCATGAACATGGTATTTCTTCTCACGAACCTTCAATTGCCGCGACGCGTGTGCAATCACCCTGCCATCTTGCATCAATAATGCACCGATCCCAATACGAGATGCATCACAATACACCATGTAGGATCCTGAACTTGTGGGCAACACCAACACTAACGTTGAAGTCAAAGCCGTCTTAAGCTTCTGAAAGCTCAACTCACACTTGATACGATGTGCCCCAAAAAGGCTACTTAGTCTAACCAAAACTCACACTTTGAAAGCTTAGCATATAACTGACTATCTCTCAATGTCTGAAGTACAATCTGAAGATGTTGCTCATGCTCCTCTCGACTGCCGGAGTAGATACAGATATCATCAATGAATACGATCACAAAAGAATCCAAATAGGGCTTGAACACCCGGTTTTTCAAATCCATAAATGTTGTTGGGGCATTTGTCAACCCAAATGACATCACTAGGAACTCATAATGCCCACATCGAGTCCCAAAAGGCATCTTAGGGACATCGGAATGCTAATCTTCAACTGATGGTAGGCAGACCTCAAATCAATCTTTGAAAGTACCTAGGCACCCTAAAGCTCGGCAACGGATACTTTTTTCTTGATAATGACTTTATTCAACTGCTGATAGTCTATACACATCCTCATTGAACCATCTTTCTTCTTCACGAACAATAGGGGTGCATCCCAGGGCGAGACACTAGGTCTAATGAATCCCTTACCAAGCAAATCATGCAACGGCTCCTTCAATTCCTTCAACTCCGACGGGGCCATATGGTATGGTGGAATATAAATAGGATGAGTGCCCGGAGCTAAATAAATACAGAAATCAATATCTTTGTCGGGTGGCATACCCGACAAATATGGGGAAACACCTCTGAAACCTCACGCATAATAGGTATAGAATCCATAGAAAGAACCTCCGCACTAGAATCGCAAATATAGGCTAAATAAGCTAGACACCCTTTCTTGACCATACATCGAGCCTATACATAAGAAATGACATTGCTGGTAGAATGGCCAAGATTCCCTCTCCACTCTAATCGAGGCAACTCCATCATGGCTAAGGTCACCGTCTTGGCGTGAAAATCCTATATAGAATGATAAGGTGACAGTCAATCCATACCCAAGATAACATCAAAGTCTACCATTTCAAGAAGTAGGAGATCTTCGCTAGTCTCAAGACTCCCAATAGTAATCACACACGAGCGGTAGACGCGATCTACAATAATAGAATCTCCCGTATGCACGGAAGCATACATAGGAGCACTCAAAGAATCACGAGGCACAACCAGATATGAAGCAAAATAGTTTGACACGTAGGATAAGTAGAGCTCGGATCAAATAGAACAAAAGCATCTCTATGGCAAACTGGAGCAATACATGTGATAACAGCGTCAGATGAGTCAGCCTCAAGACAAGCTGGGAAAGCATATAACCGAGGCTGGGCCCCACCATTCTGACCTATGTCTCTGGGACAGCCTCTAGCTAGCTGGCCTCCTCCTCTAACGGCCTGACCGCCACCTCTGGTTGTGTAAGGCCCCGGAAAATTTCGCTAAGTAACCTAGGATCGCGTGGTGCCACGTAGGTTTATTATAATATTTTTATGTGCTATTAACATGGTTTACATCAATTGGATTTGGTAAATATGTGGATAAGTCTTATGGTAAGTATTTTGGGGTCCAAGGAAAGGCCTAAGTCTAAGAAAAATTGGAAAAGTTCATAATAGGCTAAAATTCCAAATGAGCTTGCACTAGTCCATACTTTGAACGATCTTATCTAAATATGTATAGGGTTTTATGTGATGAATAACCTATCAAATGAAAGGTCTTCGAGTCTAGTTTCCAATGCTTCAAATCGTTTGTCATTTGGACATTCCTACAAAAAGTTATGATCAAATTACCAAAGGCTGGAAAAATACGATCCTGTGTTACATATGCGATCGCAAAAACCATTATGCGGTCCGCATACTTGATTTGCTATCACAAATCTGGCTGCAAACTGGACCAGTGTAGCCCAGTTTTGGGCACTGAGTTTTGCGACGCGTTTGCGGCCAGCATACCCATTCTGCGGTCCATTATGCGATTGCAGACCTGCAATCGGAGGGTAAATCTTCCTATTTTTATAACCCGACCCCATTTTCATATATAATCTTTGGGGCTTCATTTGGGGTCATTTTTCCACTGATTTTAGAGAGAGTTGAGAGCATTTTAGAGAGAGAAGGAAGAACCCAACATTCAATCATCCAACCTTGCATCAACCTTCAATAATCAAAGAGACCAATCATAAGTTCTTCATCTAAGAGGTAAGATTCTATATATTAGCCTTTAATTTCTAGTTTGGGGTATAAGATGGGGTTTTGAGGTATGATTCTTGGGTGTAATACTATTATGTATAAATGCATGTATAAATTAGGGTTGTGGAATGATTGTTGAACATAAACAAGTAAAGATTTGGTTGGGGAATGAAGGAAAACCTTGAAAAAGAGATTTGAACGTAAGATGCTCAATTAGTATTTGATAAAATGCTCAAATGAGCTGAAACCATGAATACCTTTCTAATTTGTGTTCAATTTTGTTATGTCTCAAAGTGGATTGGAATTGCTAGAATTTCCGGAACGTTGTAGTAACTTAAGGAAAGCTTAAATGAGGTATGTATGGCTAACATTAACCTTTGCAATGACCCCTTGTTTGGTGTACGAGTAATTGGTATGTGTTTACTTATGCAGACTATTTGTGAATTCTTGTGATTAATGTGCCTTGAACGTTGTTGGTTAAGTCTTCCGATATGATGGTGCAAGTAAATGGCAACAAACCAAATGTGTGTGTGTGAATGTGTTTGTGTGGTAAGAGCTGTGTAACAAATGATGGAAAGAAATCGTAATTGATGCAATTGAGACAACGGTGGTAATATCATATGTGGCTTGTCGTGGGCAATTATAGTTGTGACTCAAATTGTACATTGGGTTATTGTATATGATGGAAATGGTATTGATGTTTATGAAAATTCTTGTGAATTGTTGTTGTTGTTGTTGTTGTTGTTGTTGTTGTTGTTGTGTGAATTGTGATTTGTCCGGTGGGATCGGGTTGCGCGCCGCATCACAAAGTAATAAGGTGTGGGTTATGGTGATAAGGGTGGCCGAGGTAATAAGGATGGCCGAGGTAATAAGGGTGGAAAAGTGATCGAAATCACTATTGAAATGAACATATGTGAAAGTTGTGAAATTATTGATGTGACGGAAAAATGTTGAATGGGGAAAAGGAGAGATTGTGAAACTTGTTTGGCTTTGGTTGTTTCTTTCACGTGCATTTGATACGTGATTCTATTGCTGTCTGTTACTTGTGTGTTATTTGATATTACTTGGGGTAAAGTTTGTTCATACATACCAGTTAATTCAAATGTACTGACGTCCCTTTTGCCGGGGCGCTACATTCGTGTTATGATTGTAGGTGGTTCTATAGCAGGTACTCCAGTCCACCGTCAGTAGCACTCCTTCCCTTCCCGTCAGCTGAATTGGTGAGCCCCTTTACTCTCGAGGCCCTGCATGGCTCATGCCGCCTTTCTTCCGGAGTCTATTTTTGTATTTGTATAAGGTATAGCCGGAGCCTTGTTGCCGTCATTTCAATATTATTCTTCAGTTGTATTTAGAGGCTCTATAGACAGGTTGTGGGTAGTGTCGGGTATTGGAATTTAAAATAGAAATATTGATATTTGGTAATGATGTATAAAACTTGTAATACCTTTAAAATGGCGAATGAAGTTGCTAATGAAAATGAAATGGAAATCGTTAATGATATGTTTATAGAATTTGATTAATGGAGTCTATCTCCTATTTATTCATGAGTTAGTTTGGGTAGAATGAGACCTAACAGGCTTGCTCGGTCGGGTTTACTCGGTTGCGCGCCGGTCGCGCTCCTCGGATTTTGGGGCGTGACAAACTTGGTATCAGAGCCAGGTTTTAAAGTGTCCTAGGATGTCTCGGAGCCGTGTCTAGTAGAGTCCTTCTTATCGGTGTGTTGTCGACCACATCTATAAGTTGGAGGCTATTCAGACATTTAGGAATTTCACCCTTCTTTGATACTCCAATCGTGCGATAGAGCTCAAGTTAGGGAGCTGATTTCCTCTCTAAGTCTTATTCTCAAGATTGGTAACCTTGATACCATAATCCGCGAATTTGAAGCATGTAAGGAGGGATTGATCCCACCATTGAGTCAGAGTGGATTGCCCAAGGACTTGTTATGAGAATGTATTGAGCTGTGGATGGAGTGGTAAAACATGTCGCTAAGAGGGGAGTGTCCTTGTCCCTATTGATGTCTCTGCACCATCAGATCATGTAGTATATCAGTATGTTACCTACGTATGTTAGGGATGTGGAGTCGAGGGGTATCAATTAACCTATTGCCCTATCAACCTAACTTCATTAAGTGAGTCAAATGAAAATTTCCACTCATTGTATATGTACATCCATATTGAAGAGTTCTAATAAACATGGTCTTAACAAGATGTTGAATAACAAAACATTGTGTGTATCGACTCTTTGAACGAGACGCACTATTCGTGAATCTACTCTATTGTGAATTCTCTTATTTACATTCTTGTGGAATTAAGTTCTATAATTATGCCCATGAATCGAGTTACAACTCTAGGATTGATACTTCCCACTTGCTTTTCCTAAATTCTCACCAAGGGACTATATCCAATGAATTTCTTACAGAATCTTTTTATTTAAATGGAAAAAATCTACTCGCTTGTGCCTATACATGCACCGTCGTAAAGTTTACCTATGTGGTGTCAAGTTCCATGCAAAGCATCCCAGAGTTGCGATCCTTCTCGAGTCACTCTTTTGCTCAGTTGTGTATATGGCTTATATGGTTTCAACGGTCAATCTATTCTTTTGCGAATATCATCATGAAAGCTTCTCACTGCCTAGTAAAATAAGAGCATACCTTAACACCTCACATGAGTGCATGTCAATCGAAATGGTCACCGTGTGCATAAAGTCTCTCTGAAAATTGAGATCCTCACATCCACGTCATAGGAAGATCATGTGTCACCATAACTTTCGTGTCCACTCAGGACATCCCGCAGTAAGTAGCTCACCTTGTCCTAGTATTGTGGTTGCTCGTGGCATGGTCGTATATTGCAGTTGGGAGCTAATATAGCAGAAGCATGTCCAGCTTATAACAAATGTTTATCTTCTCTTTACACCTCCATAACATGTGTTAATTGTGTTGTTTAGTTAGTGAATTCATTGTGCTAGTTTCCCCACACTTGTTCGATAACCATGAGAGAACATATCCTTCTATGAGTCATTGTAACACTTCCTTTCTCGTAAGGACCCCTACTAGGCTCTCTGTCAAGAACAAGCACACCTTCGGGGGTTATTATAGCACAACGTCTGTTTCTCTTGTTTTTCTATATTTCATTAGCATCTGGGTAGTTCTCAAGTCAAAATCCATGAAGAACTCATTATGAACATCTGCAAACCCTCCATGATTATTCTATACTATCTCATTGGGTTCCCATATCACTTCAAGTTCATCAAGGGTTGATAGCATGTCGCAATTACTGAAATTGAATTATCTCTTTCCGATAATGGATTATCTACTCTTGTGCTAGTCCAACGATCTGCTTATCAGTCTAACTCTTGCCTTTAGGTTTTGGGTTGACAAAGGAGAAATACACCTAGTAACAAATTCATATGTCAAAGCCTTTCTCTCTGTTAAGTCTTATAGCATCTCCCAATGTGGTTTGCAATAGCTGGTTGTGTAGAAGTGTGTTGTAGTGCTACATTATGAAGTAGAGTTGCTAAACATAATTGGATTTTAGAATTCTAGAGCTATACATCACGTGACTTCATACAGAGATCTTCTTTCAAAAAATGTAGCTTCTCGTAATCGCTTTATATTACCACCCTTCCTAGTGGATACAATGTAAAGGTTACTTCCATAAGGCTCTTTCACTTTCTTTTCATTTGTCTTGCATGGTGTGTTGTTTACTCGTAATCTTCAATGCGACATTATCTCAACGTCTTGACTAGTCATCCAACTATGCGATTCGATTAAATTCACCTCATTTTTTATACTCTATAAGTACCCTTTTCTAAAAGGACACTGAAAGTAGGTAAATTCCCCTTTACTATAGACCTCTAATGTCTTCGACTTAGTTTAAGCTTGTTGGTTCCAAATGGTGCTCATTAGTTTTGCTACACTACTATCTATTTCATCTGATAACTCTCATTGTAAAATTCATTTACGTTTCATGGCATCAAAGAGGAAGTCTTGTAGCATTAAGGAAGGGGACATATTTCTTGTGTTAGAATAAATAAATATTGCTGGTATTCTTTGTAGATATTCTTCTAACAACCATTTACCTGCTCTGCTTATCCATGTGACTAGATAACCCGGGTTACTTCTCCTCGATAAATGCATTAAGACGTCTCATTCTTTCGAACTTATCCATGTGGGCACTTTGAGGTCTTGTTTTATACCAACTCGTAACGGTTTTAAGTACTTTCTTGCCATTGTTATCGATCTTCTAGGGCTACGGGGGCTTGTCTCATAGGTTTCAAAAGTAATGATTTTCCTTTAAGCTCAGGCTGAAATTGCCCTGATTTCAAACCAAAGTGCGTCCCCTTTTTCCAAAGTCTTAAATGGGTCGGATTGGACGGGTTACGTGGCTTTCTTCGCACTTGGCTTCTAGAATAATTGACTATATCATTGTCATGAGAGGGGAGTTTTGCTACCCTTGGTATTACACCTCATTAGGTGAATAGGAGTGTCGTTTTTCTATCTCCCGGGAGCATCATGTTAACCATTAGAATGCCTCTAACCAGTACATGATTTCATCCCAACATTTAGATGTCCGAGCTATGTGGTTTTACTCGTGAAAGGGGTGAGATTAGTTGCCTTCAGATTTTTGCACATATCATGAGCATATTGATTTGGAAGACAAGTTGTCATACCTTTAGTTCTCTCATATAGGGTCAATTGTCAGGGAGGGTTAAGCTGTTTGAGTTATGATAATTTCATAAGTGTTTTAACTTCATTTTAATCCTTATGGGCTTACGGCATAGATTCCTTGTGTCAGCTAACGTCAGGAGTGTAATTCTACTTCATGTATTTTGAATCCCATATCGCATTCAAGGTACCAGAGCATGAATTGATTTTCCCTTCACCCTAGGAAACGACTGGGTCTTGTACTTGAATATTCCTCCTTAATGATTCCTATTGCCAATGTACTACTTACCCCTATGCCTCATTTGTGTAATAATTGACGTCATCACAGTGATTAACCATGTCAGCATTGTTAGTTGTAACTTTCGTGTCCCTTAGCATATAACCTCAGAAAGTACTCTACTCAGCGCATTAATGAATTCCTGAATAACTCCAGCCTGATCTTGAACTCTGTTGTTCCTTATTGTATTAGATCCATTGGGTATTGTATGTTCAGACGAGTCAAAGATGAAGCTTCATAGTGTGATCACATATATATGTGATAGGTAATTTTATGGTCAGTTTATGATAGCACATCTTAGAGTAATTGTTGAAGGTCATCAAGGGTTTAGTGTGAGTGTTCGCCTAGAGATTTAGAGTTTGGAGGGTGAGCAGGCTATTCTCAATATTTTCCCCTGAAGACGTTATGTGAGTTGATAATAAAGGTTGCATAAGTGTATTCCACATTAGGCCACACTAGGAGTATGAAGTGTCCCTATAGTTGTTCGCCATATATTTTGTGGATTCACAGGTCTATGTCTAAGAAAGTAGGTGGAAATCAATTGTGTATCATTCCGGTGGAAATTATTGAAGGTGAAGTTAGTGGATAGTTAGCTTATGTGAGATATCTACTTGTTATCCTTGTTAAGTAAGTTTAGGGGTCGAAATTGCTCCCGTGAATGTGTTCTGGCGAAGTCTATAGATATAAGAGGCCATTAAGGGCCGAGAGTGTTGTGGAAATAAAATATTTTCTCTTGATTGCATAGCAGTTGGTTTTGATTTGAAAGGTACCTTCTAGGTGATATGATTTAAAAATGTGCAGTCCATGCCCAGGTATCATCGTGATAAAGTAGTGTTTGTAATGCTGAGGTTCTTGTCATTGATATATACATTATGGTGCTTTGTCAAGTTGTGGATGTGTTTTTAGGATGATTTTGGTGGTTCTTTGGCAGGTGGATAGGCCTAGTTACAAAGGAGACTCTGCCGAAATTTCTGAAAAATTTAGGAGTTAGTCAAAATTTAGGGTCTTGAGGTAGGGGAGAAAAGAGATTTATTATATTAAGCGTTTAAGTCGGACTCTACTTCTCATTCGAGGACGAATGATCCTAAGGGGGGGAGAATGTAAGGCCCCTGAAAATTTCGCTAAGTAACCTAGGATTGCGTGGTGCCACGTAGGTTTATTATAATATTTTTATGTGCTATTAACATGGTGTACATCAATTGGATTTGGTAAATATGTGTATAAGTCTTATGGTAAGTAATTTGGGGTCCAGGGAAAGGCCTAAGTCTAAGAAAAATTGGAAAAGTTCATAATAGGCTAAAATTCCAATGAGCTTGCACTAGTCCAAACTTTGAACGAGCTTATCTAAATATGTATAAGGTTTTATGTGATAAATAACCTATAAAATGAAAGGTCTTCGAGTCTAGTTTCCAACGTTTCAAACCGTTCGTCATTTGGACATTCCTACAAAAAGTTATGATCAAATTACCAAAGGCTGGAAAAATACGATCCTGTGTTAGATATGCGATCGCAAAAACCATTATGCGGTCCGCATACTTGATTTGCTATCGCAAATCTGGCCGCAAAGTGGACGAGTGTGGCCCAGTTTTGGGAACCGAGTTTTGCGACGCGTTTGTGGCCAGCATACCCATTCTGCGGTCCATTATGCGATCGCAGACCCGCATTCTGAGGGTAAATCTTCCTATTTTTATAACCCGACCCCATTTTCATATATAATCTTTGGGGCTTCATTTGGGGTCATTTTTCCACTGATTTTAGAGAGAGTTGAGAGCATTAAGAACCCAACATTCAATCATCCAACCTTGCATCAACCTTCAAGAATCAAAGAGCCCAATCATAAGTTCTTCATCTAAGAGGTAAGATTCTATACATTAGGCTTTAATTTCGAGTTTGGGGTATAAGCTTGGGTATTGAGGTATGATTCTTGGGTGTAATACTATTATGTATACATGCATATATAAATTAGGGTTGTGGAAAGATTGTTGAACATAAACAAGTAAAGATTTGGTTGGGGAATGAAGGAAAACCTTGAAAAAGAGATTTGAACTTAAGATGCTCAATTAGTATTTGATAAAATGTTCAAATGAGCTGAAACCATGAATACCTTTCTAATTTGTGTTCAATTTTGTTATGTCTCAAAGTAGATTGGAATTGCTAGAATTTCTGAAATGTTGTAGTAACTTAAGGAAAGCTTAAACGAGGTATGTATGGCTAACTTTAACCTTGATAAAGTCCCTTTGTTTGGTGTACGAGTAATTGGTATGTGTTTGCTTATATGGACTATTTGTGAATTCTTCTGATTAATGTGCCTTGAACGTTGTTGGTTAAGTCTTCCGATATGATGGTGCAAGTAAATGGCAACAAACCAAATGTGTGTGTGTGTGAATGTGTTTGTGTGGTAAGAGCTGTATAACAAATGATGGAAAGAAATCGTAATTGATGCAATTGAAACAACTGTGCTAATATCATATGTGGCTTGTCGTGGGCAATTATAGTTGTGACTTAAATTGTACATTGGGCTGTTGTATATGATGGAAATGGTATTCATGTTTATGATAATTCTTGTGAATTGTTGTTGTTGTTGTTGTTGTTGTGTGAATTGTGATTTGTCCGGTGGGATCAGGTTGCGCACCGCAACACGAAGTAATAAGGTGTGGGTTGTGGTGATAAGGGTGGCCGAGGTAATAAGGGTGGAAAAGTGATCGAAATCACTATTGAAATGAACATATGTGAAAGTTGTGAAATTATTGATGTGACGGAAAAGTGTTGAAAGGGGAAAAGGAGAGATTGTGATACTTGTTTGGCTTTGGTTGTTTCTTTCACGTGCATTTGATCGTTGATTCTATTGCTGTCTGTTACTTATGTGTTATTTGATTTTACTTGGGGTAAAGTTTGTTCATACATACCAGTACAATTCAAATGTACTGACGTCCCATTTGCCGGGGGCGCTACATTCGTGTTACGATTGTAGGTGGTTCTATAGCAGGTACTCCAGTCCACCGTCAGTAGCACTCGTTTCCTTCCCGTCAGCTGAATTGGTGAGCCCCTTTCCTCTCGAGGCCCTGCATGGCTCATGCCGCCTTTCTTCCGGAGTCTATTTTGGTATTTGTGTAAGGTATAGCCGGAGCCTTGTTGCCGGCATTTTCATATTATTCTTCAGTTGTATTTAGAGGCTCCGTAGACAGGTTGTGGGTAGTGTTGGGTGTTGGAATTTAAAATAGAAATATTGATGTTTGGCAATGATGTATAAAACTTGTAATACCTTTAAAATGGCGAATGAAGTTGCTAATGAAAATGAAATGGAAATCGTTAATGATATGTTTATAGAATTTGATTAATGGAGTCCATCTCCTATTTATTCATGAGTTACTTTGGGTAGAATGAGACCTAACAGGCTTGCTCGATCGGGTTCAGTCAGTTGAGTGCCGGTCGCGCTCCTCGGATTTTGGGGCGTGACAGGTTGCCTGACCCCTGCCTCTTGCTGGCTGAGCGGGCAGTGGAGCAACCGCTGCCGGGACTAGGCACGATAACTCTGTTGTGGCATGCCGCCCAACAATCTCAGAAAGAACCTCCTAATGTGACTAGTACCTCCACACTAAAAAACACATCCTGCTATTGTGGCTGCTGAAGCTGACTCGAACGAGTCGGATAACCACGATGATAGCTCTGAATCGGAGGCACACTGATAGGAGTTGATGGTGCACTGTAGGCCGGCTTCCCAGAATGAGGCACATAACGACCACGACTCCCTAAAAGCACTATAAGATGCCTGAAGCGCTGAATGAAAAGTCCTGGGAAGATGGCCTCTACATCGCTGAAACCACCGAAATGACGAGGCCTCTTATCCGACACCTGCCCCCTCTCCTGGGCACGAACCATCTCGATCCGTCTAGCAATATCTATAGCCTTCTGGAAGGTAATATAATCTCTAGTCTCCTTGGCCATTCGTAGCATGATAGTGAAAAAGCCCATCAACGAATCTCCTCTCTCTCCCTCTCAGTAGGAAGAAAGATAATGGCATGGCGAGCTAAGTCCACAAATCGATTCACGTACTAGTTAATAGTCATACTACCCTGCTGAAGACGCTCAAACTGCCTGCGGTAATCCTCTCACAGAGTGACACGGATGAACATCTCTAAAAATAACTGTGATATTGATCCTAGGTAAGTGCAGGAGAACCTACTGGTCTAGTCAACATATAACCTCTCCACCATCTCTTGGCGGAACCAGTCATCTAAAACACTCCAAAGTCGACCCCATTGGTCTCAACTATACCCGTGTTCCACAACACCTCGTGGCAACGGTCTATATAATCATGTAGGTCCCCAGAATGTGCACCACTGATGTGAATAGGGAAGAGCTTGGTAAACTTATCCAACCTCAACAACGCCTCCGTAGACAAAGTGGGCTTATCACCGGCCTATGCCTCAACAACCGGCTGAACCACCCCAACTGGCGGGACTGCTGGAGTCTGATACTAGGGAGCCACCTGCTCCGGCGTATGAGTAGCGGGAGTCTTTGCTCCTCCCCCAGCCTAAGATGTGGCTAGTACTACCGGGAATGTACCGGTCTTGGCGACACTCTCCAAAAGGCCCACCAAACGGACTAGAGCGTCCTGAAGCACTAGAGTCACTATGAACCCTTGCAGGACCTGAGCTGGTCTGACGGGTATAGTCTAAGCTGTAACGTCCTCGTTGAAATCTACCTAAGGCTGCACTGCGGGTGCTGCTGAGCGAGCCCTAGGCTGAGATCTACCTCTTCCTTGGCCTCAGCGCAACCTTGGCCTCGACCTATGACCCTGGTAGTAGCTGCCATAGGGGGCTCTGTCTCCTATACGGTTGTAGATGTAGTGCGTGTTCTCGCCATCTGCGATAGAACAAGAATAGAAAGGTTCAATCATGAATTATAGAATAAAATCACACAATACAGAAGGAAAGAAGTGAATTTTTTCCTAAACTCTAAGTCTCCGGAAGATAAGTACAGATGTCTCCATACCAATCCTCTAGACTATACTAAGTTTGCTCATGACTCGTCAGACCTAGGCAACCTAGTGTTTTGATACCAACTTGTCACGACCCGGAATTCCCGCCCTCGGGACCGCTATTGCGCCTAACATTTCTAGCCATTTTCAAAAAAATCTAATTAAATGATACAAAGAGACCAAAATAAACTGAAATAAAACTGAAATTGAGTGAATAAGCAAAAATATCAGCGACATCTTGATACAATCCCAAAACTGGTGTCACAAGTGCACGAGCGACTAGAATAATACAAATAATAGTTTGAAATGAAATAAAACTATCTGAATTGAAATAAATAGCTAGGATATGGTACAAGAGGACATGAGGGCTGCGAACGTCGTGCAGCTGTACCTTAAGTCGCCAAAATCTGCACAAGAAGTGCAGAGTGTATTTTGAGTACAACTGACCCCATGTACTCTGTAAGTGCTGAGCCTAATCCTACAAAATAATGACGAGGTTAAAGTGGGTCACTTACAATAACTTGTACGCAGTATAACAATAATAACAAGAAAGAACCACAAATAACGTAAGGCAGTTAACTAATGAAAATAACTCAATTCTTGAAATCAGTAAAACCAAAAACATCGTTCTAGAGAATATCGCAGGAAAACACTGAAAACTAACACAATGCAAAACTGGATACAAAACACACAATCTGTTGCGGCACGCAACCCGATCCCACCGTACAAATAAAATCCTCATTTATTTCACCATATCAATATCAAGAATAACATGTAAAATCCTTTGCGGCGCGCAACCTGATCCCACCATATAATTATAGTTAATATCATAATCCTCCCTTATTTCACCATATCAAGATCACATATAAAACTGTTGCGACGTGCAACCCGATCCCACCAATTTAAATATCAATCCTCCCTTAATCCACCCGTTGCAGTGTGCAACCCGATTCATAAACAAAATCAATAAAAGTAATCAATTCAACAACTCAATTCACAAGAATCTAAATAAATGTAATCAATTCAACAATTAAATTCACAAGAATCTCAATAAAATCAATGGGTGATGATGGAAATGGAAGAAAACAAATTAAAGTATACTAACCTATTAATTGGTGATAAATTTTCTCTTCAACATCGCCTCTAGGCCGAGCTCTATTGAGAAGATGGTGAAAAATGTAGAAATCGCATTTTTGGGATATTTAATTGACTGGGTGCCAGGCCTTCTTCGCATTCGCGAAGGGCCTAACACGATAGCGAAGCACGGCAGCCAGAATGGACTATGCGTTCGCGAGGTTCCTCACGCGTTCGCGAAGGCTTCTTCTCCCAGGACTTCGCATTGACGAGCTAGGGCTTGCATTCGCGTAGAGTAACAGCGATGCCCCCTTCCCAAGCCCATAACCCTACGCGTTCGCGAGAGGCTTGTCGCGTTCGCGAAGGGTAAATCCCCCAATGCTCCGCGTTCGCGACCCAGCTATCGCGTTCGCGATGAAGAAAACCACCCTAGCCCTAGTTTCCCCTTGGCGGTCGCGAAGCACAAAGCATCAAGTGACAGCAACAGTGAAAAACCATCAATGGCCTAAGTCCAAAAATCACCCGAAGCATGTCCGGAACGCACCCGAGCACCTCGGGATACAAACCAAACATGCAAAAAAGTGTAATAACACCATACGAACTTGCTCGTGCGATTAAAAAATTAAAAAAACACCTAGAACCACGAATCGGACACCAAAATAATTGAAATTTTCAAAGAAACCCAAGAACATGAAATTTTGCAACCGGACGACCGAATCACGTCAAATCAACTTCATTTTGCACCAAAATTTGCAGACAAGTCATAAATACTGAATTGAATCTATACTAAGTTATCCGAACCAGGCTGCAACAAAGTCAACCTACGGTCAAACTTCGGAATTCTTTGAACCTTTAAATTACTAGATTTAAACAAATCACGTTAAATCAAGTTAGGGACTTCCGAATACGATCGCAGGCATATGCATAAGTCTCAAATCACGATACGGACCCGCCGAGACCGTCAAAACACTGATACAGGTCCATTTATAGAAAACGTTGATCGTAGTTAACTCAAATGAGTTTTTAAGGTTAAATTTCAGTTTTTCATATATTTTTCACATAATACTATTCCGGAAAAAAGACACGGACTGCGCACGCAACCGAGGAAGGCCAGACAGATCTATTCGAGGTCTAGGAATACATAAATGAAGGGTAAAACTATAAATGACCTGTCGGGTCACACCATATTCGAGGTCTATGAATACATAAATGTCAAATCACATGGCACGGTAACACCCTTAGTGCTTTTATCTCATCCTCACCATGTATAAATAAATTTATGTAACAATTCAATTAGCGCGGCAACACCCTTCGTGCGTTCAACTCATCCTTCAAATGAATGTATAATAGAACCAACCATATGGTAGAAACACAATAACATGAATTACAAAGTGGGAAGTACTCAAGTAACAACAATGGACAAGATATACCTGTGGGCAACAGTAAAGGACTAAAAGGAAAGCACGTGAATAACAACAACAATTGGAAACCAAGGGGGGGGGGGGTATCAACGTCAATTAACTAGTATATTGGAGGACTAAGTACAAATACGACGAATAAGAAGGAAACACATGATCTTTACAAGTTAACAACTAAGGGCATGAATGACTAGCATGATGGAATGCTTAAACTAGAGTGCGACAGAATAGCTATGTCATGATTATAATTTCAAAGTATGAAATAGGCATGGCATATGCAAGTAAAGGACATGGACAACACAACAATAATTGATATAGAGGTCAAGTACGGGACAATAACAACATATCACTCAGAATATTTAAATGCGACAATAACAGCTCAAGGTAAAGGCGGAAATGTATACACGGAAAATGGATATCACATCATAATGCATGTGACTCATCCTCACCTTCCCGGAAACAACTTTCGTGCAATGACCTCACAATATTAAAAGCATAACAATATAAATGAAATGGCACGGCATCACCCTTCGTGCTTTACACTCTTCCTCACATGATAATATATATGAAATGGTACGGCATCACCCTTCGTACTTTACACTCTTCCTTACCAAGCATATGATATCAATAAAATGACAAGGCAGGAAGAATAAGCTAGCATTTGGCCATAGATCCCAAATTTGTTTTGAAAAATCTGATTTGGGTGAAGTTTGGTTTGAAGATGAAAATGTGTTTGTACATACGTTTTCAAAATATATTTTCCAACTTTATTTTGGAAAAACATGTATATAATTTCCAAGTTTTGAGATTTTTGCCCAAAATCAGCTCTATAGCTGATTTTGGGATTTGAAATTTGGGATTTGGGATTTGGCCAAAATATGGGCAAAATTTATGGCCAAACATGAGTTTTGAAAATAAATCCCAAATTTATTTTAACAAAACTCAAGGCCAACGGGGCCTAAATAACATCGAGAAGAGTGTTCAGACGAATATTCCAACAAATTCTCCATCACAAAATTTCCATGACAACAATGATTCAATAAGCCCTCAAGGTCCGTACGATTCAACTACTTCCACAAATCTCACAATTTATCAGCAACACAACTTTAGATCCAACATTTCAAAATATCGACCGTAGCAATGTAGTAGTGATTACGCATAGAGATGACCAAACTAGACACATCAATGTATTCTCAGAATTCTATCAAATTTGATCAAGTTATATTAGGGTAAATCATGATTACAACATTTTATACTACGTTCATAATCTAGGTAAATCAAGTGAAGCATGAAACAAGGAAGCTATGTAATCCTACAAGTCACAATTATAGCCTAACCTACCCCCGAGCATGATTAACTTCGGCACATACATATACGCTTGTCACCTCATATATGTATCACACCCGCATGTAGCAAACAATGACAAATAGGAGGAAAAATTCCCTCAACAAAGTTAGGCAAAACACTTACCTCGAGTCACCTAACTCATCACTCAACTTAGCCTTTCACTCTACCAATTCGCCTCCGCTCGACTCAATCTAACCAATGACGACTTGAATGCATTACACAATGCAAGAGAAGAGAATTTCAATTAATGAAGCTGTGATTTTTATCCAATTTCTAAAAAGTCAACAAAAGTCAAACCCCCGGCCCGCCCGGTCAAAACCCGGGTCCAAGGGTAGTATCTTGACTAACCATAGCCTAACTAGTCCAAATAGGTGTTTTGTTTTCAAATCCGAGTCCTATTCGACTCTCAAATCTCAAGTTTTCATTTTTCAAAACATTGACAAAGTTCCCAAATTTTTCCATAGATTTCCCATGAATTTGATGTTAAATCTTGTAAAAAAAAAGTCATGAAACATAGTTGGAAATTGATTAAAGATACTTACCCAATGTATTGGTATGAAAATCCCCTCTCAAAATCGCCTTACCTCGAAGCTAGGATTCAAAAATATGAAAAATGAAGCAGAAACTCGGAATTCTCAACACTTAACAGGTTGCAGATGTCGCATTTGCGATAGGGGGTTCGCATTTGCGAACCTCGCAAATGCGACGGATTCATTACATTTGCGAACCCGAAGGATTTCTGCGAAGGTCGCATTTGTGAGCAAGACTCCGCAAATGTGAAGGCCAGCTTTCGCAAATGCGGCTGATCAATCGCAAATGCGAAAAGCTGCCAAGCCGTCTATGCATCAAAAATGCGAGGCTTCTACGCAAATTTGATGGCCGCATTTGCGACCAGAACATCGCAAATGCGAAGAAACCAGAACTAGAAATCAAAATTCATGAAACCAATCCGAAACACAGTCGAGCCCTCGGGGCTCCAAACCAATCATGAACACAAGTCTAAAAACACAAAACGAACTCGCTCGCGCGCTCGAATCATCACAGTTACTTCTAAAACCACGAATCAGATGCCAAAACGCATGAAAATAAAACTAAACTTCAAGAACTTCTAGAATCGCAACCGACGTCCGAACCATATCAAATCAATTCTGAATGGCGCCAAATTTTGTAGACAAGTTCTATATGACAAAACGAACCTACTCAAAGATTCAAATCACGCATCACAAAATAGAAATGACGAATCACACCTCAAGTCAAAATCAATGAACTTTAAACTTCAACTCCTACAACCGATGCCGAAACCTATCAAATCCTCTCTGATTGACCATAAATTTTGAACCCAAGTGACATTTGCCATTACAGACCTAATCCAACTTCCAGAATCGGAATCCGACCTCGATATCAAAAAGTCCACTCCCGGTCGAACTTCCCAAAAATTCAACTTTCGCCATTTCAAGACTAATCCAACTACAGACCTCCAAATTACAATCCCGACGCGCTCCTAAGTCCAACATCACCCAACGGAGCTACTGACGAAACTCCATTCCGAGGTCAAATGCTAAAAAGTCAAACTTGGTCAACTCTTCCAACTTAGAACTCAAATCTTGAAGTTCATTCTTCCAAATTGATTTCGGATAACTTTAAAATCAATACTGACGATTTACACAAGTCATAATACATCATGTGGAGATAATCGATCCCTCAAAATACCGAGCGAGGTACAGATACTCAAAATGACCTGTCGGGTTGTTACATCTTCCACCACTTAAACACACGTTCGTCCTCGAACGTGCCAGGAGTCACTCCAAAGCTATCCAATCACGGTGTAATCCTACTAAGCATAAACCCGGGGGTGATCCAACGTCACCCTGCTCCACATAAGCCCTCCAACACAACACCATTAAGATCCTTGTTTCAACATTGGTCCTTAATCCTTAGAACCCAATCTCTATCATCCAAAATTCATTACAAGACTCAAATCCCACATCTACGCACTATATAAGTCTGAACAAGCGATCTCAAGTCACTTCCATAGCACAAGTTGTAATCACATGATTTACCCCATCACTTCGACACTCACACTAGGAACTGCTGACCACCATTACTACCCGAAAACAAATCCGATGCCAGTAGCAAACCCCATATCGATTAGAACCTCGTAGAAAACCTTCATACCCAACAGATGATGAAAAAAACATGCATAACTGATTAACCACTCATCTGATCAATAAACCAAGAAACTCACTCGCCCGACCAGAGCCATTGCCCAAATCCTGAACAAAATGTAGTGTTATTCTTCCAAACCTTCTTCATCCAATACAATAGCGCAAATCTCAGGTCTAGAGAGCCCATCTCAGCCAATACGAGCAGCCACACCGACAAACATCAACAATAAACAGATGGATCCACACACAACCCACTTCTGTACACTAACAAGTAATGCCTCAGACATGACAGATAACATTGAGAAAACAAAATAAGAAAACTACCAAGCAAATTAAATAGGCAAGGAAATTTTAGTATTTTACTATGAACTATTCTCAACAAGGTGAAAGCAAAGTACACAAAATAGCAATAAGGAGCCACATTTCATCACTGAACCGTTGCAGCGTGCAACCCGATTCCATCTTATCAATCCATATAGGGTACCCTTCGAGCCATAATACTCGGGCTCACTGATCACATGTGCGTCAACATCAAGCACAACAGAGTGTACAAAATATAACTATGGGGAGAATCATTAGGAACAAACAATACTAAGAAAGTCAAGCACAACTATGGTGCAATAAGCAAATCAACATCACAAAGGCTACATCGCATATAATGCCATGCGGCCTAAACTGAATCACAATATGCGTGCGAAGAATCATGTAACCCCCACAACACGTCATAGAATCAGACTGAAACATATAACATAAATTAAGACGCGAATAACATCCCTTCCGCCCGATGATATACATGTGGCAACAACTACGTGAAGACAAACGGGTCCGATCCGACACAGAATACACATTCTCATTAGTTTCAAAATAATCCCCAAACCAAATTTCGATCTTCCTCAAACATGTAATAAACCTTCCAAAAGTCTATAACAACCTTTCCATGACTCCTACCGTCATTCATCCAATCCTCTACATTTCTTCTCGACTAGCAATCCAGGAATAGTCTGTCAACAAGAACATCTATTCTCTGAGCTTCACGAACATCAGAATTTTCATACCCAATCTCAACAATGCTACTCAAATGGTTGACACGTAACTCACACTCTGTCATCTCACGGGGAAACACCCATAAGGCGGAACACAATGTACCTGTCAAAAATCGAACTCTACATCGATAGGAACACATAGTGCAAGCAAGACCTCAAACACTCGAAATTGTCAGAGACATCAAGAACTCATATCCTTCCCTCGGAAACTAAACCGCAACCTTATACATGTACTTTTCAACTTCACACGGCGCATCGTCTCTAACATTCTAACTCGCAACACGACGAATACCTCATAGTCAACTCTGAACCATAAGCAAATTGAATACCTAATCAACCGAGAATCTTTAATTTAACTCAATCCAGTAGAACACCACCACACGCAATATAGCCTCTGTACCTGTAGAAAACATCAACTCCGACCGTGGTTATAACCATGATAAATTCTTCGGAACTCACTAACGCATAATTGAGAAATCCGATCCAATCGCCTCTAACTCAACCGAGTTATGTAGATTGCCAACCCATAAGTAACTCAATCTGATAAGCTCGCCCTGAGGGAACCTCCTAGCAACCTGAAACCATTTCTCGCATTATTCAAACATTGACATGTAAACTCTTCTTGACAAGGAAATACTGCTGATCCTATTACCACTCGCTACTGCTTTCAAGCTTGCCCGTAGACAAATTCCAAAGTCCTTAAAGGCTACATAAGACCTAGAACTCGCCAGAACCTTCTCAATACTACTCATCTTACTCTGATCTTCAATACACAGCTAATACATGTCGAGCAACCTATGATTCACCTGCATATGACCATTCAATGAAATAACCAAGCAATATCTCGATCCGGAAACTGATACGGTACGTGACCCTACAATCCGATCGTCGTTAGCAACCTCCACCACTTAGCTCGAAGCCATAAATCACCTCATCGGCACCCTAAGGTACAATATCTTCACAATATGCCCCGATCCCGCACGACTATTTAGCTGAATACTTTAAAAACTCATTTAATACTGGTCATTGAACACCCCGAAGACTCTGCCAAGTGCTTACCCATCATTGCAATAGTCAAACAACTTCCCCAAATGCTCAAAATTGATGACTTATGCACTCCGCCGAATGGAAACCTCATACGAGACACATGACCAAAACTCATCGTGCAGGAGATGGCCCACCGGTTATACTCAAATCGACACCTTGCCATGAACCCACCTTAATCACAGTAGCCTGGACACCAGCCAATCTTTCCAAATCCGTGCTTTCCAACCAGACATATGAACTCGCCTCGTACCACAAATAAACGACTAGAATATTTAACACTGCATCTGCTTCTGAGGCTAGACAACACATCGTGATGATAATCAAGCATCCATAGCCCATCGTAATCCATCTACAACATCACCGATCCTCGGCACATAGCGAATACTAAGCGCACCACATCACATATAAGCGATCGGGAAGAGTCAAAGTCGTATATTTCAAGCTAAAAAAAGGCCGCACGATGAGGAAAGAAGAAAGGGAAATTTTTCCTAAATGCCCCGTAGCCTCCTGAAGATAGGTATGGACGTCATCATACTGATCCGCAGGAATCTACTAGATACTTGCTCATGACTCGTGGAATCTACGAACCTAGTGCTCTGATGCCATCTTGTCACCACCCAAAAATCACAAGTCGTGATGGCACCTAACACACCCGCTAGGTAAGCCAACTAACAGAAAAAAACACAACTCAATTGAGACTATAAGAGAAAAGAGAATAGATAACTAAACATTTACAAGTCTATCAAAGACCTAGTAGTACGAATCACGAGTTTCTATGATTTTTGAAATTTTAAAACTGATACAAATAAATACACGTTCTGTTTGAAGGCTACATAAACATATTAGCCATAACCTAAGCTACCAAGGACAAGTGGCAGCTACAACCAAATGCACGAACATCTTCTGAATCAGCACCCGACGTCACCAGCAGCTCCACTCCAAAATCCGGATGCAATGTGCAGAAGTGCAGTATCAGTACAACCGACCCCATGTACTAGTAAGTATTTCGTCTAACCTCGTCGAAGTAGTGACGAGGCTTTAGTTAAAAGATGTTTATTGTTATAACATGTTTATATTAGCAGTAAAGCAGTTCGAAGCATAACAGATAAAAGTATCATATACAACTCGGCGTGACAGTCAACAATTACTAAAAGGATCTGCAGTAGAAGATTTATGATCTTTGCTGGTATGAGAAGTATATCCAAAATATCAAATCACATGACACGGTAACACCTTTCGTGCTTTTATATCATCCTCACCATGTATAAATAAATTTATGTAACAATTCAATTAGCACGGCAACACCCTCCGTGCGTTCAACTCATACTTCCAAATGAACGTATAACAGAACCAACCATATGACATAAACACAATAACAAGAATTACAAAGTGGGAAGTACGCAAGTAACAACAATGGACAGGATATACCTGTGGGCAACAGTAAAGGACTAAACGGAAAGCACGTGAGTAACAACAACAATTGGAAGGCAAGGGGGAGTATCAACATCAATTAACTAGTGTATTGGAGGCCTAAGTACAAATATGACAAATAAGAAGGAAACACATGATCTTTACAAGTTAACAAATAAGGGCATTAATGACTAACATAATGGAATGCTTAAACTAGAGTGCGACAAAATAGGTATGTGATGAGTATAATTTCAAAGCAGGAAATAGGCATGGCATATGCAAGATAAGCAAGTAAAAGACACGGACAACACAACAACAATTGAGATAGAGGTCAAGTACGGGACAATAAAAACATATCACTCGGAATTTTTAATGCGACACTAACAGCTCAAGGTAAAGGCGAAAATGTATACACGGAAAATAGATATCGCATCATAATGCATGTCCCTGATCCTTACCTGCACGAAAACACCCTTTGTGCCATGACCTCAAAATATTAAAAGCATAACAATATAAATGAAATGGCACGGCATCACCCTTCGTGCTTTACACTATTCCTCACATAGTAATGTATATGAAATGCCACGACATCACCCTTCGTGCTTTACACTCTTCTCACATGATAATACATATGAAATGGCACGGCATCACCCTTCGTGCTTTACACTCTTCCTTACCAAACATATGATATCAATAAAATGACAAGGCAGGAAGAATAAATAACATCGAGGCGAGTGTTCAAACAAATATTCCAACAAATCCTCAATCATTGAATTTTCAGGCCAACAACGATTCGATAAGCCCTCAAGGGCCATACAATTCAAGTACTTCAACAAATCTCACAATTTATCAGCAACACAAGTTTAGAATCCAACATCTCAAAATATCGACCATAGCAATGTAGTAGTGATTACGCATAGAGATGACCAAACTAGACACATCAATATATTCTCAGAGTTCTATCAAATTTGATCAGGTTATATTAGGCTAAGTCTTGATTACTAATATTTTATACTACGTTCTTAATATCGGTAAATCAAGTGAAGCATGAAGCAAGGAAGCTACGTAATCCTACAAGTCACAATTATAGCCTAATCTACCCCCAAGCATGATTAACCCCGACACATACATATACGCCCGTCACCTCATATATGTATCACCCCCGCATGTAGCAAACAATGACAAATAGGAGGAAAAATTCCCCCAGCAAAGTTAGGCAAAACACTTACCTCGATTCGGTTAACTCATCACTCAACTTAGCCTTTCCTTTTACCAATTCGCCTCCACTCGGCTGAATCTAGCCAATGACGAATTGAATGCATCACACAATGCAAGAGAAAACAATTTCAATTAATGAAGTTGTGATTTTTATCCAATTTCTAAAAAGTCAACAAGAGTCAAACCCTGGGCCCCGCCTGGTCAAAACCCGGGTCCAAGGGTAGGTCTTGACTACCCACAGCCTTACGAGTCCAAATATGTGTTTTGGTTTCAAATCCGAGTCCTATTCGACTCTCAAATCTCAAATTCTTATTTTCAAAACTTTGACAAAATTCCCAAATTTTTCCATAGATTTCCCATGAATTTGATGTTAAATCTTGTATAAAATCATGAAACACAGTTGGAAATTGATTAAAGATACTTACCCAATGTTTTGGTATGAAAATCCCCTCTCACAATCGCCTCACCTTGAAGCTAGGGTTCAAAAATATGAAAAATGAAGCAAAAACTCGGAATTATCAGCACTTAATAGGTTGTAGATGTCGCTTTTGCTATAGGGTGTTCGCATTTTCGAAGCCTGCAAATGCGAAGGATTCATCGCATTTGCGAACCTGAAGGATTTCTGCTGAGGTCCCATTTGCGACCAAGATTCCACAAATGCGAAGACCAGCTTTAGCAAATGCGGCTAATCAATCACAAATGCGGAGAGCTGCCCAGCCGCCCAGGCATCACAAATGTGAGGGTTCTTCGCAAATACGATGGCCGCATTTGCGACTAGAACATTGCAAATGCGAAGAAACCAGAACCAGAAATCAAAATTCATGAAAACCATTCCGAAACCAATCCGAAACTCACCCGAGCCCTCGGGGCTCCAAACAAAACATGCACATAACTCTAAAAACATAACACAAACTCGCTCGCGCGCTCAAATCATCAAAATAACTTTTAAAACCACGAATCGGACGCCAAAACGCATGAAAATCAAACTAAACTTCAAGAACTTCTAGAATCGCAACCGAGCGTCCGAACCATATCAAATCAACTCCGAATGGCGCCAAATTTTACAGACGATTTCTATATGGAAAAACAAACCTACTCAAAGCTTCAAATCACGCATCACAACCTCGAAACGACTAATCACACCTCAAGTCAAAATCAATGAACTTTGAAACTTTAACTCCTACAACCGATGCTGAAACCTATCAAATCCTCTCCGATTAACCACAAATTTTGCACACAAGTAACATTTTCCTTTAAGGACCTATTCCAACTTCCGGAATCGGAATTCGACCCCATTATCAAAGTGTACACTCCTGGTCAAACTTCCCAAAAATCCAACTTTTGCCATTTCAAGACTAATCCAACTACGGACCTCCAAATTACAATCCGGACGCACTCCTAAGTCCAAAATCACCCAACGGAGCTAACGGAATTGACAAAACTCCATTCTGAGGTCAAATGCTAAAAAGTCAAACTTGGTCAACTATTCCAACTTAGAACTCAAATCGTGAAGTTCATTCTTCCAAATTGATTCCGGATAACATGAAAATCAATACCGACGATTTACGCAAGTCATAATAAATCACGCGGAGATACTCGAGCCCTCAAAATAGAGACTAAAGTGCAGATACTCAAAATACCTGTCGGGTTGTTACACTTCTACAGTCAATGCCGAAACCTATCAAACCAACTTCGATTGACCTCAATTTTTGTACAAAAATCATAAGTGACAAAACGGACATATTCTAACTTCAAGAACCAAAATCCGAGCCCAGTAACAACAAAGTTAACTCTCGGTCAAACTTCTCAACTTTCGAAACTTCAACTTTTCTAACTTTCGTCAATTCAAGCCAAAACGACCTCCAAATCAATACCCGAACACACTCCTAAGTCCAAAATTACCATACCGAGCTATCGTAGCTATCAAAATTCTATTCAGGAGTCATTTACATAAATGTCAGCATCCAGTCAGCTCTTCCAACTTAGGCTTCTAACCTTTGGCCTAAGTGTTCCAACTCATTCCGAAATATCCCTAGATCCAAACCAACTACCCCAGCAAGTTAAATAACAACAAACGAACATAGAATAAGCAATAAATAGGGAAACAGGGCTTTAATACTCAAAACGATCGGCCGGATTATTACACTTACCATGGCAAGTTAAACCACCCTTATGACACCGCCTTTTCTCTTGAAATCTCCTCCAACTGGCTCAAATCAAACCTAATAATACTTAAGGTCAAACAAATTCATATGAATCAATTCATAACAATAAACCTTCAATATTTAATTTATTCTCAAAAATCAAATAAAAGTAAACTTGGGACCACATGGTCAAAATTCGAGTGTAGGGATATATTTCGTTTACCAGTAACTCTATGTCCAAGTATATGCTTAGTTTTTAAATCCAAGTCAAAATCGATGCTCAAAACCTCAATTTATACTCTCTTAAGTTGTAGAAAAAAATTCCAAAATATCACTATAACATTTTATTAGATGTAGAAATACACGAGGAATCAAGATATATGATCAAATCCAAGTAAAAATTACATGCCCTCAAGATTGTAGTGAAATCCCTCTTCAAAATCTCCTCCTCTCATTCTCCAAAACTCGTAAATGTGAAAATGGGTAAAATCTCAAAATTTAGCTTAAAATACCACTGCCAGCGCTACCCTTTGCGATCATGGTAATAGCCCTGCGATCGCGAATCACAATCTGCAACCGCCTGTCCTCTTTTGCGGTAGCGAGCAGCCCCTCACAATCGCGAAGGTTGCCTAACTCCCCAACATAAATGCGTCAAACCCCAGCGAACACGACACAAGGACCTCCAGGCTTCGCGAAAAGCGACTCCCATTTCGCGAAGGCGAAACACAATAGCACCCAGCTCAATCCTTCGTTGCGATCGCGAGAAAAGCTCCAGGATCGCGTAGTTGACCATGCACCGGCAAAACTAGCAATCTCAAATATGTTCGAGGTGGTCCGAAACTCACTCGAGTCTTCCGGGACCCGATCCAAATATTTCAACAAGTTAATAAACATAATCCGGACCTATTCGTGGTCTCAAAACATATGCGAAGTTACCACATCTAAGAATCAAGACCAAACCACATGTTGATTTCTCGTAAGTTCAAAAGCTCTAAACTTCTAACCAAGCATCCGATCGTGCCTAAATATCATGGATCTCAACCAAACTTTGCACACAAGTTTCATTCAATAACACGAACTTATCCTCAATACTGGAAGAATAATTGGATCCCGATAATATCAAAGTCAACTATCAGTCAAACTTATGAACTCTCCAATTCTACAAATTGCTAATTTTTAGAAAACAAAGCCTAAATCTCCTAGAAACATCGAAAATCAAATTCGAACATACGCCCAAGTCCAAATCACCATATGAACCTATTGGAACCTTTAAATTCAATACGGGATCATTTTTACAAAAGCCAAACTTAGGTAAACTCTTCCAATTTTAAACCTCAAACTAGGAACAAAGTATTCTAAATCACACCAGAACCTCACGAAAATCAAACGACCATCCCCACAACTCATATAATTTCAAATGAACTTACGGAAAGCATCAATTGGGAAAACGGGCTAGAATTCAAACAACCGGTCGGATCGTTATAGTGTTGTTTAATAAAGTATATTGTGAATTTGAAATGTAATTTTCTTCAAACTTTCCAAAATATGTTTCAAATGATCTTAAATTCGAAATAAAGATAGATTTAATACTTCCCACTTCCTTCCTTCCCTGCTTTTAATGCTTGCCGTCTCGTTATTATAATATGCTATCATCTAGTATTTTATGTTTTCATGCTTTAACGATGCAACAAAGCATTGGCATATCTGATAGCACCACATCATCTTTATCAAGTATATTTGAATCCGCTTCTGACATGATGGTCTTCATATGTAATGTTATTAGTTAAACATTAAGAAATAACTAGAACGAATATTATTTAAATACTATTTTTATTTAGTCACGGGCCAGCCTCGTTCAAATCTCACGGGCCGCATACCTACTTGGGACGGGCTAAAAAGCCTCGTTCTTAGATAGACTAAAAAATTTTTAACATTGCTAGGGCTAAGTACATATTAACAGCTCTACTCTTGGCAACTTGGGCAATATCAGTGTCCTTAAGTCGTCTATTTATGGTGATGATGTAATAAACTCTATTTTGTAGTTTTAATATATATATCCCTGTTTGTCAAAAAAAAAAAAAAAAACAGCTCTACTCTTGAGGTAGATTTTTTTTTAATATTTTTGCAAAATACATATTTTATATTGAAAGTAGGCCACTGGACGGTTATGTGCCAATTTTTTAAAGCCAAATGATTGTTAGTTGTAGTCGTCACTTAGATATTGGCAGTTTTTAACTCATTTCTGTGTTTTTAAACAAAAGCATATCCACGCAGTCAAAATTGTCTATAACTTTCGACGAATAAATTATTTATTCTTCTAAACTCAATTAATCTTGTTTAGGTACGTACGCACAACTCATGATTAGTACTCATTTTTAACTACTCCTAATAATGGGAACATAACAAACCCGAAAATCCACTAATTGTAAGCTAATTTTATTAAGAACTATATGCTAAATCAACACGTTCTTCACGAAATTCGCATCTCCTTATACCCTATCAGATACTAACTAGTGCTCTTTCGACCGCAAGGACCGAGTGATTTTATTGTGTGCCTCATACGACTGATATTAGTTGTGTGGGGCCTCTTTTTATCACACGCATTTGTAGTCCCATATTTTACACATTTGGGTTCCACAAAATTCTGGGACGACAAAGTTATGAAAAAAAAAAAAGTGCCTCACGCAACTGACAAAATAAAAAATTTCGCAACGACCCAACGCGTCCAAACACCTTTATATGCTAAACATATACACACACATAATATTCATCAAATGCTAAATTTTAAAATTCATAATTGTAAAAGTGCAGTGGCTTTAATGGTAAAATTAAACTTAAAAATTAAACCCATCGTTAAATCTTAGTCTTCGCCCAATCCCCTATATATATGAATTAGAAGAGCGCTGTATATGGCATGAGAAAAATCCAACCTTGCCCTCTCCAAAACCTTCATCCAAAGTAGTCCTTTCTTCCGAGCTTTTGCAGTTTGTTTGATCCAAAAAAATAAACAATGGTTACCAACGTTTCGAAAGAAAGGAAACAAAGGCTTCAGACTTCAAACCTTGTATTAAAATGCTTGGAGGAAAATGGATTTTCTCAAACTTTCAAAGACTTGTTATCTTCTCTACCCAAAGCAAAAGGTTGGCTCAGTCCACATTTGTACAATTACCAAGGCTTTTGGCTTACAGCATTGCATTTACAAGGTACTCTTTCCTTTCAACACTGTTTCCAAGCTCAAGACTCTGATATTCTCCTCATCACAAGTCCTAAATCTGGCACCATTTGGTTAAAGGCTATGGTATTCACTTTAATCAATAGAATGACACACCCTATCCTTTCCCAAGAACATCCTTTACTCACTATTAATCCTCATGATTTAGTTCCATTTTTAGAATTAAATTATGCACAAGAAAAGAATCCCATTTCACCAAATTCTTCTTTAACATCACCAAGGCTTTATTCTACTCATTTACCATATGTTTCTCTGCCAGAATCAGTCAAGAACACAAAGTGCAAAATAATCTATATGTGTAGGAATCCAAAAGACACTTTTGTGTCACTTTGGCATTACATAAGCAAGTTAAGGAGTCAAGACTCAAAAATGATACCATTTGAAGAAGCTTTCGACATGTTTTGTAATGGATTAACTATGGCAGGACCTTTTTGGGACCATGTTTTAAATTATTGGGAAAAAAGCTTGGAAATGCCTCAAAGGGTATTGTTTTTGAAGTATGAAGATGTGAAAGAGCAACCTTTTTTACATTTGAGACGCATGGCTGAATTTTTGGAGTGTCCATTTTCTTTAGAGGAAGAAGAATCAGGATTGGTGAATGAAATAATTAAGCTGTGTAGCTTTGAAAATTTGAGCAATTTGGAGGTGAACAAGAGTGGTAAGACATTGTTTGGCAATGATAATAGAGTTTTCTTCAGGAAAGGTGAAGTAGGAGATTGGAAGAATCATTTGACTACTGAAATGGTGGATAGGCTTAATCAAATTACAGAAGACAAGTTCAAGGGTTCGGGCTTGAAGTTATAAATGGATATATGCTTGAAAATAATTAAGTATTTCACTATTTGAAAATAATTAAGTTCAATATAGGCAAATTGCCAAATACTCATATGACTGGTGAAATATCTCAATAAACATGTCTGATGAGTAACTCAAGTGAAATGTGATTTTCACTCACATAAAACTACTTTATTTTTATGTGAAATTTATATGGAAATGCAACTTCAACTTTGAAATTGTCTGTTCTGACTTAATTTCGAATAATTTTTGTTTTTGATCTTCTACCAAATGTTTTTTAAATGCCTAAGAATCTTCTTGTTTTGGGTTTCCTCCATTCTTAAGTCGTGTAATATTTGTTATTCATGCCACAATATTTGTCTCAAACAGTATTATCACAGCGTCAAACCAAATCTAGTACTGTTAACTTTCTTTGCTTTATTTTGTTGTTTAAAGGTAAGATAATCGACAAGATTACAATTGGAAGGAATAATTGCATTAAACTTTGAGTTTCTGAAAGAATCAGATCACACAGTAAGCTGACTAATGCACACATTTTAATGTAGAAGAACATGCGGTCATTCACAGATTTCACTTAAGTTAAGCTAAATGCGTTTGTAAACTTCGTTGAAACTTTTTTGAAAACTTTTAACTTTACTGGCTCTTACTTTCTTCTTTCCCAAAATAAAAGTTCATGCTTGAATATCTGAAAGGTAAAGTAATTTAGCATAATAAAAATTGAGTTGTTAGCGAAAAATCTAAAAGATGTTGAAAAGTAAAAAACAAACTGAGAAGAATGAAAACGTGAATTATAAGCTGAAGTAATGATTTAAACCTATCTCTATTGCGAGTTCAACTTCCTTTTCATTCAAAATTGTTTATCAAGTGTGACCATTAAAAATGAGCATTATTATCCAGAAGGGTAATTAATGGGTTAATACTATTTTATATAACTTCGTACATACAACATTATAGAATCAAACAAAGTATAGCTGTTAAAGTGTACCAGATTTTGGATCAAAATAAAATATATAATGCTTCAAAAGTCTTACATTATGTACGACATATATAAAATTAAACGACATATACCTGTTCGTAAAAGAAATATCTGATATTAAATCATTTGAAATTTGGAGGCACTTCTAGATCCAACGATATTTTATTTCTGTCGCAACAGCAGAGAACGAATCTCTATACTGAGTAGGTGACATTAATCCACAGCTTTGCACACCAACATTTGTTTACAGAATTAAAATGAATTGTTATAGTAATAATTTTGGGGGGATTAAAAATATTATACACTACTAAAAATCCGGAAAAAAGCGACCAAAATTGGTCTGTCAGAAAAAGCGACCAACGTTGGTCGCTAAATTGGAGAAAATAATTAAATAATTATTTTAAATACATTAGCGACCAAGGTTGGTCGCTTTTTGGTCGCTAATTTGGTCAAAATGTTGACCGGACTGGTCAGACTTGCTTGGTCAAAGAAATGCTGAAATTAGCGACCAAAGTTGGTCGCTAAGTGGGACCCACTTATAAAATTTTAATAATTATATTATTATTTAAAAAAAATTATAAAATATAAATAAATATAATTCAAAATTAGCGACCAAAGTTGGTCACTCACGAAAGGGGAAGCAGATAGAGACCAACTTTGGTCGTTAATCTGGGACCCAGTTATAAAAATTAAATAATTATATTATTATTAAAAAAATTATAAAATATAAATAAATATAATTCAAAATTAGCGACCAAAGTTGGTCGCTTACTAAAGGGGAAGCAGATAGAGACCAACTTTGGTCGCTAATCTGGGACCCAGTTCTAACATTTAACAATTATATTATTAATTTAAAACATTATATAAAATATAAATAAANAAGAACTCTGTTCGATTTTTTAGTCTATCTATAAGAGGAGATCATATGAAAAACGTAACCGATTCTTTCGTTTCTTTGGGCCACTGGCCATCTGCCGGGAGTTTCGGGTTTAATACCGATATTTTAGCAACAAATCCAATAAATCTAAGTGTAGTGCTTGGTGTATTGATTTTTTTTGGAAAGGGAGTGTGTGCGGGTTGTTTATTTCAAGAATAGGCTGGACCACCCAGCTGTACCCTTTTCCGTTATAACTAGGAAAGAGAGGTGCATGATCTCGCGAATTACTTCTGAATAAATTAAGAAATTATATGTAAGAACCATAGCATTTCGCGATTCATTGGTAAATCTATTTTGATTCTCTATTAACCAATAATGTGGAACTATTAACATGGTTAAAACAAACTGTTTGAAGTCTAGACGCAGCATGGTACTCTTTCTACCACTATGTTAATATAGAGGTGGTTTCAAAATAAATATTTTATCGATATAGGATACTCATATTGATAAAATGATTTGAACCGCGTATGTATTGGAATTTTAGTTTATAAATTGAAGTTTTAGGATATGAATTGAACTTTTGTGGATATGAGTTGAACCTTTATGATATGAATTGAACAATTAGGAATATGAGTTGAACCTTTATGATATGAATTGAACAATTAGGATATGAATTGGACTTTTAGTTTATGTATTGGAATTTTAGTTTATAAATTGAAATTTTAGGATATGAATTGAACTTTTGTGGGTATGAGTTGAACCTTTAGGATATAAATTGAACCTTTAGGATATGAATTGAAAATTTTGGATTATGTATTGAAATTTTAGTTTATAAATTGAAGTTTTAGGATATGAATTGAGCTTTTGTGGATATGAGTTGAACCTTTAGGATATGAATTGAATTTTTGTGTATGAATTGAACTTTTAGGATATGAATTGAACCTTTAGGATATGAATTGAAATTTTTGTGTATGAATTGAACTTTTAGGATATGAATTGAGTCTTTAGGATATGAATTGAACTTTTGTGGATATGAATTGGACTTTTGTGGATATGAATTGAAATTTAGGATTGCGGGAGGATTTTGTAGAAGGTTGATGACTTTATTATACAACACTCATTGACTTTTATACACTTTGAACTAGACAAATAGAATCGGTTTTCGAATGGGCTTGTAATAAGAGTTAACTTAGTTTGGTTCGCTTAATGTGGTAGTTCTATTGAACTATAAAACTTTGTTGGTTTTAATGTTGTTTTTATATTGTTGTTGTTGTTGTTGTTGTTGTGTTGTTGTTGTTGTTGGTATTGTTGTTGGTATTGTTGTTGTTGTTGCTTGTAATAGGGATTTGATATGACTGTCAGGTGGTGCAACTGCCAAAACAGGCAGTTTCTGCCAAAATAATACCCAGAAAAGCGACCAACTTTGGTCTCTTTTTGGTCGCTTTTCTATTAAAAAAAATAATTTTCTGGGCAATAGCGACCAAAGTTGGTCGCTTTTTACCCAGAATTCTCAAAAAGCGACCAACCTTGGTCGCTATTCCATTAAAAAAAATAATTTCTGGAAATACAGCGACCAACTTTGGTCGCTTATTTTTTTAAAAAAAAAATTAAATTCTTGAAATTAGCGACCAAAGTTGGTCGCTTATTTTTTAAAAAAATTTAAAAAATTAATAAAAAAGCGACCAACCTTGGTCTATATTTTCCAGATTTTAAAATAAAATATTTGAATTAGAGACCAAAGTTGGTCGCTTTTTTATGATTAATAATAAATAAAAAAAATGTTTTTTAAGATCNTATCAAGTCAAACGACACGGTAACATCCTTTGTGCTTCTATATATATATATATTTCTTTACCTTGGGCCAAAATTATATTATTAAAATAATAAAGCGACCAAAGCTGGTCGCTATATTCTTTACCCGGAATATTTGGTCCTTTACCTTAGAGACCAAAGTTGGTCGCTAATTAGCGACCAACTTTGGTCCCTAAAATAAAGGGACCAGCTATATTGCGACCAAGCATGTTTGGTCGCTTTTAGGCCTATAAGCGACCAACTTTGGTTGCTTTTTGCGGTCGCTTTTTACCGGATTTCTAGTAGTGATAGTTTCCTAATTTAGCAATTTACACCATATGTTAGCAATATTATAGCAACGTCAAAATGTCAAAATGTCTTAATATGTTTTGGAGAAACATGAGAAGAATTATCCTACCCATGACTTGAAGTTGGAGGCAATTGTTTTGCACTGAAGATTTAGAGGCATTACTTGTATGGTAGTCTTGTGAGATTTACACTAATCACCGTAGTCTTCAACACCTATTAGCGAAAGGATTTGAATTGAGGCAAAATGGTTTGAGTTGCTTAAGTATTATGATATCACTATCTTGTATCACTCAAGTAAAGCTAATGTGGTGGTATATTGCTTGAGCGGAAAGGTGGAGAGTATGAGTAGCTTCGTGTGATGTTAGAGGCTTATAACCTAATTCTATGTTTCGAAACATCAAATACCTCATTTTAGCCTTTCCCAATTTGCGTGCACAGTCCGGGTGTTTTTTCGAAAAGCTTATATGTTAAAAACTGATAAAATATGTTATTTTTGCCTTAAAATCCATTTGAGTTTACTTTGGTCAATGTTGTGAGCAAACCGACCCGGATCTGTATTTTGACGTTCCCCATGGGTCCGTATCGAGGACTCGGCATAATCCCGAAATCGAATTCGGAGGTCCCTAGCTATAATGATCATATTTTGTTGAAAAATTGAAGTTTGAATGCTTAATGAATCTAAAAGTTTGATCAATATTTGACTTTTTTGATATCGGATCCGTATTTTGGTTTCGGAATTCGGTATAGGTCCATTACTATATTTATGACTTGTGGGTAAAATTTGGTGAGAAACGGAGTTGGTTTGACGTGATTCGGACGTTCCGTTGTTAAAATAGCAATTCTAAAGTTTTCTTAAAAATTCCTTTGATTTTGGTGTCCAATTTTGGTGCTCTTGTGTATGTGCCCACACATGTGGGAGATTCTATTATTGTAGATCGTGTCTATCGTTCATGTGTGGTTACTATTGGGAGTCTTGAGAATAACATAGATCTTGTACTTCTCGATATGGTTGATTTCGATGTCATTTTGGGCATGGATTGGTTGTCACCTTATAATGATATATTGGATTGTCACGCCAAGATGGTGACCTTAGCCTTGACGGGGTTGCGTCGATTAGAGTGGAGAGGGACTCTTGGCCATTCTAGAAGCAGGGCTATCTCTTATGTGAAGGCTTGGCATATGTTTGAGAAGGGGCTTCTAGCTTATTTGGCTTATGTCCGCGAGTCTAGTGCTGAGGTTCCTTCAATGGATTCAGTACCAGTTGTTCGTGAGTTCCCAGAGGTGTTTCCTGCAGATCTGCCGGGGATGCCACCCGACAGAGATATTGACTTCTGTATTGATTTGGTTCCGGGCACTCCACCCATTTCTATTCCGCCATACCGTGTGGTCTCGCTAGAGTTGAAAGAGTTGAAGGAGCAGTTGCAAGATCTGCTTGATAAGGGCTTCATTAGACCTAGTGTCTTGCCTTGGGGTGCGCCCGTGCTGTTAGTGAAGAAGAAGGATGGGTCGATGAGGATGTGCATAGATTATCGGCAGTTGAACAAAGTCACTATCAAGAGCAAGTATCCATTGCCGAGTATTGATGAATTATTTGATCCGCTTCAGGGTGCCAGGGTGTTTTTGAAGATTGATTTGAGATCTGACTACCACTAGTTGAAGATTAGGGCATTCGATGTCCCTAAGACAGCTTTTCGGACTCCATATGAGCATTATGTGTTTCTAGTGATGTCATTTGGGCTGACAAATGCCCCAGCAACGTTTATGGATTTGATGAACCGGGTGTTCAAGCCCTATTTGGATTCCTTTGTGATTGTGTATATTGATGGTATCTTAATTTACTCCCGCAGTCGAGAAGATCACGGACAGCATCTTCAGATTGTACTTCAGACTTTGTGAGACAGCCAGTTATATGCCAAGTTTTCAAAGTGCGAGTTTTGGTTGGACTCAGTCGCTTTCTTGGGATATGTCGTATCGGCAGAGGGCATTTAGGTGGATCCTAAGAAGATCGAGGCAGTTCAGAACTGGCCAAGACCCACTTCAGCCACGGAGATCCGGAGTTTCTTGGGTTTGTTGGGATATTACCGCCGGTTTATGGAGGGGTTCTCATCTATAGCAGCCCCATTGACCAGGTTGACCCAGAAGGGTGCCCCGGTTAGATGGTCAGACGAGTGCAAGGCGAGATTTCAGAAGCTCAAAACTGCTTTGACTACGGCGTCGGTGTTGGTGTTGCCCACAGGTTCAGGATCTTATATGGTGTACTATGATGCATCTCGTGTTGGGCTTGGAGTTGTACTGTTGCAGGATGGCAGGGAAATTGCATATGCGTCATGGCAGTTGAAGGTTCATGAGAAGAATTACCCTGTTCATGATCTAGAGCTGGCAGCTATTGTTCATGTGTTGAAGATCTGGAGGCATTATCTTTAGAGTGTGTTATGTGAGGTTTTCACGGATCATCGGAGCTTGCAGTATTTGTTCAAGCAAAAGGATCTCTATTTGAGGCAGACGAGGTAGTTGGAGCTATTGAAAGACTATGATATCACAATCTTGTATCATCTCGGGAAGGCCAATGTAGCGGCTAATGACTTGAGTAGAAAGGCAGTGAGTATGAGCAGCCTTGCGTACAATTCTGACGGTAAGAGACTGCTTGCATCAGATTTTCAGGCCTTGTCCAATCAGTTCGTGCGGTTGGAGGTTTCAGAGCCCAGTCGTGTTCTACCTTGTACAGTCGCTCGGTCTTCCTTGTTTGAGCATCAGGGAGCGGCAGTATGATGACCCTCATTTTCTTGTCCTTAGAGACACCGTGCGGCACGGAGGTGCCAAGCTGGTTTCTGTTGGAGATGATGAAATTTTGAGGATATAGGGTCCTGTTTGTGTGCCCAATGTAGATGGACTTCGTGAGCTGATTCTTGAGGAGGCCTACAGTTCCAGGTATTCTATTCACCCAGGTGCCGCCAAGATGTATCAGGACTTGTGGCAGCATTATTGGTGGAAGAGGATGAAGAAGGATATAGTTGCATATGTTGCTCGGTGTCTAAATTGTCATCAAGTAAAGTATTAGCATCAGAGACCTGGTGGTTTGCTTCAGAAGATAGAGATTTCTAAGTGGAAGTGGGAACGTATCACTATGAATTTTTTTGTTGGACTCCCACGGACTCGGAGGATGTTCGACGCGGTATGGGTCATTGTGGACAGGCTGACCAAGTCAGCGCATTTCATTCCTGTGGCAGTTACCTATTCTTCAGGCGGTAGGCTGAGATTTACATCTGCGAGATCATTCGTCTTCACGGTGTGCTCTTGTCTATCATTTCTTATTGAGGAACGCACTTCACCTCGCACTTTTGGAGGGTGGTACAACGTGAGTTGGGCACGCAGGTTGAGTTGAGCACAACATTTCATCCTCAAATGGACGGACAGTCCGAGCGCACTATTCAGATATTGGAGGATATGCTCCGCTCTTGTGTTATAGACTTCAGAGGTTCTTGGGATCAGTTCATAATACTTGCGGAGTTTGCCTACAATAATAGCTACCAGTCAAGAATTCAGATGGCTCCCTATGAGGCATTATACGGGAGGCGGTGCCGTTCGCAAGTTGCGTGGTTCGAGCCAGGGGAGGCTCGGTTGTTGGGTATAGATTTTGTATAGGATTCCTTGGATAAGGTCAAGATTATTCAGGAACGACTTCGCACAGCTAAGTCTAGGCAAAAGAGTTATGCCGACCGTAGAGTTCGTGATGTTGCATTCATGGTGGGAGAGAGGGTATTGCTCCGGGTTTCACCCATGAAAGGTGGGATGAGGTTCGGAAAGAAGGGCAAGTTGATCCCTAGGTACATCGGACCTTTTGAGATTTTTGAGAGAGTAGGAGAGGTGGCTTACAGGCTTGCATTGCCACCTAGTTTATCAGCAGTCCATCCAGTGTTCCATGTGTCCATGCTCCGGAAGTATCCTGGTGATCCGTCCCATGTGCTAGATTTTAGCTCAGATCAGTTGGACAAGGATTTGATCTATGGGGAGGAGTCGGTGGCTATATTAGCTAGGCAAGTTCGACATTTGAGGTCAAAGAGTTATCCTTCAGTTCGAGTGCAGTGGTGAGGCTAGCCTGTCGAGGAAGCTACATAGGAGTCCGAGTCAGACATGCGGAGTAGATATCCACACCTTTTCACCAGCCCAGGTACTTTTCTATGTCCGTTCGAGGACGAACGATTGTTTTAGAGGTGGAGAATGTGATGACCCGATAGGTCATCTAGAGTTTTAGAACCTAATTATGTGTTTCGAAAACTCAAATACCTTATTTTAGCCTTTCTCGATTTGCTGCGCTGTCCGCCTATTTTTCCGGAAAGCTTATATGTTAAAAACTGATAAAATATAAAAATTTAGCCTTAAAATCAATTTGAGTTGAATTTGGTCAATGTTTTGAGCAAACAGACCTGGATCCGTATTTTAACGGTCCCGGAGGGTCCGTATCATGATTTGGGACCTGGGCATATGTCCGGAATCGAATTCGGAAGTCCCTAGCTCCAGTGATCGTATTTTGTTGAAAAATTGAGTTTGAAGGCTTAATGAATCTAAAAGTTTGACCAATGTTTGACTTTATTGATATCGGGTCCGTATTTTAGTTTCGGAATCTTGTATAGGTCCATTACTATATATATGACTTGTCTGTCAATTTTGGTGAGAAACGGAGTTGGTTTGACCTGATTCGGATATTCGGTTGTTAAAATGGCAATTTTAAAGTTTTCTTAAAAATTCATTTGCTTTTGGTGTCCGATTCATAGTTCTAGGTGTCTTTTGGTGATTTGATCGCGTGAGCAAGTCCATATGATGTTTTTAGACTTGTGTGCATGTTTGGTTTGTATCCCCAGGGGTCGGGTGAGTTTCTCTCACGACCAAAAAACTACAAGTCGTGATGGCACCTAACTCAACCCGGTAGGTAAATATATATATATATATATATATATATATATATATATATATATATATATATATATATATATATATATATATATATATAAATTTTGTGACAAATCATTTAGCACGGCAACACCCTTCGTGCGTTAAACTCATCCTCCCAAATGTACGAGTAACAGAACCAACCAGATGACAGAAATAAACGGAACCAACCAGATGACAGAAATATCGATAACAAGAATTACAAAGTAGGAAATACGCAAGTAAAAAAAATGGACAAAGATACACATGTGGGCAACAATAAAAGACTAAGCGGAAAGCACGTGAGTAATAACAACAATTGAAAAACAAGGAATATTAACTTCAATTAACTAGCATATTGGAGGCCTAAGTACAAAATAAAACAAATAAGAGGAAACACATGATCTCTACAAGTTAACAAGTAAGGGCATGAATGACTAGCATGGTGGAAGGCTTATACTAGAGTGCAACAGAATAGATACGACATGAGTATAACTATAAAAGCAGGAAATAGGTATGGTATTTGCAAGGTAAGCAAGTAAAAGACATGGACAATACAACAACAATTGAGATAGAGGTCAAGTACATGACAATAACAACAAGTCACACAAAATAAATAATTACAACAATAACAGTTCAAAGTAAAGGCATAAACGTATACACGGGAAACAAATATCACATCATAATGCATGTCCCTCATACTCACCTGCACGGAAACACCCTTCATGCCAGGACCTCACGATATTACAACAATAACAGTTCACAGTAAAGGCATAAACGTATACACGGGAAACAAATATCACATCATAATGCATGTCCCTCATACTCACCTGCACGGAAACACCCTTCATGCCAGGACCTCATGGTATTAAAAGCATAACAATATAAATGAAATGGCACGGCATCACCCTTCGTGTTTTTACTCTCATATGATATGGCACGACATCACCTTTTGTGCTTTACACTCTCCCTCAAATGATAATGTATAAACAATGGCACGGCATCACCCTTCGTGCTTTACACCCTCCCTCACATGATAATGAATAAACAATGACACGACATCACCCTTCGTGCTTTACACTCTTCCTTACCAAGCATATGTATATAATGACAAACAAGGCAGGAAGCATAAATAACATCAAGGAGAGTGCTTAAACGGATATTCCAAACACATTCCAAAACACAACTTTCCAAGTCAACAATGGCTCAAACCCCCTCAAGAAGTGTATTATTCAAATACTTGTACGAATTTCATAAATGAGCCACAACACAAGTATAGAGTCTAGCATCTCAAGAATATCGGTTTTAGTAATGTAGTAATGATTTCGCATAGAGATGACCGAATTAGACTCATCAATGTATTCTTACAATTTCCGTCAAGTTTGATTAAGTTATAACAAACTAAGTCTTGATATCTATCATTTAATATTACGTCCTTTGTATCTAAGAGTCAAGTAAGGCATTAAGCAGAATGTCACAAAATTCTACAAACACAAATATAACATAATCCACCCCCTGAGCATGATTAGCCCTGGCACATACATACACGCTTGTCACCTCATATATGTATCACCCCCGCATGTAGCAAAAAATGACAAATAGGAGGAAAAATTCCCTCACAAAGATAGGCAAAATACTTACCTCGATTTTGTTAACCCAACACTCACCTTAGCCTTTCCCTCCACGAATTCGCCTCCGCTCGACACAATCCGATGATTTGGTATGAAAATCCCTTCACAAAATCCTCCAGACCAATAGAATCTAGCAAATTACCAACCAAACGATTCAATATAAGTCTTAGGAACTACCCACTATTACAAAGAATTTAAATTAGGCCATTTTTAAAATGTCAACACCCGGGCCCGCTTGGTCCAAATACGAAATTCGGACCAAAACCCGATTACCCATTCACCCCGAGCCCGAATTTATAATTGATTTTGGAATCCGGCCTCAATTTGAGGTCTAAATCCCCAATTTATCAAATCCCTAGTTTTTACCCAAAAACCCCCAATTTCACCATGAAAACCTTAGATTTTTGGTTGAGTCTTATGAAAGAGTAGTGAAAGATTGAAAATAATTAGTTTAAGATCACTTACCAATGATTTGGGGAAGAAAAGTTATTTAGAAAATCGCCTCTTGTGGTTTATGTTTTGAAAATTTTGGAAATGAATCAAAAATCCCGTCTAAGTCATCTTTTGTGCAGCTGCAGGTATCGCATTTGCGAACAAAACTTCGCATTTCCGAATGCATAGTGTTTTCGCAATTGCCATAAATGGTTGGCAATTGCGGATGAACATTGTTTTTCGCAATTGCCATAAAAGGTATGTAATTGCGAATGAATAGTGTTATCGCAATTGCCATAAAAGGTTCGCATTTGCAAATGAACAGTGTCGCACCAGAAACCAGCGAAACCCAAACTTCTCCAAAATGATCCGAAACCACCCCGAAACTCATCAGGAACCTCCCGGACACAAACCATACATGAATTTCAATCATGAAACACGCTACGGACCTGCTCGCGCACTCAAAACACTGAAAAGAGGTCGTCTTAACCCGATATTGACCATGGTCAAATTCCCAAATTTCTTAACTTTATTAGTCTCCTAACCAGTGATCCAAAAATACACCCAAGCCCCTCGGGACGCCAAACCAAAAGTGCACACCAGTCTAAAAATATCATACGAAATTCCTCGCGCGATCAAGTCGCCGAAATAACACGTAGAATTACGAATTGAACACCAAATCAAATGAAATTCTCAAGAAAGCTTTGAAATCTCTATTTTTACCACCGGGCGTACGAATCACGTCAAACCAACTCTGTTACCTACCAAATTTCACAGATAAGTCAAAAAATTTATATTGGACCTGTACCGGGCTGCGGAACCAAAATATGAACCCGGTTTCAACAATGCCAAACATTCAATCAATTCTTAAAATTATTAGATTTTTCAGACCTTTAATTTTAAATAAAAATTCATAACTCTAGCTAGGGACCTCGGAATTCGATTCCGAGCATATGCCCAGATCCCATATTTCAATACGGACCCACCGGTACCGTCAAAATACGGGTTCGGGTCTATTTACTCAAAACGTTGACCGAAGTCAACTAAATTAACTTTTTAGGCAAAAATTCTTATTTATCAGTTTTTTAGCATATACGCCCCCCGGGTCAATACCCGGACAGCGCACACAAATCGAGGAAGGCTAGAATGAGGCTCTAAAGGCTTCGAAACAGAGAGTTTGGTTCTTAATCACCGAGCGAAATGTAGATACTCAAAACGACCAGTTGGGTCATTACATCCTCCACCACTTAAACACACGTTCGTCCTCGAACGTGCCAGGATTCGTTCCAAAGTTATCAAATCACGGTGTAACCTTACTATGCATAACCCGAGGTTGATCTTGTGTCACCCTGTTCCACATAAGCCCGCCAACACAACACAATTAGAGATCCTTATTTCAACCTTGGTCCTGAAACCGTATAACTCAATGTATATCATCCAGAATTCATTGCACGACCCGAAACCCACATATACACACTGAATAAGTCTGAACAAGCTGTATCAAGTCACAACAATAACCCAAGATGTAACTTCAACACTCACAGTAGGAACTGCTGACCACCGTTACTACCCAAAACAAATCCAAAACAAATTAGGTGCTGGTAGCAAACCTCGTATCGATTAGAACCTCATTCAAAACCTTCATACCCTACCGATTATGAAAAAAACATGCATAACCGCTTAACAACTCATCTGATCAATAAGCCAAAAAACTCACTCGCCTGACCAGGGCCATTGTCCAAATCCTCAACAAACTATAGTGTTATTCTTCCAAACCTTCCTCATCCCAATACAATAGCCAAAATCTAAGGTCTAGAAACCTCATCTCAGCCAACACAAGCAGCCACACCAACTAGTATCAACAATAATCATATGGAGCCTCTCACAACCCGGTTCCATACACTAACAAGTAATAATCCAGACATGACACTTAATAGTAAGAAAACTAAATAAGAAGACTACTAAATAAGCTAAACAGGCAGGGAATTTTTTTTTTTGCACTTTACTATGAACTATTTCTAACAAGGTGAAAGAAAAATACACGAAACAGGAATAAGGACTCACATTTTATCACTATACCGTTGCGGCGTGAAACCTGATCCCATCATATCGATCCACATAGGGTACCCATTAAGCCATAATACTCGAGCTCACTGATCACATATGCGTCAACATCAAGCACAACAGAGTGCACAAAATATAACTGTGGGGAAAATCACTAGGAATAAACAATACTGAGAAAGACAAGCACAACTATGGTGCAATAAGCAAATAACCATCACAAAGGCTATCTCGCCCATAATGCCGTGTGGCCTAAACTGAATCACAATATGCGCGCGAAGAATCATGTAACCCTCACAATCTGTCATAGTATAAGAGAGAAACATATAACATAAACCAAGGCACGAGTAACATCCATTCTGCCCGATGATATACAGGTGATAACAACCACGTAAAAACAAACAAGTCCGATCCGATACATAATACACATTCTCATTAGGCTCTAAAGCAACTCCCAAACCAATTTCCGATCATCCCCCAACATGTAATTAATCCTCCAAAGGTGCGTAGCAATCTTTCCATAACACCAACTATCAATCATCCAATCCTCAATATTTCTTCACAGCTCGCAATCAAGGAATAGTCTGCCAACGAGAACATCCAGTCTCTGAACCTCACAAATACCAGAATCTTTATCCCCATTTTCAACACCGCTACTAAGATGGCTGACACGTGACTCACACTACATGATCTTACAAAAATTCACCCATAAGTCAAAAGAAAATGTACCTACCAACAGGTGCTCCGGTGAAAACACATGGTGCCAGCAAAACCTTAAACACCCGGAATCGTCTGTGCCATCAAGAACTCATAACCTTCCCTCTAAAACTAACTGCAACCTTGTACATGCCACTTTTCAACCCCACGCACATCGCCTCTAACATGCTTACTCGTAACACTACGATCGTCCCATAGTCAACTCTGAAAAATCAGCAATATAGCTCCTATACCTGTAGAAAACATCAACTCTGACCATGGTCATAACCATGATAAGTTCTTCGGAACTCAGTAACACATAATAGAGTAATTAGAACCAATCGCCTCTAACTCAACCGAGTCACGCAGACTGCCAAGTCGAAAGTAACTCAATTCGATGTGACCGCCCTGAGGGAACTTCCTAGGAACCCAAAGCCATTTCTTGAATCACTCTAACATTGACACGTAGACCTTTCTTGACAAGGAAATACCGCAGATCCGATTACCATTCGCTACCGATTTCAAGCCTGTCCGTAGACAAATTCAATAAGTCCTTAAAGGCTACATAAGACTTAGAACTCCCCAGAACCTTCTCGATAACCACTCATCTTACTCTAATCTTTAATACACATCTAATACGCGTCGGTCAACCCGTGCTTCACCACCATAAGCCCATCCAAAGGAATAACCAAGCGATCTTTGTTTGGAAAATTATACGGCCCATGATCCTACAATCCGATCGTCATTAGCAGACTCCACCACTTAGCTTGAAGCCATTGATCATCTCATTAGCAGCACAAAGTACTATATCTTCACAGCATGCCCTGATCAACACGACTATTTAACTGAATATTTCAAAAATTCATGCAATACTGATCATAGAACACCCTAAAGATTTTGCCAAACGCTTAACCATCATTGACAATAGTCAAACAACTTCCCCAAATGCTTTGAAATGATGACATATGCACTCCATCGAATGGAAACATCATACGAGACCCACGATCAAAACTCATCTTACAAGAGATGGCCCACTGGTTATACTCAAATCGACACCTGCCATGAACTCACCTTAATCACAATAGCTTGGACACCAGCCAATCTTCCCCAAATTTGTGCTTACCAACCAGACATATGAACCCGCCTCCTACCACAAATGAACAACTAGAAGATTTAACACTGCATCTGCTTCTAAGGCTGGACAGCACATCGCGATGATAATCAAGCATCCATAGCACGTCATAACATTGCGAATACTGAGCGCACAACATCGCATATGAGCGATCAAGAAGAGTCAAAGTCGTAGGTTTCAAGCTGAAACAAGGTCGCACGATAAGGAAAGAAGAAAGGAAAATTTTTCCCTAAATGCCATGTAGCCTCCCGAAGATAGGTATGGACGTCATCATACCGATCCGTAGGACTCTACTAGACACTTGCTCATGACTCGTAGAACCTACGAACCTAGTGCTCTGATACCACCTTGTCACGACCCAAAAACCACAAGTCATGATGGCACCTAACTCAACCCGGTAGGTAAGCCAACTAATAGAAAATACAACTCAACTTAGATTATAAGAGAATATAGAATAGATAATTGAACATTTACAAATTTATCCAAAACCTGGTAGTATGAATCACGAGCTTCTATGACTTGAAATTTCAAAACTGATACGAATAAATACACGTTTTATTTGAAGGTTACATAAACAGATTAGCAACAACCTAAGCTACCAAGGACAAGTGGCAGCTATATCCAAAAGGCATGAACATCATCCGAATCAGCACCCGACGTGACTAGCAGCTCTGCTCCAAAAATCTATACACATCGTACATAAGTGTAGTATCAATACAACCGACCCCATGTACTGGTAAGTATTTTGTCTAACCTCGTCGAAGTAGTGACGAGGCTATTTGTTAAAAGATGCTTATTGTTATAACATGTACATTAGATTAACAGTAAAAGCAGTTCAAAGCATAACAGATAAAAGTACCGTATACAACTCGGTGAGATAGTCAACAATTACTAAAAGGAATCACAGTAGAAGATTTACAATCTTTCTTGGTATGAGAAGTATATCCATGATGTCAAGTCAAACGGTACGGTAACACCCTTCTTGCTTCTATCTCTGCCTCACCATATATATATATATATATATATATATATATATATATATATATATATATATATATATATATATATATATATATAATTTTTGTGACAAATCAATTGGCACGGCAACACCCTCCGTGCGTTCAACTAATCCTACAAGTAAACAAGTAAGGGCATGAATTACTAGCATGGTGGAAGGCTTATACTAGAGTGCAACAGAATAGATACGACATGAGTATAATTATAAAAGCACGAAATAGGTAAGGTATTTGCAAGTTAAGCAAGTAAAAGACATGGACAATACAACAACAATTGACATAGAGGTCAAGTACAGGACAGTAACAACAAGTCACAGAAAATATGTAATTACAACAATAACAGTTCAAAGTAAAGGCATAAATGTATACACGGGAAACAGATATCACATCATAATGCATGTCCCTCACCCCCACCTACACGGAAACACCCTTCGTGCCATGACCTCACGATATTAAAAGCATAACAATATAAACGAAATGGCACATCATCACCCTTCGTGCTTTTACTCTCATATGATATGGCACGACATTACCCTTCGTGCTTTACACTCTCCCTCACATGATAATGTATAAACAATGGCACGGCATCAACATTCGTGCTTTACACTCCCCCTCACATGATAATGTATAAACAATGGCACGATATCACCCTTCGTGCTTTACACTCTTCCTTACTGAGCACATGTATACAAATGACAAACAAGGCAAGAAGCATAAATAACATCAAGGAGAGTGCTGAAACGGATATTCCAAACACATTCCAAATCACAACGTTCCAAGTCAACAATGGTTCAACAACCCTCAGGAACCGTATTATTCAAATACTTCCACGAATCTCAAAAATGATCGACAACACAAGTATAGAGTCTAGCATCTCAAGAATATCGGTTGTAGTAATATAGTAATTATTTCGCATAGAGATGACCGAATTAGACACATCAATGTATTCTTACAATTTCCATCAAGTTTGATCAAGCTATAACAAACTAAGTCATGATATCTGTCATTTAATATTATGTCCTTAGTATCTAATAGTCAAGTAAGGCATTAAGCAGAATGTAACGAAATTCTACAAACACAAATATAACATAATCCAACCCCCAGCATGATTAACCCTGACACATATATATACGCTCGTCACCTCATATATGTATCACCTCCACATGTAGTAAACAACGACAAATAGGAGGAAAAATTCCCTCAACAAAGCTAGATAAAACACTTACCTCGATTCGGCTAACCCCACACTCAACTTAGCCTTTTCCTCTACAAATTCGCCTCCGCTCGACTCAATCCAATGATTTGGTATGAAAATCCCTTCACAAAATCCTCCGGGCCAATAGAATCTAGCAAATTACCAACCAAACGATTCAATTTAAGCCTTAGGAACTACCCACGATTGCAAAGAATTAAATTTAGGCCATTTTTAAAAACTCAACACTCGGGCCCTCTTGGTCCAAACACAAAATTCAGACAAAAACCCGATTACTCATTCACCCCCGAGATCGGATTTATAATTGGTTTTGGAATCCGGCCTCAATTTGATGTCTAAATCCCCAATTTATCAAATCCCTAGTTTCTACCCCAAAACCCCCAATTTCACCATGAAAACCTTAGATTTTTGGTTGAATCTTATGAAAAAGTAGTGAAAGATTGAAAGTAATTAGTTTAAGATCACTTACCAATGATTTGGGAAAAAAAGTTCTTTAGAAAATCACCTCTTGTGGTTTAGATTTTTAAAATTTGGGAAATGAATTAAAAATCCCATCTAAGTCATCTTTTGTTCAACTGCAGGTATCGCATTTGCGAATGCATAGTGTTTTCACAATTGCCATAAATAGTTGGCAATTGCAGATGAACAGTGTTCTTCGCAATTGCCATAAAGGTTCGCAATTGCGAATAAACAATGTTATCACAATTGCCATAAAAAGTTCGCAATTACGAATGAACTGTGTCGCACCAGAAACCAGCAAAATCCAAACTTCTCCGAAATGATCCGAAACCACCCCGAAACTCATCCGGAACCTCTCGGACACAAACCATATATGAATTTCAATCATAAAACACACTACGGACGTGCTCGCACTCAAAACACTAAAAAGAGGTTGTCTTAACCCGACATTGACCATGGTAAAATTCCTAAATTTCTTAACTTTATTAGTCTCTCTACCAATGATCCAAAAATATACCCAAGCCCCTCGGGACTCCAAACCAAAAGTGCACACCATCTTAAAACATTATACGGACTTGCTCGTGCGATCAAATCGCCGAAATAACACCTAGATCTACGAATTGAATACCAAATCAAATGAAATTTTCATGAAAGCTTTGAAATCTCTATTTTTACCACCGGACGTCCGAATCATGTCAAACCAACTCCCTTTCCCACAAAATTTCACATATAAGTCAAAAATATTATATTGGACCTATACCGGGCTCCGGAACCAAAATACGGACCCGGTATCAACAATGCCAAACATTCAATCAATTCTTAAAAACATTAGATTTTTTAGTCTTTCAATTTTCAATAAAAATTTATAACTCAAGCTAGGGACCTCGAAATACGATTCCGGGCATATGCCCAGATCTCATATTTCAATACGAACCCAACGGGATCGTCAAAACACAGGTTTGGATCCATTTACTCAAAAAGTTGACCGAAGTCAACTAAAATTCACTTTTTGGGCAAAAATTCTTATTTTATCAGTTTTTTTAGCATATAAGCCTCCCGGGTCAATACCCGGACTGCGCACGTAAATCAAGGAAGGCCAGAATGAGGCTCTAAAGGCTTCAAAACATACAGTTTGGTTCTTCATCACCGGGAGAAGTGTAGATGCTCAAAACGACCAGTCGGGTCGCTACAGTTTTGGATAGGCTACGGAGTGAAATTGGGCTTAGAATAATTGCTGGTGCATTTAGTTTCTGGTGTCTGTTTGAGATCTCACATTTTCGAGATCTGGCTCGCATTTGCATGGAAATTTTGCAATTGCAAACATGGAAATTTCGCTTCAGCGAAGGCAGTGTCGCAATTGCGACTCAATACTGTTTTGAGGATCTTCGCATTTGCAAAGAAGGGTCCACATTTGCGAGGGCAGCAGGGTTCGCATTTGCTGCCATTTTATCGCAATTGCGATCACTTGGATTTTGAGAAGAGTTCGCAAATGCGACCTCTTTATCGCAATTGCGATGTTCGCAATTGCGTTCATGACATCACAATTGCAACATCTGCAGCTGGGTAAAAACTAAACTTGACGGGGTTTTTCTCTCATTCTTTAAATTTTCAAACCTAGAAACCTAGAGGTGATTTTTCCAAGAACCTTTCTTCCCCTATTCGTTGGTAAGTGATTCTAACCTATTTTCTTTCAATCTTCCATTACATTTCATAAGTTTTAAACCTAAAATCTAAGATTTTCATGGTGGAAATTGGGGTTTTGGGTAGAACTAGGAAATTTTGTGAAATTAGGATTTAGACCTCAAATTGAGGTCGGATTTCAAAACAAATAACACAACCGGGCTCGGGGGTGATGGGTAATCGGGTTTTGTCCAAATTTCGGGTTTGGACCAAGCGGGACTGAGGCCGATTTTTGACTATTTGGGGGAAAGTTGCGAATTCTAAATTTATGCATTGTAATTGATTTTATTAGCAATATTTGATGCTATTGAGTCAATTGTGGTTAGATACGAGCGGTTTGGAGTCGGATTCTAGGGGAAAGGCCCCGATAGAGCTCTAAATTGACTGTGGAGTGAGGTAAGTGTTGTGGTTAACCTTGACTTGAGGAAATTAGGAATCTCAGACTATGTGCTATGTGAATTTCATGTGTTGCGGCATATATGCGAGGTGACGAGTGCTTATACGCCGCCAAATTACCTGTTTCCCCGATTTTTCGCTTTTCCTTAATTATCTCCTGCCCTGTCCAAAATGTTATATGTTAAAAATGCCTTCCATGCTTAATTGCTTCCTGTTGATCAATGTTTTCTCCTGCTAATAATGTTAGATCCTTTCATGTCTTCATAATTCACTGCTACTTTCCTTAACAGGCTTACTCGCACTTTCTAATTGTTATTTACTTGACTTGACTTGCTATGTAGTATTACCTGCGTGAATTCCCATGTTGTACAGGGTTACCTTTTTGGTTAGCTTGGTATTTATTAATCGTATAGGTTCTTTGTGATTTGAATTATTGATTTGACTGTGTACATTGAGTATTTGGTACTTATATGGTGGGATCGGGTTGCACGCCACAATGGGTGAAATAAGGGTGAACTGATATGATAGAATAAGGGTTAACATGTACTGATACGGTGGGATCGGGTTGCACGCCGCAACAGGTGGAACAAAGGGTGGATTGATACTGTGAAATAAGGGTGAACTGTGATTCTGATATTGTTATATGGTGGGATCGGGTTGCGCGTATGTATATATATATATATATATATATATTATATATATATATATATATTGTTGATGTTGTTACGGTAAATAAGGGAGGATTCTGTGTTGTACGGTGGGATCGGGCTGCACGCCGCAACAACCTATGTGTTTCTATTGTCTTGGGCTGTGTTGGTTTTTGGTATTTTTATTTGAAACTCTAAGGATTGGTAATTCTGAACGTCACTGGCTTGTTTCTTGAGGCTATTTTTAGTTGAGTGTCTTATTTCGTTCCGTATTTCCTTTTCTGCCTTTAATATATGCACCGTACAGATTGTAGTGTGAGTGACCTGCCTTAGCCTCGTCACCACTTCATCGAGGTTAGGCTCGGCACATATAGAGTACATGGGGTTGGTTTTACTCATTCGGTCCCAATGACGGCTGTTAGTGTTCTTGGATTGATCAGCTTTGCGGAGACTTGAGGTACAACTGCTCAGCGCCACAGCTCCTGGAGTCCCCCTCCCTTTTATGTAGCTGCATAGTTTCCTTCAGACAACTTTATATTTATTTTAGACTCTTGTATGTGCTATTCTAGTAGCTCGTGCACTTGTGACACCAGGTCCAGGGTTTTTAGTAGACGTTAGGTTGTTTTAGCTTCCGCATTTTTTTTACTTTGGATTATTTCAGTATTTCAGTTATTTCTCCTTATTTAATTTAAACTGTTCAAAATGGATAACTATTCTAACGTTGGCTTGCCTAGCAAGTGAAATTTTAGGTGCCATCACGGTCCCGACGATGAGAATTCCAGGTCGTGACATTTCGCATACATTCCAGTTGGGGAGCATTTAGTGGCGATAGATCTTCAAGCTTTGGCTAATAGGTGTGTGTGATTGGATATTTCCGATCCTAGTAAGGTTCTTGCTTTTGTAGTTGCACGCCCATCCTTGTATGAGTGGATTAAGTCACCCTATTATGATGATCTCTATTTATTTGTACTTAAGGATACGGTGTAGTGAAGCGGTGCCAAGAAGGTTGTCATAGGTGAAGATGGTGTTATGCAACTTCAGGGCTTGCTTTGTGCGTGAAAAGCTTATGGCTTAAGGGAGTTGATACTCTAGGACGCTCAAAATTTGTGATATTCTACTCATCAAGGGGTTACAAAGATGTATCGTCACTTGAAATAATACTATTGATGGCATAGGATGAAGGAAGATATTATTGGACATGCTTTACGGTGTTGGAATTGTAACCATGTCAAGTATGAGCATAAAAACCGGATGAATTGACTCAAAAGATAGTTATAGCAGAGAAAAAATGGGAGCACATCACTATGGAATTTATGGTAGGCTAGCCACATAATATAAGGAAGTTCGATTCAGTTTTAGTCATTATTGATAGATTGACTAAGTTCTATGTAATTTATACTAGTCTTGACTACTTACTCTTTGGAGAAGTTGGCATAGATTCATATTTGTAAGATAGTTCGATTGCATGAGATACCTATTTCTATCATATCAGATCATGATACACAATTCACGTCTTACTTTTGTAAAGTGGTACAACGTCAGTTGGGTACACATGTTGAGCTTAGCCACCTTTTACCTTGTAGCCTGCTGGTCAGTACAAACGAAAACTATAGATCCTTTAGGACATGTTGGGAGCATGTGCGATATATGTTTGATGTAATTGGGATCTATTTTTTCCTTTGTTGGAATTTTCATATAATAACAAGTACTAATTTATCATTGAGAATGCACCATATGAGGCTTTATATAGTTGGTGTTATCATTCTCTTATTTGTTATGTTGAGCACAAGGAGGCTAAATTGTAGGGGTTGCAGATTAGTTACGATATGCCTTGGAGAAGGTCAAGTTAATTCAGGAACGTTTCACATAACTCAGAGTAGGCAGAAGAGTTATGTCGACTAGAAGGCTCGTGATATTGTGTTACATGGAAGATGAGAAGGTTCTTTTGAGAGTCTCGCCCATGAAGGGTATGATGAACTTTGGGAAGAAGAGCAAATTGAGTCTGAGGTTCATTGGCCATTTTTGGTCTTAGAGAGAGTTCGTGAGGTAACTTATAGGCTTGATTTGCCTTCTAGCCTATCGAGGGTACAATAGTATTTATATTTATATACTTCAAAAGTAAAATAAAGGATAAGTTGCATGTTTTATACTCCAGCATGGTACAACTGGATGAGAAATGGCCTATGAAGAAAACGCGGTGACTATTTTGAACAAATTGGTCTAGAAGCTATGGTCAAAGGAGATTGATATGGTGAAAATGCTATGGCAGGGCCAACAAAGTAAATAGGGTACTTGAATATCGAGTCATAGAGTTGCGGAGCAGATTGCACACCTTTTTGACACTCTAGGTGTATTTTAAAATGGGTTCGAGGACGAACATTTATTTAAGAGATAGAGAATATAACGACCTAACCAACCCTTTTGAGTTTTAGCACTTTGATAGTGACAACAGACTGAACTTAAAATCTGGAACTTATAATACATCTCTCAAAATTGTTAGTATAGTTGTCTTCCAATGTGAGTACATTGACATTTATTCCCCATAGGTTTTTGCACTCCATTACCTTTTTATTATCAATTCTTTTTAGATAATTTAATACCTCATTTTGACTTGTAGTATGATGTGTTGCTCCTGAATCTATTATCCAATCACAATTATATGCATTGGCTAACAAGGTAACTATACATGCTAAATTGGAATAGCATTCACTATGCTGCTGCGGGGTTTTTCATCAAGGTCAACAATTGCTTATATTGATCCTCTACAAAGAATGCCCCTATGAATCTCAGCAAAATTTCTAGGTTCAGCACTTGCTGCATTGACATATGTTTTGACACCTTTTGGTTGAGTTTTCTTCTTGGTTTTTATATCAGAAGAGAACCTATATTTTTGTAGCAATTTTCCTTCATTCAGCCCTTGCATCCACAATGATCACAAATTAAATTAAGTTTCTTCCCTTTCATACCTTGATCTATTCCTGCTAACATAGTCAATGACTCTTTGTTTGTATCTATCAAACCAAGGACTCTTTGACTTTCCTCTTGTATTACTAGAGCATACTCTTGGTTTACAGTTAAAGCTAGAGCTTTTCTATGGCACTTGGCTTAGCACATGAACATAACTCTCATTCACCGCACAAGAAATTGCAACAAACACAATTGATGAAAGAGATCAAATGAATGTTTTGACTACTAATAATTACAGCCTCGGCCTAGTACATCTAGAAGATCCATTTCATCACATAAGTCTTTCATTTTTGTATAATATATTGTAATAAAATTCATACCTTGTGTTAGGGTTCCTATTTCTCTCTATAGATTATAAATTCAGGTCAAGTTTGATTTATCAAATCTTTCCTTGAATTCACGCTTGACTTTTGACGAGTCACAGGCATAGATGATACTCGGCATCAATTCTTATGAAATGGTTCGCCCGATCCACAAAATGACTATTGTGTTGCATTGCTCCCATTTAGTTGCTAGGTCTCCATTATGTGAACTCTTCACATAGGTATTTTCTCAAAACTTCAACGACCCGGCCGGTCGTTATGAGAGTTGTAGCCCCGTTCCCTTATTTATCATTCATCCTCTGCTTAATTCTTGTTATGTGACTTGCTGGGGTAGTTTGTTCAGGTCTGGAGAGGTTTTGGAATGAATTGAGACACTTAGTCTCAAGGTTGAAAAGGTTGATACTATGTTGACTTATGTGTAGACGACTCCGAAATAGAGTTTTGATGGTTCCGTTAGCTCCGTTGGGTGATTCTGGACTTAGGAGTGTGTTCGAATTGTGAATTGGAGGTCTGTAGTTGAATTAGGCTTGAAATGGTGAAAGTTGAAAATTTACAAGTTTGACCGAGAGTGGACTTTGTGGATACCGGGCTCGGCATGGGGTTTCAGGAGTTGGAGTAGGTCCGTGGTGTCACTTGTGACTTTTGTACAAAATTTGAGGGTAATTGGACGTGATTTGATAGGTTCGACATCGTTTGTAAAAGTTGGAACTCCTTAGTTTACATAAGGCTTTGAATTGGGGTGCGATTCGTGTTTTTGATGTTGTTTGATGTGATTTGAGGGCTCGACTAAGATTGCATCCTGTTTTAGGACTTGTTGGTATGCTTGGTGGAGGTCTCGGGGGCTTCGGGTGGAGTTCAGATGGTTAACGAATCAAATTTGTAGTTTGAAAGATTGTTGAAGCTAGGAGTCTTCTGGTGCAATCGCACCTGCAAAGCTTTGGTCGTAGGTGCGAACTAGAGAGCGCAGATGCGGCCAGGAGTGAGGAAGGCTGTGGTCGCAGGTACAAAGGATTTTCCACACCTGCGTGGTCGCAGATGCGGAGAGGTTGAGCGCAGGAGCGGGAAAGAGGGTTGCACATGTGTTTGTGCAGGAGCGGAGCATGGTCCGCAGGTGCGAAGTACTGGATCCAGTGGTTCACAGTAGAAGAGGAAGGATTGTCACTTCTACGACGCCGCAAAAGCGGGTAAGTTGCCCCAGGTGCGAGAAGGCCTGGGCGGTGTACTAAAAACGAGTGTTCCGTGGTTTTCTTCATTTTGAACATTTGAAGCTCGGGATTAGGCAAGTTTTGAGAGGATTTTTGAGGGTTTCTTGAGGTAAGTCTCTTGTGGATAAATTAATGCAATAATTATCCCTCCTCATTGATTTTCCCACATAGATTGTGTGGTTTTAATGTGTAACTTGGGGATTTGAGGCCAGGGATTTGGAGAGTATAAACTGAGGATTTGGGTGCCGATTTGGTGTTGGATTTTTGTAAATTTAGTGTGGCTTGACTCGCGGCGGAATTGGCTTTTGTATTATGTGATTCTATTGGATTTTGAGACATGGGCCCGGGGGCCTGCTTTTGAGTCGACTTTTTGACTTTTGATTAATAACTTAGCATTTTCTTGTGGAATTAATTCCTTTAGCTCGTGTTGATTGTATCGAACTGTTTGTGGCTAGATTCGAGGCATTTGGAGGCTGATTCACGAGGCAAGGGCGGGTTGGAGTACAGATTTGCATGGCTTGACGTAAGTAACCGTTCTAAACTTGGTTCAAAGGGTATGAAACATCCATCCGAATGCCGCAAAGATGTACCAGGATTTGAGACAACACTATTGGTGGAGGAGAATGAAGAAAGACATTGTTTGATTTGTAGCTCGGTGTCACAATTGTCAGTAGGTGAAATATGAGCATTAGAGACCGGGTGGCTTGCTTCAGCAGATCGAGATTCCAAAGTGGAAGCGGTAGCGGATCTCTATGGACTTCGTAGTTGGGCTCCCACAGACTTCGAGGAAGTTTGATACTATTTGGGTGATTGTGGATCAGCTGACCAAGTCCGCGCACATCATTCTTGTGAGTACTACCTATTTTTCAGACCAGTTGGCTGAGGTTGACATCAGAGAGATTGTTTGCCTGCACGGTGTGCCAGTTTCCATCATTTAAGATAGAGGCACGCAATTTACATTGCAGTTTTGGAGAGCCGTGCAGCGAGAGTTTGGCACTCAGGTTGAGTTGAGCACAACATTTCACCCTCACACGGACGGACAGTTCGAGCGCACTATTTAGATTCTGGAGGACATGCTATGCGCTTGTGTCATTAATTTTGGTGGTTTATAGGACCAGTTTCTGCCACTCGCGGAGTTTGCTTACAACAACAGTTATCAGTCGAGTATTTAGATGGTTCCGTATGAGGCTCTATATGGGAGACGGTGCAGATCTCCGGTAGGTTGGTTTGAGATGGGCGAGGCTTGGCTATTGAGTACTGACTTGGTTCAGGATGCTTTGGACAAGGTTAAATTTATTCAGGAGCGGCTTCGCACGGCGTAGTCAAGACAAAAAAGTTATGCCGACAGGATGGTTTGTGATGTGTCTTACATGGTTGGGGTGAAGGTTCTACTTAAGGTTTCACCCATGTAGGGTGTTATGTGATTCGGGAAGAAGGGCAAGTTGAGCCCTCGGTTCATTGGGCCTTTTGAACTACTTCAGAGGATTGGGGAGGTGGCTTACAAGCTTGCTTTTCCACCTACCTTGTTGAATGTGAAACCAGTATTTCATGTTTCTATGCTCCGAAGTATGTTGGCGATCCGTCTCGTGTTTTGGATTTCAACATATCTCACTCGGATGGTGATTTGACTCATGATTTGGAGCCGGTGGCTATTTTGGAGCGGCAGGTTCGAAAGTTGAGGTCAAAGGACATAGCTTCGGTGAAAGTGCAGCGGAGAGGTCGGCCCATGGAGGAGGCTACTTGGGAGAGCGGAGATATCCATACCTATTTGAGGCTCCAGGTATGTTTCTAGACCCGTTCAAGGACGAACATTTATTTAAGAGGGGGAGGATGTAACGGCTTGACCGGTCATTTTGGGAGTTGTAGCCCCGTTCACCCATTTTTCAGCTTCTTTTGTGTTCTACAACTGTATTATGACTCACCGGGTTAGTTGGTTTGGGTCCGGAGTGGTTTTGGAGTGAATTGAGACACTTAGTCTCTTATTTGAAAGCTTAAGTTGGAAAACATTCGCCGGATGTTGACTTATGTGTTAACGACCTCGAATTTGAGTTTAGATGGTTCTGTTAGTTCCGTTAGGTGATTTTGGAGTTAGGAGCGTGGTGACGTCCAAATTCACTACTAAAAAGTAAATGGACATGGTCGCATGCAATATAATTTACCCAACTATGAGTCGGGGTGGAATCCAATAGAGAACAATATGTAGGCGATTAGTAATGTAAGAGAATTATCACTTGTTATGCAATGCCAATCAATGAGAATTATTTTGAGAAAATATTTATAGCTAATTGCGAAAATGTAAACTAACCTAGAAAGCAGTAAAATGATCAATGACGACAAATATGGATGCATCGGGAATTACACTCAAGTAACGATCCAATGTATTTTACGATTTTACAAATATGAGCGAGCTTATGTTAATTAGCCTCGGGTAAAAATTCTATATTAGCTTCTTCTAAAGACTAACAAGACTTCCCAATTGAATTATCCCTAAATCAATTAAGAGCTTAAGCACACCCGATTATGGCTGCAAGTAGTTCAATCCTATCCTTAGGTAGAATCTATAAAATGAGGGTTAATACCTCAAGTTCTTGTTAATTAATCTTTCCCAACTCCAAATAATCTTTCCTAAAATTGATTCGAAGTTCATGGGAGAGTCCTAGGGTTAGCTAATCCCTTTGGAAACATTAAAGAACAAAAATAATTAAAATAACAATAACTCACTTCATATAAGATAAAAAATTATTCAATACATAAGCACAACAAGATATTTAATCTAGACTTTAATCATAAATATTCCCATAAACAAGATTCAAGTGTTGAAATAACTACTACCCACTTGGATATTCAATACAAAGTAAGGAAATGAAGAAATGAGAACAAATGAGTAAGAAATTCTTAACCAAAATCTTCAAATCTTCAAAACCCAAGTGTATGTGCAAAAACCCTAGCATCCAACCTTGTTTTCTCTAGTCTTGAGGACTGAAAATAAGCCAAAGATATGTTTCCAATAGGCTCGATCGTTTATTTGTGGGTTTGGAATGGAGAAAATGTGATTTTCCAACTTTACCCAGACTGAAGCCCATTGACCGCACCTGCGGATGAATCCACGCAGGTGCGGCTCCGCAGAAGCGGATCTTTCTCTGCAGATGCGGACTTGCAAGCACAAATGCGCAACCGCAGAAGCATTTATTTCACCGCAGATGCGATCCCAGGCTAGGTTGCTCAAATTCGTAGATGCGGTCCATTTCCTCGCAAATGCGAGGTCACTTCTACAACCAGTCATCCGCAGATGCGGAATCACAGGAGATTTTTGCATTATTTCAACTTTTGTTTCTCAATTCCACTTCAATTGAATTCAACTCTCTTCATGGCATCATTTCCCTGAAAATCTAACAATACACACCATAAACGCCCTCATATTATAATTAAAGGACATAAAAACTAAAGAAAAGAGACTAGAATGAGTGGTAAAATCACCACTCATCAACACCCCCAACTTAAAGCTTTTGCTTGTCCTCAAGCCAATCAAAACCAACAATTTGATGAGGCTCTACCATTTAGAGCAGAAATAGTATTGCTATTATTTATAAATCACATTCTCTAATTAAGCACCATACTAATGGATTTTGTTAGTACTAATAATTAGGCTCAAGCATGTGAGTCTTAACCAAATGACTCCCTCATTTAAAAATAACTTCAAGAAATGCAAAGGATTTTCAAAGTAATCAAGTGACAACAAAAAGCCTCAAGAAGTGACTCAAAAGCACTAGTCTACTACATATGCTCAATTTACTCATTTTCGGATATAACAATATTATCAATCCATCCTAATTCATGTGCCCTCACAAGAAAGAAAGTCCCAAAATTACCATACTTACAATAATAACACAAGGGACAAATGTACAAAGACGCTCACTCTCAACAAAGAATTTCATGTGTTATAAAATATCATGCCATAAGCTTGCCCTTATTTTAATTCACCGCCTATTCAAGAACATTCGGCTGGAGATCCCATAAGTACTTTATTAAGCTTATAATGTAGGTTTAGGAAAGGATCGGATAAGCATTTGGGATACAGGTGACTACACCCTCCTTGAACACTACTCACATTTGCCTTTCTTTTTTTTTTTTTTTTGCGCTTTGCTTCTTTTTAAACCACATAGCCTTTATTGGCATCGAGTTACCAACATAGAACCACCTTAAAGTACCAACATATATATATATATATATATATATATATATATATATATATATATATATATATATTTT
>NC_031998.1:47359083-47384087 GCF_001879085.1 Nicotiana attenuata
TATATATATATATATATTTTCTTTTGGAGCTTGAGTAATTATACCTCAATGTACAGCCTTACCAATTTCCAACTTGACACCAACACCCCCAACTTAGGCTTTTAGCCTCATTCTCAATAATCAAGGAGGGACAGGTTCAAAAGATGGAATTAATTCACAAAAGGGTAAAAGTTTGTAGTGAGGTGGCCAAAGAAAATGTTAAAGGCTCAAATGGGGTAAACTAATGATAATATTTATGCAATGGTAGGCTTGAAAGGCTAAAGAGGTTTTTTTAAAGATCACAAAGAATGTCTAAGGTCATCCCTCCAACCAAACATAACTAACATTAGCATTGAAAGACCAACCGGGCAAGTTCTAGATGATATAAGTAAACACAAGAATTATTTCTAACAAAAACTAACACATATGGCACATGAACTAATCAAGACGGATCAATTTCACTTTTTTTTAATAAGAGCATTTAGAGCAATATCGTGCCAACTAGTGGGCAAAGAGTCACTAAAAGAGCCAAAAAGTTATCACAAAAATTATTCCTTCCCATGCAACTTACCTTTTAAATTTAAAATCAAAATTCAGAGGGGTATTCTTAATTCACATTTCACATGCAAGAGACTAATTCTATTAGTACCGAATAATTCAAAAGTCTCCACATAACAAAACAAGACTAATTCCCTTAAGAAAGTTATCATGCCATCCATCATAGGAAAAAGTCACCCGGTTCAACAAAAAAATATTCCTCATGAAAGAATCGTAGCATAAAGAAAACCCAAGGAAATACTACTAAAGAAATAAAAATAAAATAATGAAAACTACTAAAGAAAATAAAGGAAGAAAGCAAAAAAAAAAAAAAAAATAGAACAACAAAAGTGACTAATCTGCACATATATAACTACTCACAACTCCGCTCGACAAGAGCACATGATAAGCAATAACAAAATAAGCCCGGCAAGGGCACACGATATCCATACAACAGAATAAGCCCAGCAAGGGCACAAGTCAAGTAGCAACGTATAGAACATATATGTACTCCCTAAAGCCACCCCCAACTAACAACATTGCAGTGTCGTTACTGCACAATATCAAAAAATATAATACAAGTAGTTTGAGGATCTCCCTGAGGTCTGCATTAGACTAGCAGATTGCGGGAGGAAGGCTAATCACTACCTTGAAGTACTCTCGGCCTTATCATCATCAGTCTCATCATCATCATCACCAGTAGCGTTTGACATGAAAGAATACTCTTCGCTATCATCGTCGTCTGTAACTGGTATCTTCCTGTTCAGCTGCCCCCATTTGAAGATGGCCTTGATGCCTCTCCACATCTTGATCATGAAATTGCCCTTCTTCTTATTCTTCACCTGCTCCTTCTGGAAGTCTGACTGAAGATCTGCATGTGCCTTGGCCATGTTGCCATAGGCTATCTCGAGTATGCCAACAGATGCTGCTATTTTCTCCTTAGACTCTGCCTGCTTTTTCTGTGCATCTAAGTAGGTCTTCATGTCTTCCCTGGTGAAGTACTCGGGCATGCTGTGACACTAACTCACGAATGGATGCAGGATGGGAGTTTAGCACCCGAAATGATCCCCCAGGTGCAGTTGCCTAAGAGGAGACTCTAGTCCGGCAACAGTAATGGTGACTTTCCTCTTCTTTCTCTTTACTGCACTACCCTCACCTGTTACTCTTAACAGATGAAAGGGTTTGTCGGTGGAAACCAACGATCGGTGATACGCACCTTAACCTCTGCCCGCCTACGCAACTTAGTGATCAGTGAAGGGAATATCAACCCTACGTTGTCATCTAACAAATACTCTCTCAGCTCCGTCAGGATATAAGGACAACCATTCACAAGAATGCCGCCTAGAATGCATCCAATGATTAAGGCTCTGGTGTAGGATACATCTAAAACATTTCCACAGGGTGACACACCTGTTGCAGATGATGTAGAGCCACATTTTTGATTCAGCTGTGAAGTCGATCGACTTCAAACCCTTTCTCTTGTTGGCCCGTTTTGCTCTCATGCTTGCGGGATAGAGTTTAGAGACAAGCCATTCTCCGTTGTCGCAGTGATCCTTTTCTCGCACTGGCTCAAGTTGATAGTTAGGAATCCCGAGTATGTCATTAATCTGTTCAATCCCAAATCTTACTATTTTGCCTCTAATGATGAGCTGTGGGTCGGCAAAGTTTTTGCGCTTAAGATTCGCGTAAAACTCGCGTACCCACTCCTCATTGGCTTTGTACGGAGTAAGAATGAACCATGACCATCCATAGGCTTGGAGACGGGCATAGAATCTGGGAGCTGCTCGGCCAATTTATCCTCGGCGATCCCTTTTTCAAGAACGATCTTATTTGTGATAATATTGTCATAATACCGGCGATGACAATCAGCAGACATAAAGCGCGAATCATCAAATGGTTCATCAGCCTCCTCCTAAATTTCATGATGAAGCGGAGCATTTTCGTTCATGTTTGGGTCCATTTTAGCTCAAAGTACCTTCAGAAAATCAAAACAATGTTAGTCGGGCAGTAGAATCATGTTAAGCAATTTAAAATAATGCAGTTAGGCCAAAGAATCAAGTTGAACGGGCCCGGGAAGCTCCAGTTGCAAAGCTACAGGTTTTGGCAAAACTGCCCAGTTTCCGCACCTGCAGAAGAACCATCGCAGGTGCGGTCCTGCTTCTGCGGGTTTTCCTCCGCATCTGTGGTTTAGCCAGTTTGCCAGAGATCGCACCTGCAGAACAGTCAACCCAGGTGCGAGGCCGCATCTGCGGCAAAATTTTCGCTTCAGCGGTTTTCGTCCAAGGGTTCAAACACCCAGAATTTTTCAACTTTTTTCAATTCTTAAACATGATTTTGGCACCTAATTTATACTCAAGACTTCTAAATTAGTGTAATACAAGAACCTATGACTCTATTACTATTGAATTTGTGGTACTTAGCACACAATTTTCTTTTGGGCAATTTGTAAAACACATGACAAGCAGTGAGAATTTATGCTTCACACAAATTTGGGTTCTTAGATAATAGATTTCCCAACAATTTGTTCTTCTTCATTAGCAGCACACATAAACCTACTCTCAACAAATTTCTCTCACTTCTAAAACTCCTAAAACTAACAGTTGTAATAAAAAATAAAAAAATGAAAACGTGACTGCTTGAGATGAAGAAGAAGAAAAAGAAAAAGAAAAGCAGAAGAGAGGAGTAAATGAGAGCCAAGTTACCCGTGTGGTCTTGTGCTTGAGAAATTTGAGTGTGATCAGTCGTGTGAAGAGCATTGTGAGAGAGGAGAGGGAATTTTGGGTTTTGGGGGAAAAAGTTCAGAAAATACCTGATGTAATGAGGGCTCAATTAATTAAACTTGCCCGATTTTCCGCACTTGCGGTTTGAAGAAGCGCTTCTTCGGTAAATCTACCGCACCTGCGGAAGCCGCATATCTGCAGCTAGAAAACTGCTTCTGTGGAAGCGCACTTGCCTAGATTTTCCGCAGGTGCAGTTACAACAGGTTTCAGTGGCCAATTCTGGGCAACTACTGTTTTGGGTCGTTCCAACATCCCAAACTCCTAAATTCAACTCCAAAAAATCTGAAACTTGGCAGATTAGTCAAATATAATATTACAAGCTATTCTAAAAAAGAAAATTTCAAAAATGACCAAAAAATTTTGAAAACGATGGGTTGCCTCTCACCAAGCGCCGCATTTAACGTCTTGGCACGACGCAAATCACTTTACCACTTTTCTTGCCATTTTGACGATATGAATTGGGCACCCAACTTGGAATCAAACTTGTGACCACGAGCGGTGGGGGGTGGTTAGTAGATGATCAAGCCAAGCCTTAATTTCTTCATTTTGAACGTCTTGGCTTTTGTGTGAGGAATGTCATTTTGCCTTCTTGTTCCCTCAAACTGTATGATGTATGGCCTTTGTCTTTCCTCCTCACAATCCCTCATTGACTCACGTAGTTCAATTTCCATATCACCACACAATTCCAATATTGAAAAATGCTTGGAATGTGACATCAAACCTCCAAATTTTAATTCTTCCCGGATTTTGACATCCTCTTTTCCCCCCGAACTAGAGTCAATCTCAACCATATTTTCATTTACACCGGTTGACTCTAATTCCATATTTTTCTTGGCATCACTAATAGTCATGGAGTCGGTTGACAGATGTTCAATTCTTGATTCCTCAAAGTAAAGCTCACTTTCTTCCTCGTAGTTGGACTCTTCTTGACTTCTTTCCACACTCTCAGGTTGGTGGGCATAGTGAGCCTCAACCAATATTTTCATTTGATCTTCTAAAGTGCGGATATGTTCATCATTTTGAGTCAAGCCTTATTTCAAGTCCTCGAGTGCAAAGATGTGCTTCTCCTCATTTTCAAGAATGGTCTCCAACATGAGCATTATCTTCTCATTTTGAGAATTTGAGCGTTCTTCTTGGTTTTGATCAAGTGCCAAGGAAGACTTTTTGGCTTCAACCTCAAAGGAAGATTCTTGGCTATCATTAACTTCCAAGGCTTTTTGGACCTCTAAAGCTTCAAGCATTTCTCCCATTTGTCAATGCAATCTTTGAAGCGCCAAGTCATTTTGGAGACTATTTTCCAAAATCTCCTCCAAGGCACTTTGCTCTTTGTTTCCTCCTTCAATTAGGCATTCTAACATGAGCTTGAACTCTCCATTTTGACCATACTCAATTTCTTCCACCTCCATATCTCTATAAATTTAATCACAAAAAGTAGAATCATCATAGCGAGGGCTTGGGCAAGGGAAGGAAGAATATGTACAATACTCCCAATGGCCATTTTGACGACCACACTTATCACAAATACTCCACTCATGGGATTGAGATTGTGCGCACAATGCACCCCCGGGAGAATTTAAACAATTTTGCCACGAGTGCGGTCCTCCACAATAAGGACAAGGGTCATCAAAGTATGAACAACTACCATCCGACCAATTTTAATTATATGGTACCATTTTTTTCGAAATCTAAGAAAATAAACAAGAAACCAATAACAAAAATAGACCAAGGTAAGAAAAGTAATTACACAAATATTCACAAGATTGGACAAAAGCACTTACGCTTATTTCTCAAACAACCTAAATTACGCAAAATTGTTTCCCGGCAATGGAGCCAATTTTGATGACGTCCACATCTACTGCTTAAAAGTAAATGGACACGGTTGCATGCAATATAATTTACCCAACTATGAGTCGGGGTGGAATCCCACAGATAACAATATGTAGGCGATTAGGAATGTAAGAAAATTATCACTTGTTATGCAATGCCAAACACTAAGGATTGTTTTGAGAAAATATATATATAGCTAATTGCGAAAATGTAGACTAGCCTAGAAGGCAAGTAAAATGATTAATGGCTACAAATATGAATGCATTTGGAATTACACTCAAGTAACGATCCAATGTATTTCTTTTACAAATATGAGCGAGTTTATGTTAATTAGTCTCGGGTAATAATTCTATATTAGGTTCTTCCAATGACTAACAAGACTTCCCAATTGAATTATCCCTAAATAAATTAAGAGCTTAAGCACACCCTATTATGGCTACAAGTAGTTCAATCATATCCCTAGGTAGAATCTACAAAATGAGGGTTAAAACCTTAACTTTTTGTTAATTAATATTTCCCAACTCCAAATAATCTTTTCCAAAATTAATTCGAAGTTAATGGGAGAGTCCTAGGGTTAGCTAATCCCTTTGGAAACATCAAAGGAACAAGAATAATTAAAACAATAATAACTCACTTCATATATGATAAAAAATTATTCAATACATAAGAACAACAAGATATTTAATCCACACTTTAATTATGAATATTCCTATAAACAAGATTCAAGTGTTGAAATAAATACTACATACTTAGATATTCAATACAAAGCAAGGAAATGAAGAAATGAGTACAAATAACTAAGACATTCTTAATTAAAATCTTCAAACCTTCAAAACCAAAGTGTATGTGCAAAAACCCTAGCTTCCAACCTTGTTTTCACTAGTCTTGAGGACTGAAAATAAGCCAAAGATCTGTTTCCAATAGGATTGGTCGTGTTTTTTGTGGGTTTGGAATGGAGAAAATGTGATTTTCCAACTTTACCCAGACTTGAAGCCCATTGACCGCACCTGCGGAAGAATCCACGCAGGTGCGGCACCGCAGAAGCGGATACACTACTGTAGATGCGATAATTAAAGGGAAGTTTTGTCTCTGCAGATGCGGGCTAGCAAGCGCAGATGCGCAACGGTTGTTTCACCGCAGATGTGATCCCAGGCTAGGTGGCTTAAAATCATAGGTGCGGTCCATTTCCTCGTAGATACGAGGTCGCTTATGCGACTAGTATTCTGCAGATGCGGAATCACAGTAGATTTTTGCATTGTTTTAACCTTTTTGCTCAATTCGACTTCAATTGATTTCAACTCTCTTCATGGCATCATTTACCTGAAAATCCAACAATACACACCATAAACGCCCTCATATTATAATTAAAGGACATAATAACTAAAGAATAGAGACTAGAATGAGTGGTAAAATCACCGCTCATCAGAGCGCTTCCGGATTGTGTTTTTGTGCTTCGTAGTAGAATTAGGATTGAAATGCCGAAAGTTGGAATTTTGGAAAGTTTGGCCGGGTGTGGACTTTTTTATATCGGGGACGGATTGGATTTCTGGAAGTTGGACTAGGTCCGTGGTGTCATGACTTATTTGCAAACTTTGAGGTCAATCTGACTTGATTTGATAGGTTTTGACGTCGTTTATAGAATTTGGAAATTTCAAAGTTCATAAGGCTTGAATCCATGTGTAATTCATGTTTTTTATATTGTCGGAGATGATTTGAAGATTCGAGTAAGTTCGTATGATATTATGGGACGTGTTGGTATGTTTGGATGAGGTCCCGAGGGCCTTGTGTTAATTTCGGGTGGTTAACAGATCATTTTCGGTCTTGGTGAGATTGCTAATATTTGCGGCTGAATTTTTCTTGTTTCCTCTTACGCGTTCACGAGAGGAGGCTCGCAATGACGAAGAGTGTTTCTTCGTCGGAGAGATTTTGTGCTACGCATTCGTGAAGTAGAGGACGCGAATGCGAAGGTTAGGGCAGTGTGTGCATCAAGAATGTGTGAGTAGTGTCGCGTTCGCGAAGAGGATGAGGCAACTAGGGACCCCAGGTCTTTTGCCTACGTGCTCGTGAGGTGTTGGCCGCGTTCGCGATGGGTTGAGCTGGTAAATCTTCGCGAGTGGTCTGAGAGGCGGTCTAAGTGGTCTACGCAAATGCGCAGGTCGCGTTCGCGATGAGTAAATCTGAGAGGCGGTCTGAGTGGTCTACGCAAATGCGAGAGGAAGGTCGCGTTCGCGAACAAGAAAATCTGGGCAGACTGTAGTGATTTCAAAAAATAAGGGTTTGAACCCATTTTTCATATTTTGAGCTAGAGACCACGGATTTGGGCGATTCTTGAAGGGAATGTCGTGGAGTTGATTGGGGTAAGTGGTTCTTACTTGATTTTTGTTAAATACCATGATTACATCTTTCATTTTATCATCTAATTTGTGATTTGGGGTGAGAAATTGGGGAAAAAAGGAAGTGTTCTTGAGATGGGATTTTGTTATCGGATTTGTATAAATTTGGTATGGTTAGACTCGTGAGAGAATGGGCTTTCAGGTTTTGTGACTTTATTCGGATTTCGAGATGTAGGCCCAGGGGCCAGGTTAGAGCCAATTTCGTATTTTTTGCTATAATTTGGTATTTTTCTTGTGGAATTGATCCCTTTAGCCTATATTGATTTTATTGTATTACTTCTGGTTTGATTCAGGATGTTTGGAGGCCGATTTGAGAGGCAAAGGCATTTCGGAGTAGAGATTTGCTCGGTTTGAGGTAAGTAACGCTTTCAAACTTCGTTCTGAGGGTTCGAAACCCCAAATTACGTGTTATACGATTGGTATTGAGGTGACACACATGCCAGGTGACTGCCGTGCTGGTGTGCACCGTGAGAATTGTGACCTTGTTGACTCCATAACACTGTATAACAACTCTATCCTGTTGATATCTGTGTTTTCATCATGTGATAAAGTAATTGAGCTGTCAATCATGCTAGATATCATATTTAGGCTTTATGCCGGTACTGTTGAGACCCTAGTGTTCGTTTCTTGCTGTCATCTCACAGATTTCGTTGCTATTCTGTACTCGGTAATATTCATGCATTTTATATCATATCTCAGTCTTAGATGTTATTTATTGATACATCATGTCATTGTTCATGGTTAGTTTCATGACATTGTGAGCCCGTGGGTGAGACTGGAGAGATTGATGACTGAGTGAGGCCGAGATCTTGGTTATGAGTGACAGTTATGGGATCGGGCTGCACGCCGCAACGATTATATTGATTTTTGATAGAGCTTGGGCTGTAGGAACCCCTCCGGAGTCTGTACACACCCACTGAGCGCGATTTATATTATTGAGGGATTGATATGGATCTTGTCCAAAGCATTTGTTACTTGGAGATGGATCTTCTCCATAGGGCTGGATTGGCTTTCCTCGGTACTGAGTGACTCTTGTCAATGATGTATATATATTCCGGGATGGATCTTCCCTGGGCCGTATGAGCCATATACAATACCGAGTGGTTGAGTATTTGAGAGTGTGAGCACATGAGGCTGACATCTTGGTGCATCACATATAGCATGTGCATTGGCATGTAGAGTTAGTAGGGTTATATTCTTCACACTGTTCGTATCTTCTCTACTTTATTGTTTTGAACTACTTATTAAATTGAAAGCATGCCTATGTTTCTGCACAGTTATTTATATTTTTATCTTTACCGGTTCAGTTCCTCACTACCTTTCAATCCAAAGTTAGGACTCGTTACTTACTGAGTTGGATGTACTCACGTTACTCCCTGTACCTCGTGTGGTGATCCAGGCGATACCGGTCGCGACGGCGGATGCTGATTGGGGTTTCAGAGTTTGGAGACTATCAAGGTAGCGGTACGGCGTTCGCTGGCCTTGACTCTCCTTCTTTATCATTTGTCGTATTTTAAGTTTATTCTTCTAGACACTGTAGTGGACTGTACTCTGATTTAGACACTCATGTATTCAGTGACACTTTGGGATGGATTGTATCGTATTTTGGGATTTATTATGTTTCAAAAAGGTTTCTTTAAATGTTAAATGCTTCCGTTTTTTATTTTCAAACTTATTGTTGCTGTGATGGGTTGTTAAATTGAGGCTAGCCTAGTTCCACGATAGGCGCCATCACGACGGTCAATTTTGGGTCATGACAGGTGCACTAAGCTCCCGCTATGCGCGGGGTACGGGGAAGAGCCGGACCACAGGGGTTTATTGTACGCAGCCTTATTCTGCATTTCTGCAAGGAGCTGTTTCCATGGATTGAACCCGTGACCTCCAGGTCACATGACAGCAACTTTACCAACTACGTCAAGGCTCCCCTTCTTTGATCTTCTGCCAAATATTTTTAAAATGTCTACGAATCTTATTGTTCTGTGTTTTCTCCATTCTTAAGTCGTGCAATAAATGTTATTCACGCCACAATATTTGTCTCAAACAGTATTATCACAGCGTCAAACAAATCTAGTGTTAACTTTCTTTGCTTTATTTTGAGGTTTAAAGGCAAGTTAATCGACAAGATTAATATTGGAAGCTTTAATTGCATTAAACTTTGAGTTTCTGGAAGAATTTAGATTCAATCACCCAGTGAACGTAAAAAAAAAAAAAAAAAAAAAAAAAAAAAAAAAAAAAAATTATATTTCGGATCACGTGTTTACAGTAAGCTGATTAATGCACACATTTTTGTGTAAAAGAACATGCAGTCATTCACAGATTTCACTTAAGTTAGGGTAATAATAATATTAGACAAAAGATAGCCTATAGTAAATGTGTTTGTACGCTTCGTTGAAATCTTTATTGGCTTTTACTTTCTTCTTTCCCAAAGTTAAAGCTCATGCTTGAAAGTCTGAAAGGTAAAGTAATTCACCAAAAATAAAAAGTAAGTTGTTTGCGACAAATCTAAAACATGTTTAAAATTAAAAAGAAACTGACAAGAAGCAAAACGTGAATTATTAGCTAAAAATAATGATTTAAACTTATCGCTATTGCGAATTCAACTTCCTTTTCATTGAAAATTAGTTATCAAGAATAGCTATTAAATATTACTCCATCCGTTTCATATTAGATGAGTTAGTTTGACTCGGCACGGAGTTTAAGAAAAAAGAAGAAGACTTTTAAAACTTGTGGTCTTAAAAGTTTCGGTAAAAGGTTTGTGGGGTCATGCCATTTGTGTGACTATTCAAATTTCTCATTAAGTGTAAATGGGTAAAATGAAGAGTTTAAAGTTGAATTATTCCAAATTTAGAAATGTGTCATTTGTTTTGGAATAGACTAAAAAGGAAAGTACCTCATCTAATATGAAACGGATGGAGTAACATTATTATCCAGCATGGAGATTAATGGCGACTGGAAGTTACGTTGATTGTGGTTTAACACATTATGATACTTGTCTTAATACTATTTTATATAAATTCGTGCATAAATATTATAGAATCAAACAAAGTATAGCTGTTAAAGAGTACCACATTTTGAATCAAAACAAAATATATAATGCTGGAAAAGTCTTACATTATGTACGACATATATAATATTAAACGAAATATAGCTGTTTGTGAAAGAAATATCCTATATTAAATCATTTGAAATTTGGAGGTACGTCTAGATCCAACGATATTTTATTTCTGTCGCAATAGCAGAGAACGAATCTCCATACTGAGTAGGTGACATTAATCCATAGCTTTGCACGCCAACATTTGTTTACTGAATTAAAATAAATTTTATAGTAATAATTTTGGGGGGATTAAAAAAATTATAATTTCCTAATTTAGCAATTTGCACCAATATTATGGCAACGTCAAAATGTCTTAGTATGTTATGGAGAAGCATGAGAAGAATTATCCTACCCATGACTTGAAGTTGGGGGCGATGTTGTTTGCACTAAAGATTTGGAGGCATTATTTGTATGGTGTCTTGTGAGATTTTCACTAATTACCGTATCTTCAACACCTATTCAAGCAGAATGATTTGAATTTGAGGCAGCGAAAATGGCTTGAGTTGGTTAAGGATCATGACATCAATATCTTGTATCATTCGGGTAAAACTAATGTGGTGGTAGATTCCTTGAGTAGAAAGTTAGAGAGCATGTGTAGTTTTGCATATATTTTGGTTGAGGAGCGTTCAACAACTATGGATGTTCAAACTTTTGCTAATAGGTATGTGAAATTGGATATTTCTGATCCTTGTAAGGTTCTTTCTTGGTGTTGTTGCATAGTCGTCCTTGTTTGAGCGAATTAAGTCTTGCCAATATTATGATCTCCATTTACTTGTACTTAAGGATACGACGCGGTGAACCAGTGCCAAGAACGTTGTCATAGGTGATGATGGTATTATGCGACTTCAGGGTCCGCTTTGTGCGTAAAATATTTATGGCTTGAAGGATTTGATACTTGAAGAGGCTCACAGTTCGCGATATTCTACTCATCAATGGGTTACAGAGATTTATTTGTAACAACCCGACCAGTCGTTTTGAGCATTTGGGTTCCTTCCTGCAATTTAAAGTCATGAGTCGCTTCGTATAATATATTATGACTTGTGTGAATCGTCTGTCTTGGTTTTTCAGGTAATCCGGAAGTGATTTGGAAGAATGAATTTCATGTTTAATGCTAAGTTGGAAGAGTTGACAAGTTTGACTTTTGTGAATTTGACCACGGAACGGAGTTTGGATGATTCTGTAAGGTCCGGATAGTGATTCTGAGCTATGGCGTATGCTCGAATTTGCATTTGGATGTTTGTAGAAGGTTTTGGCACAAATTGACGAAAGTTGAAAACTTAAAGATTTGGAAAGTTCGTAAGTTTGACCGAGAGTTGATTTTGATAATATCGGGTTCCGATTGTGGTTTTCGGGAATTTGAATAGCTTCGTTATATCATTTGGGACTTGTGTACAAAATTTGAGTGCATTCTGAATCAATTTGAGGTGATTCGGCGCGAGTTTTGGAGTTGAAAGTTGAAAGTTCATTTAGGTTTGATTTGATGTGAGATTCTTTATTTCGATGTTGTTATGCGTGATTTGAGGCCCTAGTATGTCCGTGTTAGGTTATGGGACTTGTTGGTATATTCGGAGGGGTCCCGTGGGGCTCGGGTGAGTTGCGGACGTGTTTCAATTTTTTTTCTTTTATTTTGGTCTTGCTGGTTCCTGTTGTGTCTGGTGCACCAAGTCTTCTTCGCCATCACGAAGCTAGAGATGTGATCGCATAGATAAAGATCTCGAGTTGAGTAGTTCCTTCTTTGCGTTCTTGATTAGCTTTACGCGGTTGCGTAGTTTTCTAGAGATTGGGCATCGGGTTAGCATAAGTTAGATCGCGTTCGCGTAGTGATGAGTTGAGAAGCTGGCGTTGATGAACTTCTTCAACGCGTTCGTGTAATATTGGACGCGTTGGTGAAGGTGTAAGGCAGTGGTGTTCGCGTTCGCATGTGTTATAACGCGATCGCGCAGTGCTTTTGTTGGAGGCAGTGATGCGTGTTCTTCGCGATCGCCTAGCTTTGTCCGCGTTCATATATGGTATTTCTGAGGCAGCGGTTTTTCTTCTTCGTGATCGGGATGGTATTGCCGTGACGCGATTCATTGATTCGTCCAATGATTATAAAGTACTCTATTTCGGGGGTTTCGGCCATTTTTACATATTTGGAGCTATGGAGCTCGGATTGAGGTGATTCTTGAAGCAATTTTTACCATGTGGATTGGGGTAAGTGTTCGCTACTTATTTTTGATTTGATATCATGAATCTATCTTCGTTTTTGGCATTTGACCGAGCGTTTCAAGAGAGTAATTAGGGTTTTTGTCTAAAGTTTCATAGAGTGAAATTTTGAGTTTTGAACATCGACTCGGAGTCGGATTTGAGTAAAACTAGTATGGCTGGACTCTTAACTAAATGGGTTGTCGGATTTTGTGTGTTTCATCGTGTTCCGACGCACAGGCCCGGGTTTGACTTTTGGGTTGTTTTCGGGCTTTTGATTAAAGATTTGACCTTTATCTATTGGGTTTGATTCCTTTTACATTATTTGATGTATTTGAGTTGCTTTTGGCTAGTTTCGAGCCGATCAGAGGTCGGTACGCGCGAGATGGCATCTTTGGAGCATCATTTGGCTTGCTCGAGGTATGTAATACTTCTAAACTTGGTGCTGAGGGTATGAACCCTGAATATACGTGTTATGTGTTTGGTGTTGAGGTGACGCACATCTTAGGAGACGGGCGTATGGGCATGCGCCGTGTGAATTGTGACTCTGTTATTTCTGTGGTATTGTATCGTTACCTGATCTTATCTATAACCATGATATCTCTACATACTAGAGCTATTGAGCTGTGATCCATGTTAGAAACCATTTCTAGGCTACATGCTTATTCTGTTGGGACCCACTGAGGTCATTTTTGTAGTTGAGCTATTTGCTTACATTGCACTTACATACTCAGTCGTACGCATTCATATGCATATCATATCTCAGTATCTGTTACCATTTATTGATGCATCACATTATTATTTTTGGGCTGATTTTTTATGACATTGTGAGCCCGAGAGACTGGAGAGATTGTTGACTGAGTGAGGACGAGGGCATGATGTCGCGCCCTATTTTCTCGTGAAAGTGGCTTTCGACGTGTGACAACTCGTTTAAAAGGAGGTATTAAAAGAGAAGAGTCGCCACCTAACAATTTTTAAGGTGCGTTAAGGCGCATATTATGCAAATAACTCTGTTTGACTAGTCAACCTCACCAAAGATCGGGTAAGGGCTTAAATTACCTCAAAGAGAAGGCATTAGATACTCTTCGAGGTCCACAACTGTGGATCGCGGCCGAACATAAAACTATGTGGAAAATAGGTAATTAGGCTAGGTGATGAAAAAACAAAAAACATATTAATCAAAGAGTTTTATTATAACACACGGGAACTAGTACAAATCTCAAGGACTACAATAATACAACTATATTGGTCTATATTAAATGACTAAGTGTAGGTAACAAGTACATAAAGGAAGGGGGGGAGGGGTCCTAAGTATATTAGCCTAAAGTATCACCCCGTGCAACATAAATAATACTTCGCAACTCCCTTAAGGTAGGGTGTTCGCCCAAGTTCAGGTGAAGTTTTGAAGAATGACAAATGAACTCAGTCATGGACTAGGTCCATCATGTGAGGCACAGTATTTATCAACCTATACATGTGAGATGCACGTGAAGGGGATAAGTCTCAGTGGTTAAGCAGCAATATCTCCTGAAGTGATCGAAAAGGTTGCATATTGGATAAGGAGTGAAAGTTTCCTTATGAGAAGAGAACACAATCCGGATAAAGGATAGGGTTGGAGTTTGTGTTGTTCAAGGACTCAACTTCAATGGAAGATCAGAAATTGAGTCTTAGTCAAACTCTAATTACTAACTCATTAAATAACAGTGATTGTTCTCTTTTATAGGTATTGCACAATCGCAGAAGTTAAACTAAATTGAGAGCAAAAGAGCGAGTCTATTTTGCAAGCAATTTATGTGAGATTCAAGTGTGCATGCCTGAAGCTACTTGGACAAGATAGAAGAACCAATTCCATTGTGTCTTTCTTTTATTCTAGTTCAATTGTAGTAGGTGATTAAACTTGTACCTTTCAGCTTTCATAGAAGCAATTGTATTAGGTACTTTAAGTATTCAAGTTAGAGTTAACTTGAAGTTGTCGCAACAGCTGAGGCTGTGTGCCATAACGGGATTAGAGTTTAATCCTTAGGTTTACAAGAGTTTTGTAAATGCTGTTTTGGCTCAGTGATATTAGTGGAAGTTTGGGAAATCCTACTGAGTAGTAGGTCGTAGTTTTTTCACCTTTTGAGCCAGGTGTTTTCCACGTAAAAATCTCTGTGTTCTTTAGTTTATGTACCTTTAATTCCGCAAACAGTAGTAGAAAGTATACCTAGAAGAACCAGGTTCTTCTAGAACGAAAATTGGGTACCACACAAATTACCCCCCCCCCCTCTTGTGTGGTATTAACGTTTAGAACATCAATTGGTATCACAACAGTTTATCCTTGAAGAGGCTAACACCTTAGGAGAAGATCAACATGAGTGCACCACCTGGGAACTGGGAAGGGCAGTCCACTGCTACGCCTCCACTTTTCAATGGTCAGTTCTACTCTTGGTGGAAGAACAGGATGAGGGATCACATCATAGGAGAAGACTATGAACTCTAGGACATAGTCACTGATGGTCCTCTAGCAACTACAAAGAAGAATGCTGAAGGAGAGGATGTGCCAAAGACAAGAGCTGGCTGCACTGCTGAAGACCTGAAGAAGTGGGAGAAAAATGCTAAGGCCAAGAAATGGCTTGTGTGTGGACTAGGTCCAGATGAGTACAACAGAATTCAAAGCTGTACCACTGCTAATGAAATCTGGGACACCTTGCAAGTGGCTCATGAAGGAACACCTCAAGTGAAGAGGTCCAGAGGAACACTGCTGTATTCTCAATATGAGAATTTTACTATGAAGGAAGGAGAAACTATCCAAGAGATGTATACTAGGTTCACTACACTGACAAATGAACTTAAATCTATTGGAAGAATTATCCTCGAAGAAGACAAGGTTGAGAAAATCTTGACAAGGGTTTTACCAGTTTCATGGGAAAGCAAAATTACTGCTATTCAAGAATTTAAGAATATTGCTACCCTCAAGATGGATGAACTGATTGGAAACCTTACTGCTGATGAACTGAGAAGGCAAACTATAAAGATGGACACACCCAAGAAGGAGAGAAGTCTAGCTCTCAGAATTACTGAAGGTTCAGATCTGGAGGATGATGAGATGCCTATGATCACTAGAGATTTCAAAAAGTACTTGATGAGAGGAAAGGGTTCTTCAAGATGTACAACCTTCAACAAGCCAAAGGCTCCTGAGAAACAGACCAATGAGGGTTGCTACAAGTGTGGTAAAACTGATAACATGATCAAGAACTACCCTCAATGGGAAATTGAGTGGAAGAAAGAAAGGGTTGAACGAAGGAACATGAAGAAGGAACGGGTTCAACCAAAAAGGAACAAAGGATCAACAAAGGCTATGGTTGCTTCCTAGGGAGAAACATCAGATGAGGACTCAGAAGGTGAAGCTGAAGAAGAACAGGCTCTTATGGCTATTGGAGAATCAGATGATGAACAAGAGGTAAGCATTCTTTATCTCAAAGACAAGATTAAATTTCTGTCTAAAGAAAGGTTATCTGAGTTGTTACTAGACTTCATTTATGAGTCTGAAATAATCAACAATGAAAAGGAAGATCTGTCTAGGGAATGTGTGATCCTAAAAGCAAAATGCAAAAGTCTAGAGTCTAGGGCTAATGAGAGTGATTGCAAAACTGCTGAGTTGAAGAACCAGGTTCTTAGGTCTAAAAACCAAAAACTGAAACTAGGAACAGGAAAGAAGAAAGTTGATCTCACCTATCTCACTCTAGAGGAAAACTTAGGAAAAATGAAGAATGAATTGTATAAGAAGGATGAATTGATTAAAATCCTAAAAGAAGATCTAGGAAAGGTGAAACATGAACTAGATAGAACTTGCAAATGGAACAAGGCCTCTGATGCACTCTCTTGGTTGCAAGAGCATCACAGTAGCAACAAAAGAGGACTTGGCTATGGGACTCAAGCACCAAAGTGGGACCCTAAAAGCAAGTACCTCACACTTCCTGAGAATAAAATATGCACACACTATGGCAAGACTGGCCATTACAAAAATGAATGTAATGCAAAAGTAAAGGCCAGTCAAAAGAACAAAGCCTTTGTTCAAGAGAAAAGTAAGCTGCGTGGGTGGGCAAGAAGGAATATGATTCATCCTTTTGCCTATAGAAAGGGACCCAAACTAGTTTGGGTTCCTAAGACTAACCCCTGATTTCTTTTGTAGGTCCAAGAGAAAGGAAGCAGCCAAATATGGTATATAGATTGTGGCTGTTCAAAACAATGACTGGGAGCAAGGACCAGTTCCTTTCACTTGAGAACTTAAAAGGAGGTAATGTCTCCTTTGGTAATGGAAAGAAAGGTGAGATCATTGGGGTTGGAAAGGTAGGTAAGACAGATTCTCATTCCATAGAGAATGTCTACTTGATAGATGGCTTGAAATATAGCCTAATAAGTGTATCACAACTGTGTGACAGAGCTAATCTTGTAGCTTTCACTTCTACCAAGTGCTTTGTGATTAACCTTACCACTAACAAGATTGTTTTGCAGGGAAAAAGAGTTAACAATATTTACATTGTAGATTCGTCCACTCTGTCAGAAAATGAACTCACTTGCCTAGGTGTGTTGATTAATGATCCCCTCCTATGGCATAAAAGACTTGGTTATGCAAGTCTGAATCAGCTAAACAAATTAGTATCCAAGGACTTGGTGATAGGGTTACACAACATCAAGTTCAAGGAAGACAAAGTTTGTGAGGCATGTGCAAGGGGGAAGCAGGTAAGATCATCCTTCAAAACCAAGAAAATGGTAAGCACATCCAAGTCGTTGGAACTGGTTCATATGGATCTTTGTGGTCCAATGAGAACAATGAGCAGAGGTGGAAAGAAATATGTAATGGTACTTGTTGATGATTATTCTAGATTTACCTGGGTACTATTTCTAACATCTAAAGATGAAGCATTTGATATGTTTACTACCTTTGTTAGAAAAACTCAGAAACAGTTAGGAAATCAACTTGCATCCATTAGGTCTGATCATGGAACTGAATTTGAAAATGCAAAGTTTGCTGAATACTGTGATGAAAATGGCATAGATCATAACTTCTCTGCCCCTAGGACTCCTCAACAAAATGGAGTAGTTGAAAGAAAGAACAGGACCTTTAAGGACATGGCTAGGACCATGCTACTTTCTAGTAAACTGCCTCATAGCTTCTGGGCAGAGGCTGTAAACACTGCATGTTACATAATCAATAGATGCATGACTAGACCTCTTGTAGAGAAGACTCCCTATGAGTTACTTAAAGGGAGAAAACCAAATATATCCCATCTTAGGGCATTTGGTTGTAAGTGCTATGTGCACAACAATGGAAAAAACTCCCTAGGTAAGTTTGATCCCAGAAGTGATGAGGGAGTATTCTTGGGATATTCTTCACATAGCAAAGCATATAAAGTGTTTAACAAAAGAACTTTGTGTGTAGAAGAAAGTGTGCATGTAGTATTTGATGAAACTAACATTCTTTCTGAGAGACAGGAACATGAAGATGAAGCCATTGGATTGGTAAAGGACTTGACTGAAGCATCAACTCAGGTCAAAGTGGCACCAACAGAAGGAACAGGTAATGGAACAGGTTTTTCCATACAGGGCAACCTGACAGGGGGAACTAATCAAAGAGGAACTGAAATAAATCCCTTAAAGGAACCTGTTCATAACCCTGTTCCTCAGCAACAGAACATGGGAGAAACATCTAGCAGAAACCAGTTGGTTGTGAAACCTCACAAGTATCAAAGTTCTCATCCCATTGAGAACATTATCACTGATCCAACATCTGGAGTTAAAACTAGATCACAATTAAAGAATCTGTGTGCTTTTGATGCTTTTCTATCTATTATTGAGCCTAAATATGTTGTTGAAGCTTTGCAAGATGCAGATTGGGTAAATGCAATGCAGGATGAACTCAACCAGTTTTAAAGAAGTCAAGTTTGGCATCTAGTTCCAAGACCCAAGGACAGATCAGTCATTGGTACAAAATGGGTCTTCAGAAACAAACTTGATGAATATGGAACAGTTACAAGAAACAAGGAAAGATTGGTGGTCCAAGGTTACGGCCAAGAGGAGGGCATAGACTATGATGAGACTTTTGCTCCAGTTGCAAGACTAGAGGCAATCAGACTTCTCATAGCCTTTGCAGCACACATGGAATTCACTCTTCATCAAATGGATGTTAAAAGTGCATTCCTGAATGGTTACCTGAAAGAAGAAGTGTTTGTAAAACAACCTCCAGGGTTTGAAAGCAAGGAATGTCCTGAGCATGTGTACAAGTTAGACAAGGCCCTCTATGGACTCAAGCAGGCCCCAAGAGCATGGTATGAAAGATTGTCCAAATTCTTGCAAGAGCATGGGTACAAAAGAGGTAAAATTGATAGTACCTTATTCTTAAGGGAAAAAGGTAAGGATCTCCTTGTTGTACAAATATATGTTGATGACATAATCTTTGGGGCCACCACTGATAAGCTAAGTAAGGACTTTGCAAAATTAATGGGAAGTGAGTTTGAAATGAGCATGATAGGTGAGCTTAACTTCTTCTTAGGCTTGCAAATCAAACAAGGTCCAAATGGAACCATGATCCATCAGCAGAAATATACAAAAGAGCTAATCAAAAAGTTTAAAATGGAGGAATCTAAAGAAATAGACACACCCATTGCAACTGCCACTAAATTAGATGTTGATAAACCTGGTTCATCAGTTGATCAAAAGTTTTATAGGGGTATGATTGGTTCACTCCTGTATCTTACTACCAGTAGACCTGACATTGTGTTCAGTGTAGGGCTTTGTGCTCGTTTTCAGGCAAATCCAAAAGAGTCTCACTTGATTGCTGTCAAGAGGATACTAAGATATCTGAAAGGCACCACTGATCTGTGTCTTTGGTATCCCAAAGGTAGCAATTTCAATTTAGTTGGATATGCTGATGCTGATTATGCAGGTTTTCTAGTGGATAGGTAGAGCACCTCAGTTATGGCACACTTCCTTGGTTTATGTCTTGTGTCATAGGCTACAAAAAGCAAAACTCAGTGGCCCTATCTACTGCTGAAGCTGAGTATGTTGCTGCTGCTTCTTGTTGTGCTCAATTACTATGGATCAAACAACAGTTGGTAGATTTTGGAATTGAAGTGGGATGTATTCCAATATTCTGTGATAACACTAGTGCTATAAGTATGACAAAGAACCCTGTTCATCATAAGAGGACTAAGCACATAGATGTTAGACACCACTTCTTAAGAGATAACTATGAGAAAGGATTAATTTCAATAGAATTCTGTGCTACGGATAAACAAATAGCTGACATATTCACTAAAGCACCGAGTAGAGAAAACTTTGAGAGGAACAGGTTGGAATTAGGGATGATTAAGATCACCTAATAGGTCCAGTTCAGAATGCACAATGAAAAAAAAATATATGAAAAAAATGAAAAAAAAATTGTATTTTGGTTAGGAGTTCTAACTTTGTGTAAATATCTAGATCAATTCTTACTCAGTTATATACTTCAATTAGTATACTCCTGTGACATGTGTATATATGACTCACTGATCTCTTACAAAGTTTTTCTATTATGGCATTTGAGGCATGTTCAAGAGAATTCTATATGAAGAACCTGGTTCATCAGTATGTGTTCATATGAAAGCTCAGGTATGTTTTCTATACTCTGCACAATTAGAAATATTAATTATCCAATCATGAGCAGAAGTTCTACATTTGTCAAATTCCCAGAAATTCTATCCGTTGAGCATTGAACTAGTTTCGTTCTCCTAGAACTCTAAAAACCGGGATTTTTGCCTAAAATATAGCGATGCCTAATAATTACTAAGAGACTGGAATTACACTTTGATTAGACCGCTATTTGACCTCTTGAAAGGCTGTTGTTACTGCACCTATGACTAATTTCCTTTAAATACACACCACACCTCTTCTTTATAATCCCATAAGCGTCAAAAATTAAATCTCCAGTTCTAATTGATTTTCTTCCCCAGAAATCCCAAATTGCCTTTCTTCTAAGAAATTCCCAAAACACTTCCATAGTCGAAGAACCATGTCTAACCCCCAAGATAATCCTGGCACTCCCCCACCAATATCCCCCCTCTAACACATCCTCATCTACTCCTCCTATTGAATCCCAAAACCTAGGTTTCGTAGGCAGAAAATGTGGGCTAGAAAAACTGTAGCATCTGGAGCCTTAAGGAATGTTATAAATGAGAGATTGAAGGCTAGCCAAAAGAAAGAAAGCCCTGTTCATGAAGCTGACTCTAGCTCTAAGTCTGAAGCTTTTATTTCTGCTAGTGAAGGTGAAGAACATGGGTCTTCTGACACTGAGAAAATTCAAGAAACCCCTGGTGAGGTAAGTTCTTGTGTGGTATCTTCTACTGTAGTTGAAAGCACTAAAAATAGGTTTGTTCTAGTTGGTCCTATTAAAGATGTAAAGGTGGCTGAATCAAGTAGGAGTGGAGGTAAAAAGAAAGGAAAAGAGAGAGAGGGAGCAAGTGGTGATGAGAGGGGTAATGGGAAAGAAAAAGTTCTTGCTATCTGTGGGAGTATTGAAGAAAGTGGCATCAAGTCAGGGGGAAGTGTTTCTGGGGAGACGGCTGAAGGGCTTGTTCATCTAAGCAAGCAACAAGAAGAACCTGTTTCATCAGCTGAGGAAACCTTGGCTGATCTTCTAAAGAGGGTTGGGGCTAGTTATGATCCAAAGAAGCGAAAAGCTTCTTCACAAAAGGCTCCGACTGCTTCCAAGCCAACCACGAAAAGCAAAACTTCATCCCCAAAACCTACTGTCTCTTCAGTGCCTAAAGGAAGAGCTATTAGAAGCAGGGTNAAGTAAGTTGCCTGGCTGGGCAAGATGGAATTTGATTCATCCTTTTGCCTATAGAAAGGGACCCAAACTAGTTTGGGTTCCTAAAACTAACCACTGATTTCTTTTGGAGGTCCAAGTGAAAGGAAGCAGCCAAATATGGTATATGGATAGTGGTTGCTCAAAACATATGACTGGGAGCAAGGACCAGTTCCTTTCACTTGAGAATTTAAAAGGAGGTAATGTCTCCTTTGGTAATGGAAAGAAAGGTGAGATCATTGGGGTTGGAAAGGTAGGTAAGACAGATTCTCATTCCATAGAGAATGTCTACTTGATAGATGGCTTGAAATATAGCCTAATAAGTGTGTCACAACTGTGTGACAGAGGTAATCTTGTAGCTTTCACCTCTACCAAGTGCTTTGTGATTAACCTTACCACTGACAAGATTGTTTTGCAGGGAAAAAGAGTTAACAATATTTACATTGTAGATTTCTCCACTCTGTCAGAAAATGAACTCACTTGCCTAAGTGTGTTGGTTAATGATCCCCTCCTATGGCACAAAAGACTTGGTCATGCAAGTCTGAATCAGCTAAACAAATTAGTCTCCAAGGACTTGGTGATAGGGTTACACAACATCAAGTTCAAGGAAGACAAAGTTTGTGAGGCATGTGCAAGGAGGAAGCAGGTAAGATCATCCTTCAAAACCAAGAAAATGGTAAGCACATCCAAGTCGGTGGAACTGGTTCATATGGATCTTTGTGGTCTAATGAGAACAATGAGCAGAGGTGGAAAGAAATATGTAATTGTACTTGTTGATGATTATTCTAGATTTACCTGGGTACTATTTCTAACATCTAAAGATGAAGCATTTGATATGTTTACTACCTTTGTTAGAAAAACTCAGAAACAGTTAGGAAATCAACTTGCATCCATTAGGTCTGATCATGGAACTGAATTTGAAAATGCAAAGTTTGCTGAATACTGTGATGAAAATGGTATAGATCATAACTTCTCTGCCCCTAGGACTCCTCAGCAAAATGGAGTAGTTGTAAGAAAGAACATGACCCTTGAGGACATGGCTAGGACCATGCTACTTTCTATTAAACTGCCTCACAGCTTTTGGGCAGAGGCTGTAAACACTGCATGTTACATAATCAATAGATGCATGACTAGATCTCTTGTAAAGAAGACTCCCTATGAGTTGCTTAAAGGGAGAAAACCAAATATATCCCATCTTAGGGCATTTGGTTGTAAGTGCTATGTGCACAACAATGGAAAAGACTCCCTAGGTAAGTTTGATCCCAGAAGTGATGAGGGACTATTATTGGGATATTCTTCACACAGCAAAGCATATAAAGTGTTTAACAAAAGAACTTTGTGTGTAGAAGAAAGTGTGCATGTAGTATTTGATGAAACTAACATTCTTTCTGAGAGACATGAACATGAAGATGAAGCTATTGGATTGGTAAAGGACTTGACTGAAGCATCAGCTCAGGTCAAAGTGGCACCAACAGAAGGAACAGGTGATGGAACAGGTTCTTCCATACAGGGCAACCTGGCAGGGGGAACTAATCAAAGAGGAATTGAAATAAATCCCTTAAAGGAACCTGTTCATAACCTTGTTCCTCAGCAACAGAACATGGGAGAAACATCTAGCAGAAACCAGTTGGTTGTGAAACCTCACAAGTATCAAAGTTCTTATCCCATTGAGAACATTATCACTGATCCAACATCTGGAGTTAAAACTAGATCACAATTAAAGAATCTGTGTGCTTTTGATGCTTTTCTATCTATCATTGAACCTAAAAATGTTATTGAGGCTTTGCAGGATGCAGATTGGGTGAATGCAATGCAGGATAAACTCAACCAGTTTGAAAGAAGTCAAGTTTGGCATCTGGTTCCAAGACCCAAGGACAGATCAGTCATTGGTACAAAATGGGTCTTCAGAAACAAACTTGATGAAGATGGAACAGTTACAAGAAACAAGGCAAGATTAGTGGTTCAAGGTTATAGCCAAGAGGAGGGCATAGACTATGATGAGACTTTTGCTCCAGTTGCAAGACTAGAGGCAATCAGACTTCTCATAGACTTTGCAGCACACATGGAATTCACTCTTCATCAAATGGATATTAAAAGTGCCTTCCTGAATGGTTACCTGAAAGAAGAAGTGTTTGTAAAACAACCTCCAGGGTTTGAAAGCAAGGAATGTCCTGAGCATGTGTACAAGTTAGACAAGGCTCTCTATGGACTCAAGCAGGCCCCAAGATCATGGTATGAGAGATTGTCCAAATTCCTGCTGGAGCATGGGTACAAAAGAGGTAAAATTGATAGTACCTTATTCTTAAGGGAAAAAGGTAAGGATCTACTTGTTGTACAAATATATGTTGATGACATAATCTTTGGGGCCACCATTGATAAGCTAAGTAAGGACTTTGAAAAATTAATGGAAGTGAGTTTGAAATGAGCATGATGGGTGAGCTTAACTTCTTCTTAGGCTTGCAAATCAAACAAAGTCAAAATGGAAACATGATCCATCAGCAGAAGTATACAAAAGAGCTAATCAAAAAGTTTGAAATGGAGGAATCTAAAGAAATAGACACACCCATTGCAACTGCCACTAAATTAGATGTTGATGAACCTGGTTCATCAGTTGATCAAAAGTTGTATAGGGGTATGATTGGTTCACTCCTGTATCTTACTGCTAGCAGACCTGACATTGTCTTCAGTGTAGGGCTTTGTACTCGTTTTCAGGCAAATCCAAAAGAGTCTCACTTGACTGCTGTCAAAAGGATACTAAGATATCTGAAAGGCACCACTAATCTGTGTCTTTGGTATCTCAAAGGTAGCAATTTCAATTTAGTTGGATATGCTGAGCCTTTTGCGAACAATATAGAAATCATGCCTATAGGTTTGTAATCTGCAAATCTGTTGCATGTACATTGCTAAAATCAAAATCACTTAGAAACCATGTCTATAGGATTTATAACGATTTAATATTTCCATACTTTAACCTAAAATGCAGCGTTACCTATTTGATACTGGAATCATATAGAGATCATGCCTATACTACTTAATTTGAAAAATTTGTCTGCGTGCTTCTTTGCTTATATGTGGAGGCTAACATGAGCCACTCTTTGCTATTATGTGCAGTCCTATTTGTTTTGTATGCGCGATTAATTTTATCATTTTTGAGCAGCTTAACTATGTCTAGAACCACCCAAATAGAGATTCAAAGCCTCCTGGACCATAGGCATGGGATGGGTAGTGCATGCATAGGGTACGATTTAGAATTGAATTATAGCGCCTTTAAGTAAACAACTTCAACATAGTAATTGCGTAGCAGGAGATGATAGTTTGTGCCCGCTGAATAATATGAGAAACCCCTATGATGTTCTAAACGTTAATACCACACAAGACGCGGGGGG
>NC_031998.1:47385880-47392725 GCF_001879085.1 Nicotiana attenuata
TCATGAAATTCCTAGTGATTTGAAGAGCAGTAGGGAGAGAATCCAGACATGGACACCTTTGCCTTGTATAATCATCATACCCTTCACTAGGTATGTCCAGAATCTCACCTAGTTTGAGTGCATCAAACTCCACTTTTACTCCTTTTACCAAGCTGGTGACTACCTCATTCTTCACAGTGGCATTTTCCATAAACTCAATCAGTTCTTTCCTTGCCAGCCTTCCATCCATTTCAAGGACCAAGTCCTTCCACCCTTGTGCAGTAAGAGCATCCACCAGTCTCCTCATTCCTGGTTCATCCAGGTCTCTCTGCAGCCTGCCTTTCAAAATTTTTCTTTTGCCAAAGATGACAAACTTGTCTTGTTCTTTCTCAGACTCTTCCTCTTCTTATTCACCACTCAATTCTTTATCTTCCTCAGTAATTTTTACCTGCTTGTCATTCACTGCAGATCTTGTTCTCTTGGCCAAAGAGGGTTCAGCAGGTACAGGTACAGAGGAAGACTTCTTTGAAGAAGTCTAGGTTCTTTTTGATTTGGGTGTTGGAACCTCTTCAATTGTTCCTCTTTCTTGATGGACCAGTTCCATCTCCTCTTCTTCTTCTACTACTTCAGAGCTTTCTACAACCTTTGCTTTTCCCTTCTCCCTCTTTTTCTTCCTGCTTTCTTCCAAATCTTTGTGTAACTCTACTTCACTTTGCTTGACCCTGCTTCTAGTAGCTCTTCCCTTAGGCACTGAAGGGACAGTAGATTTCGGGGATGAAGTTTTGCTTTTCATGGTTGGCTTGGAAGCAGTTGGAGCCTTTTGTGAAGAAGCTTTGCGCTTCATTGGATCATAACTAGCCCTAACCCTCTTCGGAAGATCAGCCAGGGTTTCTTCAGCTGATGAAACAGGTTCTTCTTGTTGCTTGCTTAGATGAACAAGCCCTTCAGCAGCCTCCCCAGAACCACTTCCCCCTGACTTGAAGCCACTTTCTTCAACACCTCCACAGATAGGAAGAACCTTTTCCTTCCCATTTCCCCTCTCATCACCACTTGCTCCCTCTCTCTCTTTTCTTTTATTTTTACCTCCACTTCTACTTGATTCAGCCACCTTTACATCTTTAATAGGACCAACTAGAACAAATATTTTGTCTGTGTTTTCAACCACAGAAGCAGATACCACACAAGAACTTACCTCACCAGGGGTTTCTTGAATTTTCTCAGTGTCAGAAGACCCACGTTCTTCACCTTCACTGGCAGAAATAAAAGCTTCAGACTTAGAGCTGGAGTCAGATTCGTGAACAGGGCTTTCTTTCTTTTGGCTAGCTTTCAGTCTCTCATTTAGAACTTTCCTTAGGGCTCCAGATGCTACAGTCTTTCTAGCCAACATTTTCTGCCTACGCAACCTAGGTTTTGGGGATTCACTAAGAGGAGTAGATGAGGATGTGTTAGAGGGGGATGCTGGTGGGGGAGTGCCAGGATTATCTTGGGGGTTAGACATGGTTTTTCAACTATGGAAGTGTTTTGGGAATTTCTTAGAAGAAAGGCGATTTGGGATTTCTGAAAGGAAAATCAATTAGAGCTGGAGATTTTAATTTTTGACGGTTATGGGATTATGAAGAAGAGGTGTGGTGTGTATTTAAAGGCAATTTGTCACAGGTGCAGTAACGGCAGCCTTATCAGAGGTCAAATAGAGGTCTAATCAAAGTTCAATTCTAGTCTCTTAGTAATTATTAGGCATCGCAAGATTTTAGGCAAAATCTCGATTTTTAGAGTTCTAGGAGAACGAAACTGGTTCAACTCTCAACGGATAGAATTTCTAGGAATTTGATAAACGTTGAACTTCTGCTCATGATTGGATAATTAATCTTTCTAATTGTGCAGAGTATAGAAAACATACCTGAGCTTTCATATGAACACATACTGATGAACCAGGTTCTTCATATAGAATTCTCTTGAACATGCCTCAAATGCCATAATAGAAAAACTTTGTAAGAGATCAGTGAGTCATATATACACATGTCACAGGAGTATACTAATTAAAGTATGAAACTGAGTATGAATTGATCTAGATATTTACACAAACTTAGAACTCCTAACCAAATAATTTTTTTCATCATTTTTTTTCAAATTTTTTTTTCATTGTGCATTCTGAACTGGACCTATTAGGTGATCTTAATCATCCCTAATTCCAACCTATTCCTCTCAAAGTTTTCTCTACTCAGTGCTTTAGTGAAAATGCCAGCTATTTGTTTATCAGTAGCACAGAATTCTATTGAAATCAATCCTTTCTGATAGTTATCTCTTAAGAAGTGGTGTCTAACATGTATGTGCTTAGTCCTCTTATGATGAACATGGTTCTTTGTCATACTTATAGCACTAGTGTTATCACAAAATATTGGAATACATCCCACTTCAATTCCAAAATCTACCAACTGTTGTTTGATCCATATCAATTGAGCACAACAAGAAGTAGCAGCTGATTGATTATTAAACATATATGTATGAGCAGTACAATGATAATTGAGGCAACTGATGGATTAATCATCCGAAGTCCTACAAGCATGGCACCTAGGTAAGTAGAATATTGCATTGCTATGCCCTATAGTCATGTTACCGAAGAAAACACAGTAGTGGAGATTGTGATGGGTTTTCAATGTCTTTGCCTTATGCTTTGATGATCTAACAAACTTACAGTCAAGAACTAGATAGGGAACCTGACACACTTCGTACACATTACAAATGAACGGATTCTAGCCAAGACTCGAGCTAATATGAACTGCTGCAAGTGTAGAAAATAGAGAAACAAGTCAAGGACCTGATTCCTTGTGTGCCCCTGACAGCAGTACCAAAGTCAACTGTGCACAGCTGGAAAGTGATTGCCTCAGAAACAGTGCACACAGTGCAGCAGTTCTGCAATCACTTGCTTTTGACCTACCAAGTGCTTACATCATTCAAATGATGTCATCAAGGGTATATCAACAAGAGCATTATAACAAAAACATCACTTGAACACTTGGGCATTCACTTTCAAGCATTCAAGTCTTCTGCAAATAGCAAACTTATCTCTCAAGAGCTTGAAGAACAAAGTTAAACGCTACTACGGACCAGTTCCTAAATCGAGTATTTTTGTTGTCCTAAGTTGAGTTGTAACCTTGTGATTGTTCTTACTGTAATTCCTAAATTGCTTAGCTAGAAGCGTTGCTTAGGAACCCCTTTGTAAAACCATAAACTTTCTGAGTTTGTGATGTGACTAGAGTTAGTCATAAGTTTAAGTCTTTGTAACTAGTGAGTGACAAAGTGGCTTGTGGTAAATGTATCACAACTTAGTTGAGTTGAAGTCTTTGTAACTAGTGAGTGACAAAGTGGCTTGTGGTAAGTGTATCACAAGTTAGTTGAGTTGAAGTCTTTGTAGAGTCATTACAAAGTGGCTTATAATAGTGTGATTGGAAGTTAGTGAATTTGAAAGCCTACAAGTGTAGGTCGTGGTTTTTGTCCCCTTGAGTGAGATTTTTCCACGTAAAAATCCCGTGTCTCATTTACTTACTGCTTTATTAGTATTCTCAGTGGAAACTCATAGAGGACCAAGTAACTCTATAGTTTGGTGGATCCATATAAACTAACAATTGGTATCAGAGCGGGTTCTTCCTATCAGGCTAACACCTAGGAAGGATCCGTATGGCTGCCCCACCAAATTTTGAAGTAGGTCAATCTACATACAGACCACCTAGGTTCAATGGGCAATACTATGTGTGGTGGAAGACAAAAATGCATGATTTTATTATGGCTGAAGATTCTGAGTTGTGGGATGTCATATGTGATTGTCCTTACATCCCAACAAAGGCACTTGTAGAACTTCCATTCTCAGTGCCAAAAACCAGAAAAGAAGACACCGACGCAAACAGGAAAGTTGTGGAGAAAACTTTTCGTGCCAAAAAGATTTTGGTATGTGGAATAGGACCTGATGAATACAATAGAATTTTTGCTTGTGAAACTGCAAAGGAGATATGAGAAGCTCTACAAACAACACATGAGGGAACTACTCAAGTAAAGAAATCTAAGATTGATATGCTCACAACCGAGTATGAACTCTTTAGGATGAAGGATGATGAATCTATTCAAGATATGCACACTAGATTCACCTCCATCATAAATGAGTTACACTCACTTGGTGAAACCATTCCCAGGAACAAGCTAGTGAGGAAAATTCTCAGTATCCTGCCCAGTTCTTGGGAAAGCAAGGTGAATGCTATTACTGAAGCAAAGGACCTGCAGGAGCTGACCATAGACAAGCTGGATGGAAATCTAAAGACCTATGAGATGAAGAGGAAGATAGACAGTGAAAGAAAAGAACCAAAGAAAGAAAAGATTCTGGTACTCAAAGCTGATAGCAATGACTCGAGTGAGGAGGACAGTGACATGGCTTACCTAACCAAAAGATTTCAGAAGATGGTTAGAAGAAATGGAGGAATACTGAAAAGGGGAAGCTCTAGCAAACTAAAGAACTATGATCTCTGCCATAAATATGGAAAGCCTAGGCACTTCATCAAAGACTGCCCTCTCCTGAAGCAAGATTACTCCAAGTACAACCCTGAGAAAGCAGCTAAGAGGAACCCGGTGCCTGACAAGGACTTCAAGAGGAAGAGATTTGCTGACAATATGGTGAAACAGGCTCTTGCAGCATGGGGAGACTCCTCTAGTGAGTCTGAAGATGAAACTGATACAGGTGACAACTCCATGATGGCAGTTGAAAGTAAGGAAAATGAATATGATTCAATATTTGCTTTTATAGCCCAATCAGATGATGATGAAGACGATGACAACAGTGAGGTAAATTTCAGGGATGTTCAGAGAAATCTGAAGTCCTATTCTCCTAATAAACTCATGTCTTTAGCTACTGTATTGATTGATGCCTATCATAGTCTTGTGGAGGATAAGGATGCTTTGACCTTAGAGCTAGGAGAAGCTGAACAAACCAGAGATGATCTGGTAGTGTGTGTAGTTGATCTGAAGGAAACCATTTGTGGGCTGGAGAAAGAAGAATCTATTTAAACTAAAATAATTGCTGACATAGAAACTGATAAAGATGACTTAGTGGTTGTAGTTGTTCACCATAAGGAAACTATTGGAAACATCAGAAACGAATGAGAACCCTTGATGAAAAGAGTGACTCATATTGAGGAAGAGAGATGATCTCTTGGTAGTGATTGCAGACCTAAGGGAAACAATAGAGGGACTAGGGACTGAGTCATAACCTGGAAATTCTGGAAAAGGAAAAGAGGTAGCAAGTGAGGAACACATTAGGCTTGAAAATGAGTTGAAGACCGTGAGAACTAGTCTGTGTGTTGAATCTGAGAAAAACAAGCATCTCCAGACTGAACTGGAAAGAATAAAAAATGATCTTGAAAAGTCCCTAAAGTGGACCTGGTCCTCAGAAGCTATCACTACCATGTACGTTAATAATTGTGGAAACAGGCAGGGAATAGGGTTCCAAAGGGAGAAAACGCCTTACAACCCCCATGGCAAGTACGTTACTGTACCAGATAACTGGCTGTGTACCCACTGTGGTAACAGTGGGCATTTCAAGGAAAATTGCCAAGCCAGGGTCCAGTCCGTTCAGAAAAACAAAGTGTTTGCTGAAAATGTAACTACTAAAAGGGGACCAGGTTCCACCCACAGAAAATGCATATTACCTGCATGGACTAAGAGAGCTCTTATTCATCCTCTTGCCTACTACAAGGGACCCAAACTTTCTTGCGTTCCTAAAACTAACTCTTGATATCCTTGTGTACTGAACAGTGAAAGGAAGCAATCAACAATGGTTCATGGATAGTGGATTTTCAAAGCACATGACTGGGAACACCATGGACTTTCTTTCGCTAAAAGCCGTGCAAGGAGGGAGTGTATCCTTTGGCAATAGGAAAAAGGGGTACATTCTTGGAGTTGGAAAAGTCAGGAAATCACCCACTCACTCTATTGAGAGTATGTACTATGTCAATGGCCTTAAGTACAGTCTCTTGAGTGTCTCTCAGATTTGTGATAAAGGAAACAAGGTGGAGTTCTTGTCCAAGATATGTACAATTACTAATCGGGTAACTAGTGACGTGGTACTCGTGGCCAAGAGATACAAGAACATCTATGTTGCTGATTTCGATTCCATACAAAGTGGTGATCTGAGTTGTCTGAAAGCTGTTGATGATGATGCTGAACTCTGGCACAGAAGATTAGGGCACGCAAGCTTCTACTTCTGAACAAACTAATTCAGAAGGACCTGGTCCATGGTCTGCCCATGTCAAAGTTCAAAAGTACAGAAAGTTTGTGATGCCTTTGCCAGAGGAAAGCATGCGAAGTCCTCTTTTAAGTCTAAAAAGGATGTAAGCACCTCAAAGCCACTCGATCTTCTGCATATGGATTTATGTGGCCCTATGAAAGTGCAAAGCAGGGGAGGAAAGAGATACATATTTGTGATAGTGGATGACTACTCCAGATTCACATGGACTCTATTTCTTAGAACTAAAGATGAAACCTTTGAGGTGTTTGTGGCCTTTGTGAAGAAAATCCAGGTGAAGATGGAGTCTAGAGTCGCATGTATTAGATCAGATCATGGAACAGAATTTGATAATGCCAAATTTGATGAGTTCTGCAATGAAAATGGCATTACTCACAACTTCTCAGCTCCAAGAACCCCCCAGCAAAATGTTGTAGTGGAAAGGAAAAATATAATTATACGCCGTAAAATCAGATGACTTGATTTTCTGCTATTAAGATATTTCAGAAGCCTTCCTCGGAACCCCGAGGGTGGAAGGCCTCGGTCAAGTTCTCGGTCTCAGGGATCGTTGGAGCCGAATCGAAGGGGCAGATCGAGGTCG
>NC_031998.1:47394920-47412959 GCF_001879085.1 Nicotiana attenuata
TCGAATCGGACTCCGGAATGCCAAGATGCCTGGAATAGCTGAAACGGTACATGTCAAGCCCACCCTTACTACACACGCCCAAAGAAGATGAAACGTTCTACCTGTACCTAGCTGTATCCGAAATAGCGGTGAGCGGTGTATTAGTCCGGGAAGATCATGGTACGCAATTTCCTGTATATTATGTAAGTCAAACCTTGGGGGTCGCGAAAACCCGATATCCCCATCTGGAAAAATTGGCACTCGCGCTAATAAGCACTTCGCGCAAGCTAAAGCCTTACTTTCAGTGCCATCGCATCTGCGTCGTATCAACCTATCCCCTCCGGAGCATACTGCACAAGCCTGAGCTATCGGGTCGACTGGCCAAATGGGCCATCGAGCTCGGAGGGTATGATATCGAATATCAACCTCAAACGGCCATTAAATCCCAGATCCTAGCGGATTTCGTGGCCGATTTTTTGCCATCCCTTATCCCCGAGGTGGAGAAGGAACTTTTACTGAAGTTAGGCACATCTTCCGGGGTGTAGACCCTGTTCACGGACAGTGCCGCAAATGTTAGAGGAGCAAGACTCGGTATAGTCCTGAAGCCGCCCATCGGCGCGTAATCCGACAATCCATAAAAACTGCGAAGCTAACTAACAACGAAGCCGAGTATGAGGCTATGAATGCAGGTCTAGAGTTGGCCAAAGGCCTGGGGGCCGAGTCCATCGAGGCAAAATGCAATTCGCTCCTCGTCGTAAGTCAAGTAAACGGAAGCTATGAAGCTCGGGAAGACATTATGCAGAGGTATCTGGATAAAATCCAAGTCGCCTTGCGCCGCTCCAAGGAATGGACCTTAGTCCATGTGCCTTGAGAACAGAACAGCGAGGCTGACGCCCTAACAAACCTAGGATCATCCGCCGAGGAGGAAGACTTGCTCCCCGGGGCCGTGGTCCAGCTAATCAAGTCCGCAGCCGAGGAGGGTCATGCGGAAATCAACTCCACCAGCCTGACATGGGATTGGAGGAATAAATACATCACCTATCTGAAGGACGGGAAGCTGCCCACCGACCTGAAAGAGTCAAGAGCCCTACGAACTAGAGCGGCCTGGTTCTCGCTCGACGAAAGCAGGGCCCTGTACAGAAGAACCTTTGATGGCCCCCTAGCACTATGTCTTGGACCGGGAGACACGGGCTACGTGCTCCGAGAGATCCACGAGGGCACCTGCGGAAACCACTCTGGGGCAGACTCCTTAGTCAGAAAGGTAATCCGAGCAGGTTACTATTGGGATAGCATGGAAAGGGACGCCAAGGAGTTCGTCCGGAGATGCGACAAGTGTCAAAGATTCGCCCCCATGATCCACCAACCCGGGGGACAATTACATTCCGTCCTATCGCCATGGCCATTCATGAAATGGGAAATGGATATCGTTGGCCCTTTGCCAATGGCACCAGGTAAAGCTAGATTCATTCTGTTTATGACTGACTACTTTTTAAAATGGGTTGAAGTGCAGGCTTTCGAAAAAATAAGAGAGAAGGAAGTCATCAACTTCATATGGGAACACATCATATGCCAATTCGGGATCCCATCTGAAATAATGTGTGACAACGGGAGACAATTCATTAGGAGCAAGGTAACTCAGTTCCTGGAGGACAAAAAAATCAAAAGGATCCTTTCAACGTTGTATCATCCGTGCGCAAACGGCCAGGCTGAATCCACAAATAAAACTATCATCCTAAACTTGAAGAAGAAGTTAGAGAGCTCCAAGGGAAAGTGGCGAGAGACTCTGCCCGAGATATTATGGGCATATCGGACGACTTCAAAATCAAGTACAGGCGAAACTCATTTTTCTCTAGTATACGGCGCTGAAGCATTAATACCCGTAGAGGTCGGTGAGCCAAGCGCTAGAGTTCGGCACGCTGGCGAGGCGACAAACCACGAGGCCATGATAACGGCCCTCGAGCTGCTCGACAAAAGGCGGGAGGCCTTGCTGATTCGGATGGCCGCCCAGAAGCAGAAAATTGAAAGATATTACAATCGGAGAACGAACCTCAGATATTTCAGCATCGGAAACTTGGTCCTGAGGAAGGTTACTCTCAACACCCGGAATCCCAACGAAGGAAAACTAGGCCAGAATTGGGAGGGACCATATCGCGTCCTCGGAATCATTGGCAAAGGCTCATATAAGCTTGGCACCATGGAAGGCGAGCGGCTCCCGAGCAACTGGAATGTGTCGATGCTCAAACGATATTACAGTTAGGGCCTGCAATCGTCAAATACTCGCGGGAGCCCACGATCGAGCGTCGCCCTCTCTTACACGAAAACAGACTCTCACCCCGGAACGAATTCCCGCTGAAAGGGCCTTTCTGACAAAGGCAACATACTAGGCCATGAAATTTTAAGGAGACGAGCCCATGAGGGTCGAGCTCATGACAACAAAACTATATGTGCTTGCGACCTATATCTACGCCAAGCAATAAAGAATATATTTTGGTATTTTGATCACAGCCCACATCTGCTCCAAAACAATAAAAGGTAGTTTCTTGGCGTCTCATGTTTCAAGAAAGATTGTCTCAAAGCATAATACTTCTCCATTAAACAAGTCTGACACGCTCGGAGACTCCAAATAAGCAATTTTGATAGCTCGTACGACCCAAGGGTCGGAACTCCGGGCTCTCCAAGCCCCCGGAAAATAGCTCCGAACTCACGAGAAGCTGTCTTCAAGCAAACTCGATGACTCGGAGGCTGTCGCCAATTGCCACGCCTGGAAAATCCGAAATTGTAAGACCCTAACGGGCAGCCTCAGCAAAACCAGATCTATTCTCCATAAACTGTAAGACCTCAACAGGCATGGCAAACTGTAAGACCTCAACAGGCATGGCAAAACTGTAAGACCTCAACAGGCATGACAAACTATAAGACCTCAACAGGCATGAAAAATCTCGCAGTTTAGGCTACACGTCGCATTTGTAAGAATCCCTAAAGGGCATACCCTCGTTGTGGACGCCAAAAACTGCTTCTGGGGATCAAAAATGGCCCCGGCCAAATGCATACGACTACGGTCGAAACGACTGCTACAGCCCAAAAAATGCAACCTGGGGACGCCCGACTGTTGCTAAAAAATACTCCGAATCTACTTCAGAAAGAATCGGTTAAAACACAGGCTTCCCTCAACAGGCAAAAAATGAGTACCGACCATGTCGGCTCCAAAATCGAAAAAGCATCGATCTACTCGACCTGTGGGCTATGAACCGTCCGAGGTGCTCAAAACATCGCTGATTACGACTTGAAATCGAGGTTCTTTTAGAACCGACGACGGGTCAGGCAAAACAAACAATAAGACCTTAACGAGAGGAAAACAAAGCCTACAAAAGCCTCCGGGTCTCACATCAAACAGCATAAGCGCCATTGTCGCCGGCTAAGCAAAGCCTTCGGGCTTCACACCGAAAGGTCTCTACGACCATCAAATTGAAAATTGACAACTTGAGGATTAAAGTGAGCTCGAATCGTAACCCGATTCGGAGACCGGATCCAAAATAGTTAAACTAAGCAAAGCCTCCGGTCCTCATATCAAAAGGTCTCTACGACCAAATAGCGTAAGTGCCATTGTCGCCAGCTAAGAGAGCCTCCGGGCCCTATATTGAAAGGCCTCTGCCACCAAGCAACATAGGTGCCACTGTCGCCAAATGGTCATGCCTCCGGGCCTCATGCTAAAAGGTCTCGGTGGCCTAGCAACAAGGAAGACCACCATCACTGGCCAAAAAACTCAGATAAAATTCAAGGGTCAAGTACAGCCCGATTCCCAACACGACTCGGAGACTGGACCTAAAAAAGCGCCAAACGCCCAAGGGCGGGAAACGGAAAACACTATCGCCAACCGGAGCCCCCGAAGGGATCAAAGGCCAAATATAGCTCGAATCACGACACGATTCAGAGACTGGGCCCGAGGATTATAGCACGCTCGAGGGCACGACACAAAGACCGCTATCTCTAATTCAAACAAGCAGGGCCCCAGGGTATATCAAGCCCAAATCGGGCTCCCGACTCGGAGATTGACTCCAAGAAAATTCCAAAACGCCTGAAAGAACGGCACAAATACTACTATCACCGATCCGGGGAACCTGGAAGCACAGAGTCGATTACGGCTCAAGTCGCGGCAGGCGGAACAGAGCGCGAAGGCACGAAACCCCCGCGGCAACTCCCAGCAACGATCGCATCAACCAGCCCAGAATGGGTTGCAAAGCTACACTACAGATTCAAAGCTCTAGATTCAGAGCTATCGCTGGTAAAGGAAATAAATTCACAAGATTGTTCTTTTCCTACATACGCCGAAATGAAAACTCCATACACAGGCAAGAAAAATAACGGAAAGCACAACATAAACTAAGCCTACAGATCCCCGGGCGGCCCCTTATCAACGGCGTCCCCTCTCTCCGGAGATTCGCCCCCACTTCTAACACCGCTTGAGCCGCCCTCCAATACGCCCTCGGTGGTTAATCTTTGAGGTTCAGGCCAAACACGACTCGGAGCCCGAGGTAAAGCCGGGTCTACCACTCCGAAGGCCTTTTTCATGCAGAAATCTTCAGAGGCAGCTTCTCCCCCATGCAAAGATACAAGTGCTTCGGCCTCAGCTCTGATCCGAAGTAGTGCGGCCACCAGCCCGCAACGAAGATCTGTGTGCTTGACACTATCCTCCTTCGCGTCTAGAAGCTGGCGCTCAACCAAAGAAACCCTCCTTGAGAGGCTGTCTCTCTCAGAGGTCACCTCATCCACATGACGGCTGAGGTCGAGGATCTCAGCATCCCTGGCCCGAAGCTCCCTTTTTAGCGAATGTATCTCCCTCTCAAACTGCACAAATTGGAGCCCAAAGAGTTAAAAGCAATAGACTCCCCGGAGGCTCGAGAAAATAGCAAGGACGAAGAATGAACAACCTGTTCGGTTAAACTGACTTTCTCATGCTCACGGTGGCTCACCTCATCCTGATACTGAGCGAGAGTTTGACTGTAAAGCATTTCGCCCTGAAAGAGCCTAAAAAAGTTAAGGAATCAAAGATCGGAACGGACCGAAACAACAAAACAATAGAGGAGTTTACCCGCGCGCAAAGCCTGCCCATCTCGCCAAAAATCGAGAGAGCGTTGACCCCGGAGCTATCTTCGAGGACGATCGTCGGACCACCAAGTACATTTCCACCTTCGACCAGCGCGCCCGCCTCGGGAGCATCCTTACAAGGTTCACCTCGCGCTCCAGGAGGTTGAGGTGATTCCCCCTTCGGGGAATTGACGATACCTACTGAACCAACAGGGTCAGTTTGAACTCCCGGCCCCTCTTTATCATGGGTCCCTGATCGAAATCTTCTCAAAGCACCTGCTGAAGATGTCCCGGCTCGCGGAAAACTCCGGCCACCCACCGGGTCGAAACCAGTACTCGATACTCCATCCGTTATCTCATCACTATGATAACGGGCCGCAACAGCATCAAATTCCTGCCCGCAAGCCTCCATCTCCCCGACCGAGGAATAGCAGGTCCCAGACGACCTTCGGAGGGTACCGGAGGACTACTTTCTCCCTCACCTTCAGCACGAGGATTTCCAGCCGCGACTGAAGCCAGAATTGATAAGCCGACCTTGGGTTCATCAACTTTGGCCCTTTTCAGCTCCGGCAGGACGATCGAAGCGTCCCTCTGCCTCTTCTTCTCCTCGTCAGGCATTCGGATATCTCCTCCGGCGTGCGACGCTTCCTTTATCAGTAAAACCCCTCCAAAACCTGCATAAGCATAAGGGTTAGAAGCGCGGAAAGGAAAGAGCCGTCAGCAGCAAATTGCAACGGGATGTGCGGATACGACGATAACTCAAAACTCACCATGATCTTTCGCTTCCCACCGGGCTCGGGATAGATCCCACCGTGCGCGATCGTTGTACGATCAGGCCAAGTATAGACGACCTACCCAATCCCGCAGATCCGGCACCAACCCGGGGTAGACCACCTCGGCTAAAAGGACACAGAAGAAATGACAAAGTTAGAAAAACAGGAAGAAACCATCAAAGAGAAGCAGAATCTCCACATCCACTTACGCGCGGTATTCCATTTCTCCGAAAACGACATTCTGTCAGACGGGATCAGATCGGACGTCCTCACTTGGACAAATTGACTCAACCACCCGTCATCCTTGAAATCCTTAGTACATGCAAAAAGAGATCCCGAGGATGGACGATGAAGCTTGATTAAACCTCCATAAAGGAGGCGAGGGCTGTACATCCGGATCAGGTGATTCAGAGTGAAGGGCATCCCCTCTATCATGCCCGAATAATGCCTGATCATATAAACCACACGCCAGAACGAGGGATGGATCTGACCCAGGGTTACCTAATAACTCCGCCAGAAATCAAGAATCACAGGGTCTATCGAGGGCGAAGCCGGTACCACCTGTCCTAAAGTGAATGGGTAGGTATATACGCTCAGAAAACCTGCCCTATAAGTTGTGATATCTTCGTCCGGAGTAGGAATCTCCGCAAGGACAACATCCCCCCAGCCGCAATCGACTTTCACTCTCCCTATATCCGCTATGGAGCTGATGAAGCGAGTTACCAGTTCGGGGCATCCCGATTTAGAAGAAGGTCTTTCAACCCTGAAGTCTGAGGTCATCGCGAACAATCCCGGGACACACTCCTCATCTCGGGGAGGGGCCGTCACTTCACCTTGGGAGAAGAACGAAGATGATGAGCCCGCCATATCACGAGAAGTTGCTGTAGAGATGTTCGTCATCCTTGAAAAAGTCCAGAAAAGGGAGAAAGCAAAGGGAGTCGAGCTCCTAGGAAGAGAGCAAAGAGATACAGAAAGACGGGCTTCACAAAAAAGTTCCAAATGGATCCGGATAGGAAGAAGCGAGCTTTTATAAAGGCATCACAGGTACATTAAAGAGAGCCAACCGCCGCAGTCAGCATAGAAGCCCGCAGCAGCAACGCCTGAGGCGCATCTCTGCATCCCGCAACCGTCCTCAGGAATGCCTGGGGAAGCAATGATTCGGAATCGTTTCTCATCACTCCCCGTCGCCTTTCGCTCTAAGAAACGCGGACACTATCTGTATGCGGTAAAATCAGATGACTTGATTTTCTGCTATCAAGATATTTCAGAAGCCTTCCTCGGAACCCCAAGGGTGGAAGGCCTCGTTCAAGTTCTCGGTCTCAGGGATCGTTGGAGCCTGAATCGAAGGGGGCAAGATCCAAGGTCGGAATAGAAGAAGAAGTCTCCCAGGCACATGACTACACCTGACAGAGCCGGTCTATCTGTACCCTATTGGGATGACGAGTAATAGGCCGTCCCATCTTTCTACTCTTATAAATAATATATGCATATTTTACCGTGTCCCCTCACCTATATAAGGGGGACTTGCCTCACCTTGTAATGGACTAATGTTGCTCCACTTCTCCAATAAGCAATAATATCTCTCTCTCTCTCTCTCTCTCTCTCTCTCTCTCTCTCTCTCTCTTTCTTCTAAATTATCAGTGTTCTTCGACCCCGTGGTCGCCCTAACATTTTATTGTTCTTCATTTGTTCTTCGTCGTTTAGCTCAAGATTGACGGTTTAAAGCCTTATACGCATATACTTATCTGTTATCCCTTTCCCAATTACCCTCGATAAGGTTATCTTCGATAGGCCCGAGGTAGGCTCGAGGCCTGGCCCCGAGGTATCTACTGGCTTGTCCTAAGCCCGGGAAAATCCCTTACCGGTTCGATTATCATTTTTGGCTAGCTTGATCTTTACTGTATTACTCCATATTTAGTATTAATCACCCTTTCAAACTAGCTCAGAAATAGATCACGTATTTTTAGAATCCCATTTACAAATTTAATTGTTGTTACCATTTTCACGGTAAACAAGAACTCTTGAAGAAATGGCTAGAACAATGCCGATCAACAGTGGGATTGCAAAGAACATCTGGGCTGAAGCTGTCAACACTACCTGCTACTGGGTGAACGGATGCATGATCGGATCTCTCCTGAACAAAACCCCCTATGAGTTGCTGAATGGAAGGAAACCCAAGCTGACTCACCTAAGAACATTTGGGTACAAATGCTATGTCCTCAACAATGGAAAGGATCAGCTTAGTAAATTTGATGCCAAGAGTGATGAAGGAATTTTCCTGGGGTATTCTTCTCAAAGCAAAGCTTACAAGATATACAACAAACAGACTCAATGTGTTGAGGAAAGTTTTCATGTTATCTTTGATGAGTCCTATCCTTCCTGTGAGAAAAGTGCTAAAGATGATCAAGAAGGAGAGCCCTCACTGGTTCCTGGTGAATTCATTGACATGACAAATGGAAAGACAGATATGATGAGCCAAGTGAAAGAGCCGAGTGGAGATAATGCTGCCTCGTCTTCAATGGAACCAGGTACCTCAATTACAACCACTGAAGCTGAAGAAAGAGTGGTTGATGCAGTAAAGAGTACTCCACTAGTACCTTAGAGAAGAACACAAGAAATCCAGTTAGATATACCAAGCTCCTCTAAAAATGAACCTCGAATGCCTAACTGGAAACACAAAAGTTCTCATCCTATTGACAACGTAATCACTCCTCTAGATTCTAGAGTACAAACCAGGTCAAAAGCCAGAAATTCACATGCCTTCTCAGCCTTTCTCTCCCAAATAGAACCCAAAAATATCAAAGAAGCCCCAAAAGATGCAGATTGGATTACATCCATGCAAGATGAGCTGCATCAGTTTGAAAGAAACAATGTCTGGCACCTAGTACCTAGACCCTTAAACAGAACCATTATAGGAACCAGGTGGGTATTCAGGAACAAGATTGATGAACATGGAAACACTACAAGGAACAAGGCTAGGCTAGTGGTTCAAGGCTACAATCAGGAGGAAGGGATTGATTATGATGAAACGTTTGCTCCGGTCGCTCGCATGAAAGCTATTAGAATTCTAATTGCTTTTGCATCTCATATGGAATTCCCCTTGTTCCAAATGAATTTCAAAAGTGCATTTCTGAATAGACTTCTTAAGGAAGATGTCTATGTGAAGCAAACTCCAGGGTTTGAATGTCATGAACATCCTGAATATGTGTTCAAACTGGACAAAGCATTGTATGGGTTGAAGCAGGCTCCTCGAGCATGGTATGAAAGGCTGTCAAAGTTCCTCTTAGAAAATGGGTTTACAAGAGGGAAAATTGACAACACCTTGTTCCTAAAGAAACGGGGAATGAACCTGCTCATTGTTCAGGTCTATGTTGATGATATCATTTTTGGGGCAACAGTTGATTCTCTGTGTGAAGAATTTACAAAACTCATGGGAAGTGAGTTTGAAATGAGCATGATGGGGAGCTGAATTTCTTCTTGGGTCTTCAAGTGAAGCAGTCCACAAAGGGTACATTCATTTGTCAGCAGAAATACATCAAGGAGCTCTTGAAGAGGTTTGATATGGAAGCATCAAAGGTGATAGGCACTCCCATTGCAACGACTACCCGACTGGACATGGATGAAATTGGATCTCCTGTGAATCAAACTATGTACACAGGCATTATTGGGTCTCTTCTCTATCTCACTGCCAGCAGACCCGATATTGTCTTCAGTGTGGGGCTATGTGCAAGGTTTCAATCAAATCCCAAGGAATCTCATTTGAAGGTTGCCAAAAGAATTTTGAGATATCTTAAGGGAACATAGGACCTAGTCATGTATTATCCTTCAGGTGACAGTTTTAATCTCATTGGGTATGCTGATGCTGACTATGTAAGTTATCTGGTGGACAGGAAAAGCACTTCTGGAATGTCTCCCTGTCTAGGATCATGTCTCATATCTTGGGGCACAAGGAAGAGAAACTCAGTGGCTCTTTCAACAGTTGGAAGCAGAATATGTAGCTCCAACATCATGCTGTGCTCAACTCCTATGTATTAAGCAGCAACTGGAGGATTTTGGGGTATTTACTGAGTGTGTGCCTCTTCTATGTGATAACACCAGCGCACTCAACATGGCCAAGAATCTAGTTCAACACAAAAGAACAAAGCATATTGATGTGAGACTTCATTTTCTGAGGGACAATGTGGAGAAAGGGCTGATCTGTATGAAGTTCTGTAGCACAGAAGACCAAATTGCAGATATCTTAACCAAAGCACTGAGTAGGGAACATTTTGAAAGAAACAAGGTGAAGTTGGGGCTATTGAAGCTCAATTGAGAACCTGATTCCTCATCAATTGGCTATGAAAATCACCTTCAGGTAAAACTAGCTAAAGTGTTTTCTGGCCAAGTCTAACTCACTTCAATACTGTTGCAGGTTAACTGTGAGGCCCCGTAAAAATTTTGGCTCATAAACCAGAATCTTGTGGTGTCGGCTCCGAACACGTGTTAAGAATGTGTAGAATTCTTCGAGACGAGCCAGGCTCGCCGCGGTTCGGACCCTTGGTATTGATCTAAGCTTTTAAAAATCAAAAGAATAAATTTTCCAGAAAAATGCCATTATGCGGCCCAGAATGCGGTCGCAGATCAAATATGCGGACCGCATTACCACCGCATAACGAAACAGTTGTTTGGTTAAAACTTGAGGTCAAGATGCGGTCCAAAATGCGACCGCATAATTGATATGCGGACCGCATTTCTACCGCAGAGTGGAACAGTAGAGTTGTCAAAATTAATGTTGAAAATGCGGTCTATTATGCGATCGCATAACAAATATGCGGACCGCATAGTCGTCGCATATTCTCCTTTGAATTTTGTGAATATCAGTTCTGCGGTGCACTATGCGACCGCAGAACATGAATGCGGACCGCATTCCTGTCGTAGACCCAAACAGAATCCTCAGAGTTTTGGAGGCAATTCTGCGGTCCAATCTGCGGACCGCATTTCAACTCTGCGATCGCAGAATGCGACCGCAGATCTTGCTCGGCTTCTTTTTTTCCTTTTCTTTTTCTTTTCTAAATTTTAACCCCGACCCCTTTTTAATAAAACACCCCAACCCCCTCATTTTTAGCAAGCTTCTGAACAAATAAGAGAGAGGGAGAGAGGGTTCTTGAGAGAGAAAGCCATCTTCTTCAAATTTGATCCTTGAAAACTATTCGGGCGGGGAAATTTCAAAGCAATTATCTTCATCCCCATTCTTGCAGGTAAAATCCCTAACCATTTTCATTTAAATTCTGGTTTAATCTAAGGGGAGGAAGTCTCATGCATTGGTTCTTGAAAATAGTGGTTAAAATTGTGCATGCATGTCTACTAAAACCTAGAACCTAGTGGGAGTAATTGGGTGAGAGCAAAGACTTGTGCAAAGAAGGGGCTAGTAACCTAGATATGTTCGGGTAGTGGTTGTGAAGCTTGAATTTTAAGTTATACGTATTAATTTGTGCACTATATGGATGTTGCTAGATTATTTGGTGAATTGGAAGTAGAAATTAAAAAGGGACTCAACCCCAGGTATGTATGGCTAAAATCCCTTTTTATTAGAAATTGAGCTCCGTTGTCATTTATGAAAGCATGGTAAGAGTTGAATTGGTTAGCATATTGCTTGTTATTACGCATTAATTGATATGCAATTATCTGTACATATTCGTGAAGGATGTGCCCCAACGTGAATAATGTGCAAATCTTGACAATTTGATAATGACGGAAAGTACAGTTATGTGTGGAAATTCTTGGGCTATAAGCCAATATTGGAACAAAGAATTATTCATGCTAGTTATGTGCTCATTTACCTATGATTGCAATTTGAAGTATCCTCAATATATGTGTATATGTTCACAACTTGTAAAATGAATATAAAAAAAAAAGGGAAACGATGTGATGATGGTGGCCATGACTGCCCCAGGAATTGTTATGTTATGTGTGGAATAAAGACTTGAAGTGTTGGCTAATGAGAATGGAGAAATGCCTCTAACGAGGTGACCTAGCCGATCGGGTCGTGATCGGACACCATGCCGCACACATGGTGGTAATGTGCTGATATTGGATTCCGGATAAAGGAAATGAAATATTGATTGAGAGTAATGCCTCCAATGAGGTGACCTAGCCGGTCGGGTCTTGATCGGACTCCGCTTGGGATAGCGGTGGTAATGAGAACAGTGGTGAACACGTGACAGAAATGCCCTAATCAATGTTGTGGAAATTGTATGAAAGATTATATGAATTGCTTCTTTGACTTGCCCATATTAATTGCTTGTATCTGTTTGGTAGTTCTTTCTAGTAAAATGGTGTTTAGTTATACATACCAGTACAATTCAAATGTACTGACGTCCCTTTTGCCGGAGGCGCTACATTCGTGTTATGATTGTAGGTGGCTCCATAGTGGACGGTGCCGACCGTGTGTAGCGGAGCGTTTCTTCTACTCAAAGTCTCGGTGAGCCCATTTTCTTCCATGGGGCCACATGGTGTATCTTTTGTTATTACAGCTTTCACTTTTGAGGTATAGTCGGGGCCTTGTTGCCGGCCTAGTTATGCTTATCTGTTGTATCCTTAGAGGCTCCAAAGACACTAGTGAGGGTTATGTACGGGTGCCCGGGGAATCTGCTGTATGTATATGTTGTAATCCTAACCTTGTAATCTCCTTAAGCTGTAACCCTAATAGAATCCTTGAAGCTAGCTTATGTACGGTAAATTTTTATGATATGAAGTGAACCAGTAATGTGGTGTACACCGTGTGTTATCGTCTAAATTAATCAAAGGCATGAGTCCCGTATCCATATTGATTTGGGGTAGAAAGTGCTCGGTAAGGCTTGCTCCGTCGGGTTCACCCGATTGAGCGCCAGTTGCGCTCCTAGGATTTTGGGGCGTGACAGCAGAACGGTAGCCTTATGCAATGCAGAAATGCAGATGGAGACAGAGCTTAGTCTCGGAAGGTAGAATGGTAGCCTTATGCAATGCAAGAATGCAGATGGAGACAGAGCTTAGTCTTGGAAGGCAGAATGGTAGCCTTATGCAATGCAGAAATGCAGATGGAGACAGAGCTTAGTCTCGGAAGGCAGAATGGTAGCCTTATGCAATGCAGAAATGCAAATGGAGACAGTGCTTAGTCTCGGAAGGCAGAATGGTAGCCTTATGCCATGCAAAAATGCAGATGGAGATAGAGCTTAGTCTCGGAAGGCAGAATGGTAGCCATATGCAATGCAAGAATGCAGATGGAAACAGAGCTTAGTCTCGGAAGGCAGAATGGTAGCCTTATGCAAGAGATAAAAGGAGAATAGTAATAAAATTTTCTTAGCTGATTGTGATATTGTGGCTGCTGGGGATATTGCGTGCGGATAGCAACTGTGAATAGGTGTGATGGTTCTGAGAGTTGTATTCCTGAACAGTATGAATGTATAATATATTCGATGATCTTGCAACTTGGGTGCCTGCATCTAAAGAAAAATCGTGAATTCTGTAAAGGGGAAAGGTTAGTTCGTATCCCCGATGACTTTGCTTGACCTGCTTGGCTCTGTTTCGATGATACTGTGCGTATCATTGGGGTAGCGTTGCTAAACAAAGCAATTTTGGTAACAGACATGCATGATTTAGTAAAAATATAACATAAATACATAATCAAGAATAGTTTTCTTCCGATGAACCAATGACTGCGACGCGGTTCAAGACATTGCAACTTCTCTGGCTCCGGAATTTTGAGGGCTCTCCTCAAAATTCAGCCCCAGTTTACTGGGCTGCTGCTTCTGACGGTTGCTTGCGATGATCGGCTGAAGTTACTTCGAAATTTTGAGGGTCCTCCTCAAAATTCTGCCCCAGTTTCCAATTGCGGAGGGAAATGAAAATTTTATTGAATTGTGACCGAACCCATAAGGCTGCCTACGTATCCCCTCTTAAACGGGAATCAGGTCAGACGTAGTTCAAATTACATCATATAAGGAAAGTATGAAAATTACACATAGTAGCGCGCGCTTGACTGCATCTGAATTGATTGGTTTTGGCCAAACTTCTCCATCCATTTCTGCAAGTATAAGGGCTCCTCCTGTTAGAACTCGGTGAACCATGTATGGACCTTGCCAGTTGGGAAAGAATTTCCTTTTGGCTTCATCTTGATGTGGGAAAATTTTCTTTAACATCAGCTGCCCCGGTGTGAACTGTCTCGGCTTGACTCTTTTGTTGAAGGCTCTGGACATTCTATTCTGATAAAGCTGACCATGACATACTGCATTCATTCTTTTTCCATCTATAAGAGCTAGCTGCTCGTAACGACTTTTCACCCACTCTCCGTCGTTGAGCTCAGCTTCTTGTACGATCCTCAAGGAAGGAAGTTCTACCTCGGCGGGAATGACGGCTTCTGTACCATAAACCAGCATATAGGGAGTTGCCCCGGTTGATGTACGAACTGTGGTGCGGTACCCCAATAAAGCAAATGGTAGCTTCTCGTGCCACTGCTTATGCTTCTCTATCATTTTCCTTAGTATCTTCTTGATGTTCTTGTTGGCGGCCTCTACGGCTCCGTTCATCTGCGGTCTGTAGGCTATAGAATTCTTGTGCTTGATCTTGAAGGTTTCACACATGGCTCTCATCAGGTCACTGTTGAGGTTGGAGCCATTATCAATAATGATGGAGTCTGGAATTCCAAACCGACAAACGATACGGTCGCAGACGAAGTCTGCCACGACTTTCTTGGTTACTGCTTCGTAAGATGCTGCTTCGACCCATTTAGTGAAATAATCAATTGCCACTAGGATAAACCAGTGCCTGTTGGAAGCGACAGGTTTGATTGGTCCAATAACATCCATTCCCCAAGCGACGAACGACTATGGTGAGCTTGTTGCATTAAGCTCATTGGGAGGTACCTTTATCATGTCTGCATGTACCTGACAGCGATGGCATTTCCTGACATACTGGATGCAATCCGTCTCCATAGTCATCCAGAAGTAACCAGCTCGGAGTATTTTCTTTGCCAAAACAAAGCCGTTCATATGTGGACCGCAGGTCCCGGCATGAATTTCCTCTAACAACCTGGATGCTTCTTTTGTGTCGACACACCCTAATAGTCCCAAATCAGGAGTCCTCCTATATAGGATTCCTCCGCTGTGAAAGAAATTGTTGGAAAACCTTCAAAGTGTGTGCTTCTGAGTAGCGTTTGCAAGTTTTGGGTATTCTCCTTTTGCCAAGTACTCCTTGAAATTTGTTGCTCCATCGAAAAACATTCTCCAACCATCATAGGATTCTACAATGTCTTCTCCTATGAATGACACCTCTTCGTCAGGAAAATACGTTTTCAGGGGTTCGTATTCTCCATCCACAGGGTTTTCGGCCAGGTGATCTGCTAGTGCCTGTCCCTTGACTGTCTTCTGAGTTACGTAGACAATGTCAAATTCGCTCAACAGGATTTGCCACTTGGCTAGCTTGCCGGTGGGCATGGGCTTCTGAAAGATGTATTTCAAAGGATCCATCCTTGATATGAGATATGTAGTATAGGCACAGAAGTAGTGCCTTAGCTTCTGAGCCACCCAACTTAGAGCACAATAGGTGCGTTCTAACAGAGAATACCGGGCCTCGTACGGAGCGAACTTCTTGCTGAGATAATAGATGGCCTGCTCTTTCCTTCCCGTTTCATCATGCTGCCCCAGGACGCACCCGAAGGCACCGTCTAACACTGCAATGTAGAGTAACAGAGGTCTACCTTGTTCAGGCGGGACTAAGACTGGTGGTATTGACAAGTATTCCTTGATTCTGTCGAAAGCTTTCTGGCAGTCATCAGTCCATTCGGTGGCGGCATCCCTCTTCAACATCTTGAAGATTGGCTCACAAATAACTATAGATTGTGCTATGAACCGGCTGATGTAGTTAAGTCTCCCCAAGAAACTCATTACATCCTTTTTGTTCCTTGGCAGTGGCAATTCTTGAATGGCTTTGATCTTCGATGGATCCAGTTTTATTCCCCGGCGACTCACAATGAACCCAAGCAATTTTCCAGCTGGAACCCCGAATGCACATTTTGCGGGATTCAGTTTCAGGTTGTACCTTCTCAATCTATTGAAGAACTTCCTCAAATCTTCCATGTAATCAGTGTCTTTCTTGGACTTGATGATGACATCATCTACATATACTTCGATCTCCTTGTGTATCATATCGTGAAAAATGATAGTCATAGCCCTCATGTAGGTGGCACCAGCATTCTTTAATCCGAATGGCATCATCTTGTAGTAGTACATCCCCCATGGCGTAATGAAAGCCATTTTCTCAGCATCTTCTTCATCCATCAAGATCTGATGATAACCCGCAAAACAATCTACAAATGATTGCAACTCATGCTTGGCGCAATTGTCAATCAGGATGTATATGTTTGGCAAAGGGAAGTTGTCTTTTGGACTGGCTCGGTTGAGGTCCCGGTAGTCGACACAGACTCTAACCTTCCCATCCTTCTTCGGTACTGGCACAATGTTGGCTAACCATGTTGGATATTCTACTACCCTAAGAACTTTGGCTTTGACCTGCTTGGTGACTTTCTCCTTGATTGTCAAACTCATATCTGGCTTGATTTTTCTAAGCTTCTGCTTCACCGGTGGACACGTTGGATCAGTCGGCAGTTTGTGTGCCACAATAGATGTACTTAGCCCAGTCATGTCATCATACGACCAGGCGAAAATGTCCTCATATTCTCTTAGAAACTCTGTGTATTCTTCCTTTTCTGATGGTGATAAGTGAACGATGATTCGTGTTTCTTTGACGTTTTCTACATCTCCCAGGTTAACAATCTCAGTCTCGTCCAGGTTGGACTTAGGTATGTTCTCAAAATTCTCAACTTCTTTAACGATCTCTTCCGGTATATCATCTTCCTCTGAATCTATGTCCGTTTGTTGCGTTGTCTCGTTGCATGTCACAGTCATTGGTTCATCAAGATAAGTAATAGTAATGTTGTATAAGTAAAGTAATGAGAGAAAATAATAAGAGTAAGATTTGTAACAAAACCGAAATGCTTTGATAAATTCCATAACTGTTTTTGAACATTGGAGCTCTTTCTTGCAAAATAAAAAAGTGAAAGGAAAGTAAACTAGTAAAATAAAATAGTGCATGATGCTTGTTCAGCCTTGCTACCCCGAGGCTTGCCGGGCTCTGGTGGTTCTGATAGTCCGGTTATTGAGGCATGCTCCTTTGCTTACAGCCTATATGGAAGGGCCTTCCTCCCCCTCCTTCTCGAAAACGACACAACAATCCATATTATCGTCTTCCAAGAACAAATTCCTGACTGCTGCCAGTGCTTCCTCTTCTTCTGACTCATAGATAACTTCTACCGGTTGGAAAGTCTTCTCCAAGCGAGGTATTGGCTGCTCCAATGGGTAGTAAGGACCGCGCCATGGTGGCGACCAGTCGTTGAACTCTTTCCAGGAATACTCATACCCCAATCCGAAGGTGGTGCCATGTTTCTTGAGCTTGATAGGCTTAGTGATTCCTTGGAGATTCTTGCCAAGTCCCTTGCCAGGTTCATATCCGCTCCAGTTTAGTATGCTTTCAATTTTATTGTCCCACCATTTATCCTTATCAACGGCGTTGACTCGCTCGATGTGGTGGTAAGTTTCCCTGCCTATCCTTCTTCTGCCTCCTATTGCTGGGATAGTCTGGCGACTGTATATGGGATTGCTACCGTCGCCGTGAATGATCACCTCTTGGTGGTTCCACTCAAACTTCACTACCTGATGTAGTGCTGATTCCACAGCCCCAGCGGTATGAATCCACGGTCATCCCAACAACAAATTGTAAGATGCTGGCACGTCTATCACTTGAAAGTCAACATCGAACCAAGTAGGACCCATTTGCAAACACAAGCTAATTTCCCAAATGGTGGACCTTTGAGAACCGTCGAAAGCTTTGACGTTGATGGCCCCGTCCTTGATTTCATGCAGCCATTTTCCCAATGTCCTGAGTGTTACCAACGGACAAATGTTGAGACTGGACCCTCCATCGACCAGGATCCTAGTGATAAAATAATCTTCGCACTGCACGGTGATGTGCAATGCCTTGTTGTGACTCAACCCCTCTGGCGGCAGCTCATCTTCATGAAAAGTGATCTTGTGACTTTCCAGTACCTGGCCTACCATGTTTGCCATCTCTCTGCCGATGATGTTACTTGGTATATATGCCTCACTCAACACTCTTAGCAAGGCATTCTTGT
>NC_031998.1:47419939-47439358 GCF_001879085.1 Nicotiana attenuata
TGTTATCTACGTATGAGAATGCTGAAATTAGAAAATCCTATAGGCATGTTATCTACATGAAAGAATGCAGGATTCTTATAGGCATGGTATCTATGTGAAAGAATGCAGAAATTCCTATAGACATGGTGTCTATGTGAAAGAATGCAGAAATTCCTGTAGACATGGTATCTATATGAGAATGCTGAAATTAGAGATCCTATAGGCAGGTTATCTACATATGGAAGTGCAGAAAATCAGCAACTCCTATAGGCAGGTTATCTACCCTTTGCATACATGGTTACCCTTCCCTTTTTCACTAGCCATCCCCGAAAGTTTTATTACAAAGTTATTACAGCCTAGAAAAGTAAAATAAAGAAAAATACATCATAAATTAAAAATTACAACCAAAGAGAGCTTGATTCAGACTTCTTGTCTGAAGTATGAAGTAAACCAACTCCAAAGATCAGATTTCAAAGCCTTTCTCTCATTTGGGGTGTGTTTGAGTTCCCTAAAAGTCTCACATGGATTCCGGGCAGTGCTTACACCCCAAATACATTACCAGACTAGGACCATAGTGCAGTGTGGAAGGGCCAGCCCTCAAGTGTCCAAGTTCAAAGGGAACTCAAGGTCTCAAGGCAAGGCTCACAAGAGGGGGGCAGAACTTAGGAACTAAGAGAGAGTGCAAGTGCAGAAGTGGAATTCTGAAAGGGGGAAAAGGAAGAGCGGAGCAATTAACATTAACACACATAGGGGATAGGGAATGGGGGAATTTGCAAGAGCAAAAGAAAAGCACGCTGATGGGCACACCAGCAATGGGATATGCTGGTACACCCTCCAGCCTGTTTATATAGAGATTAAGACCCCGTTGGGTTAAACTTAATTCATGGACAACAATTCATGTTTCCATGCCTTAAGCCACAACTCTCAAACACATAGGGGCAATAGGGTAGGGGAACAAGGATTCATAACAGAAACAGACAAAAAGATATGAGCATACTTAATTTAAACAGAAACAGTAAAGTAGACATGGATAAAAGCTGGAAATGAACACATTGTGGTGATGCTGAAACTTAAATTAGGACATACCAGTTTCAAAGAAATAAATAGAGAAAATGCAGTAGTCTTGTAAAAGCCACAGTACAGACAAGAAAGAGAGTAAGAGTTCAGAAGAGATTGTGAATTGTGGAGTGGAGGATTGTTAAATCGTGTATGCTGTGTGTTAAAGAGTCGTGTATTTATAGTGTAAGAATCATAAGAAATAAGGTAAGAAAATAGTTGAAGAACTGATTGTCAATCAATTACATAAGACTCCCTTTAATTAAGGGATTCAGATTCGAACGGGTGAAAACCAATTAAGGAAAGAAATTGAATAAACACTTTGCTCACAGCATGCAATTAAGGGCACATACATAAAAAGGTTATTTAAGGACAAGGTTTTGAAGTACACGGTTTGTGCAAATAAGGTAAGAAGATCAATTAACCACCAGTAAATCAAATGGTCCGAGATTTTGTATGAATGAACCAAGTCAGAAAAAGTGAAGAAGGGTTTTACTTAGGTCGAGTAACAGAGAAAATCAGTAAACAATGGAAAGAAATCAATCAGGCTATATTCAGAAGGAATCTTGAACTAATTGCAAATTCGAAAACCATTTAGAGGGAAATTCATCATATATAAAGAGCATGTGAGCATGAAAGAAGACTGGCATGTTACTGTAAAATCTATAGAGAAATCCAGTGTCGAAGTAAAAAGGTCAAAATCACATGAAAACAAGGAAGCCCCAAACTCAATTCAGAGTCTTGAAGTTGGTCTGAAAGAATTAGGGGTTTTGAAATAAAACCCTAGTTCAATCAAATCCCATAATCAAACTTGGAATCCCCAGATTCTAGGGTTTCCACTTTGAATTAAGTACAGAGATGGGAAGGCAAGTAGTCGAAACAGGCTCAGAGTTTTCAGAACTGAAACCTCTTGCATGTTCCTTTCAGCAGCAGAAACTCATAAGAAAATATGATAACAAAGTAACATGCAAACACGGTAGAAGCATTCAAGGAAAAATAATGGAAAAATACTGATAGGAACAGTAGAAGAAGCATGCTTGAAGAGGTTTTCCGGAAGAACTTTAAACAAGGCTCAGTAGAAGGAATAAAGTAAAACACTTAAGAACACAGTAGAAAAAATATAGTAGGCGAGACATAACAGAACATGGTAGAAAAGCATACACGAACATAGTGCAGAAAACATAGTAGAAGAACATACGAGAACATGGTAGAAGAAAAAGCACAAGAGCACAGTAAAAGCATACGAGATCATAATATAGGAAAGCACAGTAAGAGAAGCATATAAGAACATGATACGAGAACACAGTAGAGACAAATACACACGAATGACAAAGAAAAATCATAAAAACACTTAAACACTTTTCAGAAAACCCTAAATCGGAAAAGAAAGGTTTTGATTGTGATTTTGAAAGAAGAGTTAGGGAAATCACTTGAATACTCAGGGAAAGCATAGATGCACCACAGATCTAAAGAAATCGGAGAAAACTTCGAAAGTTTAGGGTTTCAGAAGAACCCTAGAAATGAGAAAGGCTTTAAAAGGTCACCGATCTGCATCGGAGAGGTCAGAACCAGGCTCAAACAACCATGGTATGCCGGAGCAAGGCCGGAGATGACCCTGAGACCTCGAATCGACGGTGGTCTGGGCTCAACCCTTCATAGTCAGGCCTCGAATCTTCAGGTATCAGGCACGTAAGAGCACCAGGAGATAGGTGTAGGACCCTCGTAGCCTTGGAGGCCATAGATTCCGGTGGATTTCAGGGCGGAGGTGGATAGGGTTAGAAAAGGTTCGAGAGTGTTTGAGAGAGGGGAGGGTTTCAGGGGCGATGGATAATTGAAAATGATTTAGGGTTGGGGGGGTTTGGTAAATTAAAAAGGAAAGAATGCGTGTGAGCCGTTGATCTGTTAGATCAACAGCTCGGATTAAAAGAAGAGGTCCGGGCGGGTTATTTGAGTGGGTCAGGGGCGGGTAATTTAGGAATTTGGCCGGATAATTTGGGATTGGGATTAGGTTTAATTGGGGGTTGTTTCAGGCTAAAATTGAAATGGTTAGGGCTAGTATTTAAATAGCCATTTTTCCCTTTTTATTTTATAAAAATAGCAAAATTATTTCTGGAAACAAATTAAAGGTACTAAATTAATTAATAATGTATAAATATTAAATAATAATACTGGAATCTATTTTGTAATTATAAATGCAGTTAATTCTTAAAATAGGCTAATATTGCAATTATATGCAATTTAGCTTTAAAATACTAAATAAATTTGTAAAAAATGTGCAAAAATTACCTTAGCTATATTTTGGTATAAATATGAAAATACAATAAGTGAATCAAAAAATGATAATTTGGGGAATAATTATTGGTTTTTTACTGGTAAAATAGGGCAATAAGATTGGTTTAAAAATTTTTAAAAATTAAAGAAAAATTGGGAAATTCTTGGACATACTTATATATGCATACCTATGCTATTGGAAAGGTATTTTGTATATAAAAATATACAGGGAAAAATTGGGTATCAACAGCGGAAAGAACATAACTCCCGGTCTAGGGTTACAACTATTCTGATGGAAATGTAAAAGGGTTAAGCAGTCTTCATCTAAAATTGTACCTCCGAGTCCCGTTTGTTTTTTCTTTTCAGGAAAAGGACCACATGGGAGGAATAAACAAGTGCTCGAGATTTCATACTTCAAAGCTCAAACACTTGGGGGACTATATAATATACATATGATATATGTATAAAGAAAGCAAAGAAGATTGAAGTTCAAGTCAAGCCCAAAAGTCTACTCATCTTATGAATCAAGTTCAGAGCAAAGTTACGAGCCAATAACAAAGCCAGTCAAAACAAAATGACAAAAACCCTTATAGATTCCAAAATTTTATGATATCTAGGTTAAAGGCAATGTTTAGCCATGGGTTATAAAAATAAACCCTTGGATTTTATTTCCTTTTTTGCAAATCTGTTGTAAAGAAAACAGTTACGAAAAAGTTATAGAAGTTATTTAAATACATGTAAGATATTATTTAAACTTGACAAAGTTCGAATGAAAAACTTTATCAAAGTTATTTCAAGAAACATGTGTGTTCCTATTTCTTTTATCGTATATTTACACCGTTATGAAGTGGAGACGTCTTCTTCATTAAGTGTCGAATATAAAAGAGCCCTATTTTATAAATTCATGTTTGATTTAGATATCCATGAAGTTAACAAAGCATTTTTTTTAAAAAAAAAATTGCAAAAAAAGTAAGACAAAAGCCCACGAATTAACAAACAAGACCTTGAGTATAAAGGCAAAAATGAGCAAAACAGAAGCTCAAGACAATTAAGTTAAACAAAAACTTCTTAATATTGAGTTTAGACTAAGTATGAACCTAGTTGTAAACTGTTTGTCGTTTATACAAAATGCTCCGAAAAGGTCTGGGGACTTGTCATTTCCAAAAACCAAACCCCCAAATGTGACCAGGGGTAAAACCACCAAGCAAAAAAAAAGGAGTCACACTTCACAAACTTTCACTAAGGGGCAGAGGAAGGATCTAAAGCGGTATCACTAGCAGCAGAAGGTTCGAGTTGATTTGAAGGAGTTAGGGCAGTCACCGTACCCATATCATCTTCAACATGTTCAGGAGTATCAGCCATGGGAGAATGAAAATCATGGCCTTGCTGAGTTTTTTCAATGGTCTCCTTTATCTTGGCTAACTCAGCATCCAAGTTGAAACCCTCTTGGCTAGCCTCCACAAGGGTATCATGGCGAGTGTTTAAAATAGCTCAACTCACTTCAATGGTAGTCTTGTCCTCAAGAATCTCATAATCTCTCTCCCATTGATCAATCTAGTTTTTAAGCTTTTCATTCTCGGCCAAAGCAGTATCATAAGAAGATTGCAGAGGGGCAAGTGAACTTTCTAAAAATCTGACCTTATCAGAAGATACACGGAGATCTTCTTGGGTCTGGGTAAGTGTTTGCACAAGTTCACCGGCGTAGGCCTCTTTCTCGCTTAGCAATGCCTTCAACCCTCTAATCTCTTCACTAGCTTTGGAGAGTTGCTCAGAAAATGATGTCCCGAGGAGATTTTTGTCCTTGTCAGCTTGATTTGAGGAAGTCTTCTCAATTGCTAACTCTGAAGTCAAAGCCTTCAACTGCTGCTCTAAGGTGCACTTGCTTTCTTCTAATACTTCCGTATCAATTTGAAGGCTTTCATATTGTTCTTTCCAGTTGTATGCTTCAATCTGATAGTCATGCATTAACTGCTCCGTATGAGAAACCCTCTTCATCATCTCTGTGCCAATAAGATTGATCTAAAAAAAGGGTAAGAACCTTAATAAAAGAAAGATGGAATAAAGAGTAAAAAGAAACAAATACCTTTAATGATGATTGCACTATGTCATTCATCCAAGTCAAAGAGCTATGACTCTCGAGCTTGGATTTCTCAACTGGACCGATCAGAGGTTTCAACCATACGTTAGCCCCACCTGACTTTTTCAAAAGATTACCATCGGTAGGAACCTCAATGGTAATCTGTTTCATCGTTCCACTTCCACTCGAAGAACCAACCTCAGTACGAGGAACGGTAGTAGAAGGAACTGTAGAAGAAGTCATCACAATTTGGGGCGGAGCAGTAACAGCAGCGGTCACAACTGGTAAAGAACGAGCCACTGGGACAGGCATGGTAAAGGAGGCAAGGGGTACTTCATCGAAAACCAAATCCAAATTTTCACTATCAAACCCACGAGAAAAAATCTAATCAACAGAGTCACGAGCTGCCGCAGGAGTATCATCATTAGAGCTCACCAAGGTGGCTTCAACAGCCTTGGTTATGGGAACAGAACGGGGGGAGTCGCTTCATCATCTAAAAAGACGCGTCTTCTGGCTCGCGGCCTTTTTATCAAGGAACCTCCATCCTGTTCCTCCTCTTCTTCAGAATCTTGGACTGCTGCAGCCTTCCTTTTTGATGAAGAACTCAAAATTATCTCTTGAGCTCTCTCCAAAGAAACTCTGGAAGCCGCGACTGCTTCAGCACTAACACCACGAATGGGAAATCCTGATAAAAAGAAGGATCAAATAAGTTCTAAAGGAAAGATGAAGGAAAAGGTGAAAAAGAAAAGAGTAAATCATTTACCATGAGTTTTAACCTTCCAACCAAACCCGTGCGAAAGGTTTTTCCAAGATCTACCTTCCATTAGAGCAACTTTCAATAACTTTTCTACCCAACCACGAAAATTGGGAATCTCATCAACAGTTCCCATGGTTGCTGGAAAAAAGAAAAAAGTTAAACAGTAGCGGGAAAAATAAAGGGGAAAGATAGAGAAAGTTATAAAAAAAACTCACGTGCAAAATTCCACTTTTCAGGAAATGGAACATTCTCTTCGCCCACTAAACCAACAGTAGGGGCAGAAACAAACCTGGCATACCAGCGACGGTCCTTATCGTTTTCTGGGCTAACTAACACTCTTTTACTTCTCGCAACTAAAGTGAAAATCCCATGACGGAAAAGCTTCGGGGAGTAGAGATGAATCAAATGGAAAAAAAGTAAAAGGCAAGTTAGCCAACCTTGTTAAATGTCTTAAGCAAGCAACAACCCTCCACACAATGGGGCCAATCTGTCCTAGACAAACGTCGAAAAAACGACAGAATTCATGATAACAGGATCAATGGGTGGTTTAAAATTCAGTGTAAAGGAATACGTATACACAAAAGAAAACCCGGTCAAGTAAGATGTAATTCTTTGGTGCGCATTAGGAATTATAATAGGGAAATCAGGTCTCTAATGGCAATCCTTACGAACAACAGAGATCAGACCTTCAGTGATTTGAGAAGGATAAATGTCAGCACGATCTAAAGAAGACATAGAAGAAACTTGGTTTCTAATCGATTCTCTATCAGTATAAAAGGATAGTTCAGCAGGGACAATTTCATCCACTAAAGGCTCCCGAACGGGTTCATTAGAATCTTTATTTCTAGATGAAGGTCTATGGGAAAGATAACCCCTAGTTCTAGAAGGAGGAGTAGAACTCACTGAAGGAATAGAAACACCTCTTACAGATGAAGACCCTAAACTACGCAATCTTCCTCCTCTCCTACTTCTAACGGGAGCAAGAGGAAGATTATCAACAATGGGGACTCTTCGAAGGTTAGGGTTTGAAGAAGACATAGCAGTATGAGGAAGAAGAAAACAAGAATGAATATTCTAAGATATGAAACTTTTTATGAGAAAGACAAAGACAAAAGCATTTATACTCAGAAGCAAGCGTCAAAGAAAAGGTGTAATGATGGAAACTTCATAATGGAAATTGTCGCTTCGTAATTGGTGAACACGCAAAAAAGCCCTAAAAGACGCTAAAATTTTGCAGAACCAATCAGAAGATGCCACGCGTCACGAGCATTAAATGGAAATGACACATAAAGCATCCGTTCCAGAGAAGGTATAATGGCGGCAAAAATTCCCGCTTTAATGAGATCCACTTCCCAAATATTCAATTGATGAATAAATGGCAAGTGAGGGGACTATCTGTATTGGAAAAAATTAAATTAATATATCGAATTAATTATGTGGTGACATATCATGACACGTGGATTGGTAAAGGAATGTCAGTTGGCAAAGAATAGATGAAGAGGCACGAACTTTAGAGGCACGGGCAAAAATCCAAGACAGCCAAAAGGGATAGGTGCTCGAACCTCTTGATATTCTGAAGAGGCATCCGAAGAGTGAACCTAAATAGCAAAAGGGGTATAGATACGTATTATTGGAAATTAGGCATTAATTACAGAAAATGTTACAAAATCTGTATTAAATCAGTTACGATTGCCAATTATAACGTTACATTAAATGCCATTAATTGTCCATAAAGACTCAATTATGAAAAGATAAAAACGTATTTGTTTAACCAAAAATTAGATTTTAGGTCAAAGCTTGAATTTAGAAGAACTCAGGTTACTGATAATCGGAAAAAAGTATATAAAGAAAGAGATTTGTGAATAATATAATCAGAAAGCAAGTAAATCAAAGTATATTCCAGTAGTGTTTTTCTCGTGTCCTACAGTTGTTTGTGACTTTCCCTTTTATAGCCGTTTTGGAAATACAGACTTTACCTTTGTCATAATAAGACAATTATGGGTAATTAATGACCTTAAATGTTACGTTATGGAATCATATACATTAAATACATATTCTCTAACGTTTCTAGCATTTAATACTTATTAAATGCTGTATCTGGGCTCTTTTTTGCTGTTAGATTCATTCCTTTGACTCTTCACGATCTTTGACCTTTGAATGTCTTGAATAGGTACGAGCGTTGAATTACTTGTATGAATGCTCGTGCCTTCTTTATTTAACTTACTCGTATCTGTTGTTGCTCGTATCTGTTAATCAACCTTAATTCTTTGGCTGTTTGACCAGTCTATGTGTCATGACACGTCACCATGTATATAAATACAATTTTCCCCAATACAGATAGTCCCCCCCCCCCTTCCATTTATTCATCAGTTTGAATATTTGGGAAGTGGAATTCATTAAAGGAGAATTTTTGTCACCATTAATGCTCTGACAGAGTTGACGCTTCAATTATCACTTCCATTTAATGCTTCAGACACGTGTCATCTTCTTATTGGTCGTACTATTTTGCAGCACTTTTTTAGGATTTTTTTTTTCGGCTTCACTTTTTACGAAGTATCAGTTATCATCATTATGGTTCTTCCATCATCGTACTTTTCCTCTTTGCCAGTTATCCATTAGTATAAATATAACTTCTCTTCTCGTCTTGTTTCACATAAAGCGTATCAAACATTCTAATCTTTCGAAATCTCCTTATTATTTTCTGCTCCACTTCATCCTTCTCTGTCATGGCTTCATCAAATCCTAACCCTAAGAGAACCCCCATTTTGGATAGCTTCCCCAATGCTCCGATTAGACACAGAAGAGGGGGTAGACTCTGTAGCCTTGGATCTGTTCGTGGTAGTACGTCAACTCCTTCTTCTAGCTCTGGTCCCTCTTCTGGGACTAGGGGTTCATATTCTCAGGGGAGTTCTTCTCGTAATAAAGAATCTTCTAAGCCACTTTGTGAACCTTTGGTTGAGGAAATAATCCCCTCTGAAATTTCCTTTCATCATGATAGAGAGTCTCTTAGAACTCAAGTTGCTTCTTTAGATCGTGTTGATCCCTTTCCTACTCAAATCACAGAAGTTTTAGCTCCCATAGTTCGTAAGGACTGTCATTGGAGTGACAATTTCCCAATTATCATCCCTAACTCAAATTCAAGGATCACATCTTACTTAATAGGATTCTCCTTTGTTTACACATACCCCTTTACCCTAGGGTTTAAATCGGCCATTGACCTGGTTATTCTAGATTTTTGTCATTTTTTCGACGTATGTTTGGGTCAAATTGGTCCGATTGTGTGGAGAGCTGTCGCCTGTTTGAGGCACCTTGCTAACATGGCAGACGTTGAATTCACTTTACCCCACCTAATTCATCTTTACTCCCCTAGGCTTTTTCGAAACGGCGTGTTTGGTTTAGCAGCCAGGAGTAAGAGGGTCTTAGTGAGTCCCGAGGATGATAAAGACTGTGGCTGGTATGCCCGGTTTGTTGCTGCTCCTACTGCTGTCTTAGTGGGTGAAAAGAACATTCGCTTCCCTGAGAAGTGGAATTTTGCACGTAAGTGTTAAATTCTTCTTGTGCCTTTTTAATTCCTAGGCTTTTTTATTTTTCTTAATCTTGCTTCTTTTTCTTTCAGCAACCATGGGTGTTGTGGAATCTGTGCCCAACTTCTATGGTTGGGTAGAAAAGTTACTGAAGATTGCCCCAATGGAGGGTAGATCATGGAAAACTCTTTCCAACCGTTATGGTTGGAAAGTAAAAACTCATGGTAAGGTTTTCTATTTTTACCTTATCTATTTAAGTATTTTTGTTAGTTTAACTTTCAACCTTCTTTCTATCAGGTTTTGCCATTCGAGGAGTTACTCCAGAGGCCATCTTGGCGTCCCGTGACTCCTTAAGTGCTCGCATTCTTGGGATCTTCAATTCAAGATATATTCTTGGGATCTGTAAAGAGTAAATCTACTGAAGAAGATGATTCTGAAGAAGAAGACGAGGGTTCTCTGGTGTCAAGACCAAGAGTCAGGAGACGTATCGTCTCTAAAAATGAGGCTGATGTCTCCCCTCACCTATCTCTTTCCGAACCTTTTATTACTCGGGTGATCATCCCTGATGATGATGTTTCTCCTCCTCCTGACACTCATGAATCTATAAATCAGCTCTTTATTAGTGGTTTCGATAGTGGGTCTTTAGGACCAGTTCTAAATGAACTTCCTTTGTCTTCTTTTACCTCTTCCGTTCCTGTGATTGCTTCTTTACCTTCATCAACTACTACTTCCGTACCTTCCTCCATTATTTTTACTCCTTCCACTGCTCCTCCTTCAGTAACTCCTCCCCCCATTGTCCACCATACAGAAGTGGGCTCTTCAAGTAGGGGTTCTGCTATGAGGAGCGTGATCATTGAGGTTCCTGCCAACAACAGTCTTTTAAGAAAGTCCGGGCAAGCTGATACTTGGCTCGAGCCTCTGATTGGCCCCATTGAGAAGGCTAAACTTGAAAGCCATAGTAATATAACCCTCATGAATGATATAGTGCATGCGACTTTAAAGGTATTTTCTGGTCTTTTATTTTATTAAGACTTTTGACTTCGGGAGTCCTAACCTTGCCTCCCCCTTTTTTGTTTGTGTAGGCCAATCTTATCGGTACTGAACTAATGACCCGAATCTCTCTTTTGGAAAAACTGGCTCGTGACTTGGAAAAGACTGCTCATGATGCAGAAGAAGCTGCCCGTGGTTCTCAATTGGAGGCAAACAACTGGAAGGGCCAGTTTGAAAGTGTACAAATCGATATGGAGAACTTGGAAGAGAGGAAAAATACCTTGGAGAAACAAGTTCAAACACTAACCTCCGCGCTGGCGATGATTAAAGCTACTTCAAGCCAAACTGAGAAGGAAAAAAGACGCCTTGAATCTTCCTTTTCGGAACAGCTGTCCAAGGTCAACGAGGAAAATAGGGCTCTAAAGACTTTGCTAGCTCAGAAAGAAATGCATGCGGGGGAGCTAGCACAAAACCTTTCACGGGTTCAAGAAGAACTACGAGTTTCTGTAGACAAGGTTCATGCTCTAGAGAATTCTCATACCACCCTTCAATCAATCTTATAGTTCTGTGTTGGCTAAAAACGAAGAACTTAAGAATGAAGTTGCTGCTTGGGAGAGAGATTATGAACTTCTTGAAGAGTCAACCAATGTTGAGGTAAGCTGGACCTTTTTAAAGTCTCGTCGTGACACCTTGGTAGAAATGGGCCAAGAAAATTTCAACCTGGAGTCTGAATTAGCCAAGGTGAACGAGGCTATTGAACGAGCACAACAACCACAAGATTTTTCATCTCTTGAGGCTGGAGCTCCTGTGACTGAAACTCCTTTGGCTGAGACTCCCGCAGTTGAAGTCCCCGTGATTGTTGAAATTGCCACGAGTGTCACACCTTCCTCAAGTTCATCCGTGCCTCTTGCTGCTGGTCAAGTTGAAACTTCATCTATTGATACTCCAATGGTTGAAAATCAACCTGCTTCTGTTGGCGATGCTGTTCCAGTTGAGCCCGCTGATGATCCTTCTTCAGTCCTTTCCTCTTAGTGACAAATGAATTTACATCTGTTTTTTTTAAATTCCCTTTTTGCAGGTATCTATTTGGAAAAGTGTGTTTAAAGTTCTTGGACTCATTTGAAAGTTTTTGTAATCAAACCCTCGGCTATCACTTGAGGGTTGATTTTTTTAGAAGTACAAGTCCCCAAGTCTTGTTATGGGGCATTTTGTATAAACAATTCGATGACTAAGTTTATACTTAGTCTTTAGTTTTAAATATTAGGAAGCTTTTATTATCATTGAACTTCCGTCTGTTCTATCCTTGCCTTTTTATTTTCAATGACTTAAAGAATAGTCTGCATTTTTGTTCTTTGAAAAATGCTTCTGTTAATCCCATGACTAAATAACATGAGTTTTATAAAAGAGGGCCCTTTTATATTTTGACACTTAATGAAGAAGACGTCTCAACTTCATAATGGTGCGATCATACGATAAAAGAGATAGGAACACACATGTTTTTTGCAGTAACTTCGACAAATTGTTATTTCTGAACTTTGACAAGTTTTGAATAGTACTTTAGAAGTATTTGAATTACATTTATAACTTTCTCGTAACTGTTTTCCTTGTAACAGATTTATACAAAAGAAGAACAATAGATACGGGGTTTTCCCTTATAACTCGTTTTAGTACATAGTCCCTTTAAATCCAAAACATTAGGAAGAGTTTGAGAGATGACTCCATTGTTCTTATGGAAAGAATACTATGATGCCATGACTTCGTAACTTTCACTCCGCACTTGATTCTTCTAGGCTTGATTTTCTAAATCTTCTTTGCCTTTTCTTTTATACACGTGACTGTATATATTATGTAGTCCCCCAAGTGTTTGAGTGTTGAAGTATGAAGCCTCGAGCACTTGATAGTTTCCTTCACCTGGTCCTTTTCCTGAAAAGGAAATACATACGGGACTCGGGGGTGCGATTATAGATGAAGACTGCTTAACCCGTGTATACTTTTATCAGAATAATTGTAACCCTGGGCTAGGAATTTTAGTTTATTCCATTTTGCCTTACAGGTCGTGACTCATCATTTAGTACGGGTTAGCGTTTTGCTTATCATCTAAAATCGTTAGTAAAATTTTAACAATTCAAAAAATATAATTTAACATGGTGATACCTGACCGTGGGTTTTTCCTTAGAAGTAATATCTCTTCAAATGAACTGCATTCCAATGTGAAGTAAGCACCTTCCCGTCCATTGTTTCCAACTCGTATGCTCCTTTTCCTGCAATATCTCGAACTCTGTAGGGTCCTTCCCAGGTTGGACTTAGTTTACCCGCGTTGGCCGCCTTTGTAGATTGAAAACCCTTTTTAAGCACGAAGTCCCCAGTTTTGAAGTATCGCAGTCGTGCTTTCCTGTTGTAATATCGTTCGATCACTTGTTTCTGTGCGGCCATTCTTATTAATGCAGCTTCTCTCTTGCCTTCCAGTAGATCCAAATTGACCCGCATCTCTTCATCATTAGACTCTTGTGTTGCTTGTGAGAATCTTATACTTGGTTCTCCTATTTCAACTGGGATTAATGCTTCAGCTCCATAAACTAGAGAAAAAGGAGTTTCACATGTGCTCGTCTTTGTTGTCGTGCGATATGCCCATAACACTCCGGGTAACACTTCAGGCCAATTACCCTTTGACTCCTCTAAACGTTTCTTCAAATTGTTGATTATGACTTTGTTCGTTGATTCTGCTTGCCCGTTGCCTACTGGGTGATAAGGTGTAGATGTGATCCTTTTAATTTGCCAACTCTCAAAAAACTCTGTGACTTGAGCTCCGATAAATTGAGGGCCATTGTCGCATACAATCTCCTTTGGTACACCAAATCGGCAGATGATATTACGCCAAATGAGGTCCTTGACCTCCTTTTCTCGTACCTGTTTAAATGCTCCCGCCTCTACCCATTTAGTGAAATAATCAGTAAGTACGAGCAAAATTTTACCTGTCCTTTTGCTTGTGGTAATGGACCCACGATATCCATTCCCTACTTCATGAATGGCCATGGTGCTATGACCGGATGTAACAATTCCGCAGGTCTATGTATGTTGTTACCGTACCTTTGACATTTATCACATTTAGCTACGAAACTTTCCGCTTCTTCTTCCATTTTAAGCCAGTAGTACCCTGCTCTAATCAAGGTTCTCACCAGCGATCTTCCTCCTGCGTGATTCCCGCAATGCCCCTCATGTATTTCCCTCATTACATACTCCGTTTGAGATGGTCCGAGGCATCTTGCTAAGGGACCACCGAACATCTTACGATAAAGATTCCCCTGTTTTAAACAGTAACGAGCAGCCTTTTTTCGAAGTGCATGCGCTTGTTTCTTGTCGTCAGGGACGGTACCATACTATGAAAAAGCAACAATTTCGTTTCTCCAATCCCAAGTCAAATTATTAAAATTTACCTCATTCTTATCAGGTTCGAGAACTGAATGAAATAAATGTATAACTGAAGCATTTGCATCATTTGCCACATCAGCTGCGGATGCGAGATTAGCTAAGGCATCTGCTTCAATATTTTCATCCCTTGATATTTGTATGACCTTCCAAGTTTGGAATTGCTTTATCAGTTCCCGTACCTTTTCCAAGTACTGTTGCATCCTTGCTTCCCTAGCTGTGTAAGTCCCCAGCATTTGATTAACCACGAGTTGTGAGTCACTTTTGATCACTACTTGATTTATACCAAGTTCTCGTACCAATTCTAGACTTGCAATCACAGCTTCATACTCCGCTTCATTATTAGTTACGGTATGACATTTAATAGCTTGCCTAATAGTTTCACCCGTAGGCGGTACTAAAACAATTCCTAATCCTGCACCTTTTACGTTAGATGAGCCATTAGTAAATAAGATCCATGTTCCTGGATTAGCCCCATTAAGTATTTGTACTTCTTTTTCTGCTTCTAATTTCATCCCTTGGCTAAAATCAGCCACGAAATCAGCTAATATCTGAGATTTTATTGCTGTTCTAGGTAGGTACGTGATTTCATATTCACTAAGCTCTATGGCCCATTTAGCTAACCTCCCTAACAGTTCATGTTTATGCAATATATTACATAGGGGGTATGCAGACACTACAACAATGGGATGGCATTGAAAATATGGTCTTAACTTCCTAGATGCCATGATTAGAGCAAGTTCTAGTTTTTCCAATTATGGATACCGTGTCTCTGCATCTAACAAAGATTTACTAACATAATAGATAGGAGATTGTTTACCCTGCTCTTCTCGAACCAAAATCGCGCTTACCGCAACTTCTGAAACAGCAAGGTAGATGAAAAGTTTCTCCCCAGCCTTTGGTTTTGCTAGCAAAGGTGGATTTGACAAGTATGTTTTCAAGTCCCTAAGTGCTTGTTGACACTCCTCATCCCATTCAAAATGATCCTGCTTCTTAAGAGCCGAGAAGAATTTGAAACATTTTTCCGATGATTTAGAAATGAACCTTCCCAAAGCTGCGATTCTCCCTGTTAGTCTCTGAACCTCTTTTTTGTTTGAAAGTATATCAGGGATTTCTTCAATGGCTTTAATTTGTGCAGGATTCACTTCAATACCACTGTTAGAAACAAGAAAACCTAAAAACTTACCTGATGCTACACCAAATGCACATTTTTCTGGATTCAAATTCATATTATATTTTCGTAAAATCTTAAACGTGTCAGACAGATGCGATATATGATCTTCCGAATGTTGAGTCTTAACTAGCATATCATCTATATATACCTCCATGGTTTTACCTAAATGTTCTTGAAACATTTGGGTAACTAACCTCTGATACGTTGCACCTACGTTCTTAAGACCAAAGAGCATTACCTTATAACAGTAAGTCCCCCTGTCTGTTATAAAAGAGGTTTTTTCTTCATCTCGTGGATCCATCTTGATTTGATTATAGCCTGAATATGCATCTAAAAAACTTAATAGCTCATGCCCTGCAGTAGCATCAATTAATTGATCTATGTGCGATAAAGGAAAAGAATCTTTTGGACAGGCTTTATTAAGGTCTGTGTAATCTACACAGACTCGCCACTTACCGTTCTTCTTTGGAACCACAACAGTATTAGCTAACCAGTTAGGATATTTTACCTCACGAACTGAACCAATTTTTAACAATTTTTGAACTTCTTCTTGAATCACCTATGATGGATCTTCATTCAATTTATGGGTCATGACTTCCGGTGGTATCCCTGTCATGTCAGAATCGGACCAAGCAAAACAATCTGCATTAGCCTTTAAAAATTCAATCAATTTACGTTTTACCTCCGGGCTAAGATTAGCTCCTATGTACGTTTTTCTCTCGGGCCAATGTATAAATAACACCACGGCTTCTAGCTCTTCTACCGTTGTTTTGATGTTCTCGTTCTCCTCCGGTTCTTGAATGGTATCAGGTCTCGAATCCATATCCGTTTGATTTTGTTCAGGTGAGGTTGACACCGTGTTACCCTCGCCTGAATTCTGTAATTGCTATTTGTCTTCACCTTTATCAGTTGAATCTGCAACGGAATTGATGCTTCTAGATGTTTGTTGATCGCCTCTGATTTGACGTATTCCCCATGGAGATGGAAATTTAATAACTTGATGTAAGGTTGAAGGAACAGCCTCCATGTCATGAATCCATGGCCTCCCAAGAATCATATTGTAAGCCATTTCCATATCCACGACTTGAAAGTTGGTATCTTTGACGACGCCTTCTGCGAATGTAGCAAGTATTGCTTCTCCTTTCGTTACAACACTAGAGTTGTCAAATCCCGACAAAGTATGTGCTTTTGGAATTAATATATCCTCCGCTTGCATCTCGCGCAATACTCGTATTAAAATAATGTTTACAGAACTACCTGGATCAACCAAAACTCGTTTCACGTTAGTGTCATGTACAAGTAAAGATATTACCAGTGCGTCGTTATGCGGAGTTAAGAGTCCCTTGGCATCTGCGTCGTTGAATATAATATTCTCCTCTTCCAGTACATGTCGAGGCCGCTTCCCGTGGGTAATTGTTACTTTTTAAACCTTTTTATATGATACATCGTTGATCTCTTCGCCCCCTCTTATAACGTTGATAGTTCTCTTGGGTGAAGGTGGTTTTGGAGGCTCCTGCCTGTTCTTCATGTATGCTTGTTTACCTTTTTCACTGAATAACTCAGTGAGATACCCCTGTTTTAGCAAATGATCAACTTCACTTTGCAGAAACATGCAATCTGCTGTTCTTTGCCCGTGATCGTTATGAAATTCGCACCAATGATCAGGGTTTTGTCTGTTTGGATTCGATCGCATTTCCTTTGGCCACCGTACCTTATCTCCCATGCCTCTTAAAACAGCTACGAGTTCAGAGGTGCTTATGTTGAAGTTGTAACCACCGAACCTTGCCTTTAAACTCCCATCATCGTCTCGTGACCCGCGTGTGTTTCGATCATTCCCGAACCTTGATGAGGAGCCTAATTCCCTGTTCCTAGGTTTGTGATCGTACCTTTGATTATCTTGTCTTGACCGTGAGTCCTTTCCCGCAGGTCCCATGTAAGGCTCGTACCTGTTTTTCCCGGATCTCTTGTCACTTTCCGCACGCCTTGAGCTTACCTTTTCTTCTGTTTTATGTCATAAAATAATGTCTTCTTCAATCCTCATTTTTGTACTGTATCTGTTATAGACGTCATTCCACGTTGTTGCTGGGAATTCTCGAAGGCTTTCTTTGAGTCGCCTCGTGGCTTCTGAACTCTTCTCATTCAAATTACTAGCGAAGACTATGGTTGCCCAATTGTCAGGTACTCGTGGCAGCGTCATTCTTTCCCGTTGAAATCTATCTACGAACTCTCTAAGCAACTCTGAATCTCCTTGCTTGATTTTGAAGATGTCTTCCATTCTTTTTTCAACTTTTTGAGCTCCCGAGTGTGCTTTAATAAATAAATCTGCAAGCTCAGCAAATGAATTTATAGAATTTCCAGGTAAAAGAGAATACCATGTTAAGGCCCCTTTAGTGAGTGTTTCACCGAATTTCTTGACCAAGACCGATTCAATCTCTTGCTTAGTCAAATCATTGCCCTTGACACCTGTTGTGAATGCAGTAACGTGATCTCGTGGATCTGATGTTCCATCGTACTTTGGAATATCAGGCATCTTAAACTTCTTTGGAATTGGGAGGGGGGCAGCACTTGGCTTCCATGGTTGTTGGGAATATTTATCTATATCTACTCCCTTGATCGCGGGCGGTACTCCGGGTATTTGTTCTATGCGTTCATTTTGCTCCTTAAGCTGTTTCTGCAAGGTTAGTACTAGATTTTGTAAATCAGAATTAACTGGATTACCTGGGTCTCCCTCTTGTGTTTCACTAGGGGTTCCACCACTGCCTGAATTGACCAATCCTGAACGAGGATTCTCCAAGGTATTGTTGTTTGGAGTAGATGTAGGTGGAGCGGCAGGTAATTGGCTAACAAAAGCCCGAAGAGCTTTATTGACTTGAGAGGCAATAAGTTTTTGCTAAGCCTCATTCATGGTTTCAACATTTTCGAATTGAGCCTGTCCATCTGTGTGAGATCCATCAGGAGTGCCTTCACGAGACCGTCATGGGGAGCCTCGTGGAGAGCCTTGTGGAGAGCCTCGTGGAGAGTCTCCCTGAAGTTGCTGGATTGTTTGAATTTCTGGATTTCCTTGAGTGTTGTCATTGTTGTTCGACATATTGATGCAATCAAGAAAATCAGGTTGAGATATAATTGATTATCAGATTCCCGGTAACGGAACCAATTTGTTTAACCAAAAATTAGATTTTAGGTCAAAGCTTGAATTTAGAAGAACTCGGGTTACTGATAATCGGAAAAAAGTATATAAAGAAAGAGATTTGTGAATAATATAATCAGAAAGCAAGTAAATCAAGTATATTCCAGTAGTGTTTTTCTCGTGTCCTACAGTTGTTTGTGACTTCCCTTTTATAGCCGTTTTGGGAATACAGACTTTACCTTTGTCATAATAAGACAATTATGGGTAATTAATGACCTTAAATGTTACGTTATGCAATCATATACATTAAATACATATTCTCTAACGTTTCTAGCATTTAATACTTATTAAATGCTGTATCTGGGCTCTTTTTTGCTGTCAAATTCATTCCTTTGACTCTTCACGATCTTTGACCTTTGAATGTCTTGAATACGTACGAGCGTTGAATTACTTGTATAAATGCTCGTGCCTTCTTTATTTAACTTACTCGTATCTGTTGTTGCTCGTATCTGTTAACCAACCTTAATTCTTTGACTGTTTTGACCAGTCTACGTGTCATGACACGTCACCATATATATAAATACAATTTTTCCCAATACAGTATTACTTAGAAATAACTATAAAAGGTGAAGAATGAACATTTGTAAGGGGACGAAATACTATTAGAATACACTGATTTATTTTGCTTTCTATTGAGCTATTATTTACATCAATTATTCTTATTTCTACTTGATTATCAATAACCCGAGTTCTTCTAAAATAATCTTTGACCGAAATCCCAATTTTTGGTTAAGAAGATTGTAATTAAGGATTTGATGATAGGGGTTGACTTAAGTGATAGGATTTAAGTTTTATACACTAATAATGTAAAGTATTTACACTTGTAATTTAACATGTTATATCAGGTTGATTACCATTTTTCTTAACTAATGAATAATATATATATATATATATATATATATATATATATATATATATATATATATATATATATATATATATATATATATATATATATATATATATTCACCTGATCCA
>NC_031998.1:47439378-47483275 GCF_001879085.1 Nicotiana attenuata
ATATATATATATTCACCTGATCTTGTAAATATCTTTTCTCTAAATTAATGAATTGGAGGTGGCTAGGTTAGAAGTAAGTGTAAAATTACTAAGTAATACTCAAGCTCGACGAAAATGGATTGCAAGGATTTTAAAACAGAAGTTGCTAAGGCAAGGAAAGTTAACAGAATTACATTGTATTGATTAGAACGAAGTATAGAACAGAAGATTTCTGAAAGTGATAGTTAATTTAAAAGCTTAATCCACTGAGGTAAGAATATAATTCCAATTCAAAAATTAACGGTCCTTTTTAGAAGTTATATACCAGCTATGAGAAAGTCGGATCGTCAGAATTTTAGTTTTATCTAGTTTTGCAATCAATGTAATTTACTTGATTCCAACAATAGATTTATCCTTTTTCCTAAATTACCAACATAATGTTTTTCATAATCACTTACTCCTACTTGTATTGCTTTTAAGTAAGTGATCTAATTAAGTAAATATCTGCTACACTGCCCAAACCCATAGGATAGAGACAGTAATTACATGCTATAGCCAGGGGCAGAAGCGTCAATTAGAGGAAGGAATCTTATAACCGACTTTTCCAACAGAATTGGATTTCCCGCCCTGAGAAATTGCTGTTATATATACACACCTGCTGAGACCCCCTTCACGCATATACCACTCGCTCTTCTCGATTCATCTTTTTCACACACACACACTCTTTCTCTCAAGCAATAACAATTAATGGCGATAATCACTCAAAATCTCCTTCTGGTTCTCATTTCTCTGTTCATCTCCGCCGCATCCGCCACTTTCCCCGACTCACTTCCGCCACTAACTCCATCTCCGATGATATCTCCTCACGACCACACTTCTGTCTTCGCCACCGTTCTCTCTTCTCTCGGATTCCAGCAGCTCTCCACCGCAGCAACCGCCGCCAATCTCACCACCACCACCACTCCAATCACCGTCTTTGCTCCCGCCGACTCTTCTCTCATCACTTGTCCTACTTGTTCCCTCCCTCTTCTGCTTCAGGAACACTCTGTTCCTGGCCTTTATCCACTTCACTTCCTCCGCACTTTAGCCTTCGGTACTAAACTCGAAACCCTAGCTCCAAATCGCTGCCTCACTGTCACTTTCTCCACTACTACACGTGACGCGAAGATTTTCATCAACGGCGTTGAAGTCACTCAGCCGGATCTGTTCAATAATGGCTTGATCCTTGTGCATGGCTTACGTGGCTTTGTATCGCACCTCTCACCGCTTTCCTGTAATGTGGAGAGAATGAGTTCACTGTCATTTGATTCGTTTCCTATTCCTAATTCTGTGTCTACAGTGTCCTCTGCATCGCCTTTCTCTATCATGCGCTTCATGCTAAAGGACGCCATTATCAGGTTGCGTAACAGCGGTTACAGTATTGTAGCACTGGCGCTGAGGGTGAAGTACGCTGAGCTTTCTGAGCTTAAGGCGATGACTGTGTTTGCGTTAGACGATGTGTCGATTTTTGCTAGTGGAGGACATGCGTATCTCTCGAATTTTAGGTTTCACGTTGTGCCGAATCGGAGGATTATGGCTGGGGAAATGGTGAGTTTGCCGGCAGGGACAGTGTTGCCGACGATGGACGGCGAGGAGAAATTGGTTGTAACTACTGCTGGCGGAGGAGGCGTGTTAGCTCCAATGAAGGTTAATTACGTGAGAATCGTGAGTTTTGATCTGCTGCATAACAGTAGGATTGTGGTTCATGGAGTGTCGGTTCCATTTCCTCACATGCATCATCTCACCGCTGATCAGAAAAGCTTTGCTGCTCAGATGGAACAGTCACGCGCACACTGTGATGTTTCTGGAAACGGTGGAGTGTGTGACGTCATTCATGATGATTTTGCGCCAGCTGGCATGCGATCAGTGATGGTGAATAATATGGAAGAGCATGAAGGTCTCTGAAGCTTGAGTACTGTTTGTTTGACTAATATCAAAACTATAGAGTAAATAATTGAATTTCACTTGATCATTCTTCTGCTATAGTGCAAGTTACATGAGTATTATTGCTTTTTGTAAAATGAGGTTACAATTCTAATATGAAGAGCACTTGTAGTATGTTTGGCTACTGATTTGTTATTTCCTGTATTTATCTTGCCAATTTTTTCTGCTTTGGGTCCAAATTTAGAACTAGCTAGTATACGACATTTTACCCATATATAATACAGTAAAGCTAGAGATTGTTTAAATGGGATGCTCATTGTTTCAATGGTGTTGAAGAACCAGAAAATGTAAACACAGCAATGATCGATAAAAATGGAGAAGACGTAGAATCCTTCGTATTTTTGGTAAACAGAATTATTATTTGGGTAGAATAAATGTAAAGTTCAAGTTATCTTCTAAACTAATTTCCTTATTTATAATTTAAATGTTAAAAAAAATAAAAACATTTTAGAACTTACTTGTAATAGGCTTTAAAATTACCTAACAGTGTGAAAACAAGTTTATGCCATCGGTGGATACTAGTGTTAATTATTATACTTCTAAACAAGAAATAATTTTAGTCTATCGGTTTTGTTGAATTTTAAGCAGAAAAGGTCATGAGTTCAATTCTACTTCATCACTAACTTTTACCACAGAGGCTCTCTCAAATATTTACAAAAAAGATGTGCTAAGGTTTGAACATTTGACCTCTTAGAGCAAAATCAAGTACATAACCAACAAACCAAGAGACAATTTATGTCAAGTAGTGTCACTTTTTCCTATTTATCTGTTTTCTCACAATATTAACAGATATAATTAATAAAAAAAATCGATGAAGCGGTGTAGCGTGACACCGCTTCGCTAAGTGTGGATCCGCCCCTGGTTACACTCTTAATAGTAATGAACAAAAGCTAGGTGTATTGTGTAATGATTGAGTTTGTACTTGATAGCCTCATTTGTTTGCATTTAATAGTGGTCTGAATTTTAATTATTCAGATCTCATGACATATTAAATATGTTTGTTTTAAGGTAATCTGAATCTTAACCATTTAGAACTTAATTATTAAGTGTATTAATTTTTTTTTCTTTACAACCACTTAATGAGTCTGAATGTGTATGTATGGTTAAGGTCTTACCAACTTATCATTGTTCTTATCCAAGAGATATAATATCTAACACTAGTTAATACGAATAGCGACTTATCCATTGGCATCGGTAATAAGTACATTATTTTTACAACATTCCTTACATTTTACTCTATTTTTTAGGGGTGACAATTTGGGCTCAGATCCATTTGACCCGCTTAATCCGCCCATCAACCTATCTTGACTCAATCCATTTCAACCCATTTAAAATTGGGTTAATTTTTAGCCCAAAGTGATCTATTGCTAAAATATCTTTAAAAATAATTTTCTTTAAGAAAAAAAAAGGCTTATTTGATAATTAAACAATTGATAGAAAAGATTCACATTAATTAAAAAAAAAAAAAGTTGGGCGGGTTGGGCTATGACTCAAATTTTAGCCCTACTTGATCCAACATATCTCAGCCCAAGTTGCCATTTATTGACTCAACCCATTTTAAGTCGTCCAAAATCAGCCCAACCCGGCCATTTGACACCCCTATTTTTTGTTTGGACTAGTCAAAAAAGTTAGCCAAAGATATATATATATAGTAACAAATAACAAAGGATTCGTTTCAGTTTTATCAAGATTTATAATATTTTAAAAATAGAGTCAACTCTCTCAACAAAGCTGGAATAGCTCAGTTGGTTAGAGCGTGTGGCTGTTAACCACAAGGTCGGAGGTTCAAGCCCTCCTTCTAGCGTTTAATATATATCCTTTTCTATTGTCAAATTTTAGTGAGCTATTCCCTCCACTGTAACACACTACTTTGAGTTTCAACAAAATTATAACCAAATCCAAGTGTGAACCTCCACAGTTTCAGACATTAATCTCACCAAACACATACTCTTTTGATAGTTCATTACTTATTATCAACCAAATATCACTGTCCATATCTCCAACCCATCCTAAACCCTCCATCAAAATCACTATTCCCAAAAGGTGATTGTCCACATCCTTTGGCCTTAAATTAGCATTTCTTTAGTTCAAAATTGGAAATTTTCCTTTCCTTTTTCACATATAAAGAAGGGAAATGCGGTCTCAATCTATACAATAGCAATCTGAATGCTAATGAACTTAAACAGTCGACAGAATGCTGATGAACTTAAACAGTCGACAGAATACAAGTGGCACCAACAAGTTAAATACAAGGGAAAGAACAAAATAAAGACATAAAAAATTGCTCCAACTGTAATGCTGAGTTGATGCATTACACGATAGGCTTGCCGAGATACAATTAGTTATTTATTCCTTGAAGCAAAACAGAACAAGATTCCAGCCCTTTCACATTTTCTTGAAAGATGGCGTTGGAGAAGTTGGAGGCTTCAAGTCTTCATACCTGTTCATTGCAAGGAAAGGCAGTACATTCAGTTTGATGGCGCTGCTTAAAGAAGCAAAAGAAGGGACAAACATGGCATGGATTCTGTCATTTTTTCACCCTTCAGGAGAATCGAAGATATCTAAAATATAAATCATTAGCCTTTAAGGCTAGTATCAAATACTACATTGGCGAGTTTGTATAAAGGAAAGAATAAGAAGGCATAAGGAGTCAACTAACGGGGCTCTTGCATGGTAAAAGGTTAAAGAGGTGTTCGTTTTAAAGCATTTGCATGCTTTTCATCCCCTGATTTCTCTACAGTTGGAAGCTGAGTCTTGTCTTTTCGTGACACGGTTAGTGCATTTGGTGATGGCGAAATGGGGTGGGTGGGGTTTGAGGTTATCGTATCTGATCATGGTGTAGCCATAAGATAAGTCAAAATTAGTCAGACCACATAATAACATCAAGAAAAGCAATAGAACGGGGACTATCATGACTCAACATAGAGTATTTTAATCGACTCATTTTTATCTTGTTTTCTATTTTTTTCAGGACAAATATCTGATAGAAAAACTGGACTCAGAGACTGAAAATATATGGTCAAGTTATTGAACAGAAACTTCCACTTATCCCGAAATAGGAAAAAATGAAGGAGATATAGCTGTTATCCTGTTACTATCAAAATTGATGCAGTGGAATCTGTCAAGTTAAAAGCTATCTCTACTTACATAGGGTAGGGAGAGCGAGAAGAAGCTAAACTTGTTGAAGGATCTTCCCCGGCAGAATTGGAAGCGCTACTGATTACCACATCATTGCCTCCAGTAAGTGGTGATGTAACTTCCACTGTTGGTGAGGCTTTCATACCACTTGGTGTTGGAGTTGGGGAGGTTGGTGGCTTTAAATCTTCATAACTGGCAACAAAAGTCAGTCAGTAAATGATTAAATTCTCCAAAGACAATTCCACTTGAAGAAACTTGGCAATCTATAGAAACTAAGGAAGAAGAGACTAGACAAGTAATTCCGACAAGACAAATGCCGCCAGTGAAACAGAAATAAATTGAAGAAATTTGACGGCAAAGTTGTCCAACGTGTCGAAAGAAGGCCTATCGCTACTTACAAAGGGTAGGGAGAGTGACAAAAAGCTACAGTATGCGAAGGATCCTTCTCAGTGGAAATGGTAGTGATGCTAGGTGAGATGTCATTGCCTCCAGCAAGTTGTGATATAGTTTCTGCTGATATTGAGGCTTTCGGACCACTTGGTGTTGGACTCGGAGATGTAGGTGGCTTTAAATCTTCATAACTGTCAAGATTGAATTAGTCAGCAAATAAGCTACTCTATACTTTAGTATTTAATTAGTTGGACTAACTCGAGGAATGACTTAACGCAGTGTATGGAGACAAAGGCCTTGCAGTCAGCAATTCTGCTTTGTTAGAAGTACCATCAACAACAATAGAGGCTACCGTATCGGGTTTCCCATCTTCTGCTCCACTTGCACTAACTAAGCGACCACCGGGAGGATTTGGAGTAGGAGATGTCGGCGGTTTAAGATCTTCATAACTGCAATAATAACAGTAACAATATGCAAGATTTCAGTGACATTCAGTGAATGATTCTGGGATGTCTAGTTATTGCATTTTGTACAAAGTCAACAACAGTGATAATTAAGGAGAAGAGGCTGAAAATGAGCTTACAATGTATAAGGTGAGGAAGGAGTTGTTTTCTTTTTGTCTGTCTGTTGAGTTGTGCTATCCGTTTCAGGGATTGAGCTTTCTGAAGAATTAATTTCGGAAGAAGAAGGTGGTGAATCATTTGCTACCACTGTTGACACTGCTTTTCTCTCTTTGGTCGAACCTGTGCCGATGCTAGGGGTTGGAGTAGGAGATGTTGGTGGCTTTAGATCTTCATAGCTTCCAGAAGAAAAAGAAAGAAAGCATCCAAGTTAATTTGAAGAGGAAACATACACCTAATGGAAAATAATTAAAAATCAAGCTTACGCAGCATATGGAGAGAGTGACGCTGCTGCCTTTAACTTTGTTTCAGCAGGTTCTTTCTCGATCGAGGTGGTTGGGATCTCAGACGTAATACTGCTTGAAGCTGCAGGCTTTTGTAAATCACCAGCTTCCTAGAAATAATCGGTGTAATGAGGTTAAAACAGAAGATTCCTTCCAAAACAAGAAAAATGAAGTAATATTTGATACATATTATTGAATGCCTCAATATCATATTTATGTATAAAAGCCAATTTGGGCAAGTCATTTCTCTGTTTTTCATGAAGAACTAAATGAAATTACCTTGGCTGGTGAAACCTCAACACGTTGGGGAGGAATTTTCGCAAGAAGGTCCTCCATGGGGGTCAATGGTGCTGTTGTTTCTGCAATTACTTCAACCACTTTACAATACGAAAGGCTGCGGTTTTTGGCCATTACCGCCAATAGTTCTGCCACCTGATTTTATCAATCAGAGCTGTCTTAGTTGCTAACTGTAAATTGCTAGCACTTTATGTAAATAAAATTTGTGAGACTTAGCAAATATCTTAATGTCACTAGATCTCGTGCGTGTCACTTATAAATGTTCAAGAAAGTAAATACTGCTTATAAGAGGAGCTACCCCCTAACAGCCTAGTTAAAATGCTGTTGGATGACACTAGAGATAGCAAAATGCATGTGGTTTTTAACTCATAATCGCTCGTCACCCATTTAGCCATTTTGCATCCTTTATGTAACATGCATTTCAGTGCACCAATGGGAATATACACTATGTCCTGTTGGACTACTGTTCTTGTGAAATCTGAACCAAATAAACATTTTACCTTAAGAAGTCAATACATAATTTTAGTTGAGACACAGAAAAATAGAAGAATTAAAGAACTTTTCACTGAGCAGAATATAAAACAGTAGCTAGTGCAAATTATTTATGGAAACTATTATCTATCTCTGAACACAGCAAACCACATCACAAGCCCATTGAATTACACGTTGGAATGTATTTTCAGGTCATGTCAAATTTTGTTAACGCAGATAACATATCACCTTACACTAGAGAGGTATACGCTTGAAGAAGTTCTAATTGACAATAAAGTTTCATAAAAACCTGAAGGTTCGACACTTGACCACCAAATAAAGTATCTTCCTCCGAAAGAGTAATGTTATGAGTTTCTTTGTAAGAATCAGTAGGACGTTCCATTCCTCCAGGTCTCACAATCTGCAGTTGCAGAGTGAAATATGAGCACCATATTGAAGCTCACACAAATTCAGATCACGTGACCTTTTATTTTTCCGATGCATAATACAGAAGAACTCACAGTATAAGGAAGCCCACTTGCAAGCAGTGCCTCTTCTGCTTTCCTTTTCCAAACGAGGACTCCCCAAAATAAACTTCCATACCAGAAGAAAAAGGAGAGTAAATGAACAAATAGAATCATTTTCATATTTAAAGCCAAACACATCTTTTGGGGACTCTCAAGTGAATCAGAAGACCCACAGACTTACTTGAGAATGGCAGCAGGAAAACCGACCTTGTTTGTTCCCAAAGACGTGAGCAAGATAAAGTGGTCAACTTTTGCAACGGTTGCTGCACGGAGAAAGCAATCAAATTTCTATCATACATTTTATGTTAGTTTGAGTAATTTATTGGTGGCACATCTGATTTTTTAGTCAATACCAATTGCTTCTGTATGACCAACTTGTTGGCATAATAATGAGAATGTCGACAACTTAAATCAGAATTGTTTTTACCTGCATCAATAAGGTTCTTAGTGGCCTGGTAATCAATTCGATATGGTCCAGTAACATCAAAGATCTCCTTCTCACTGGCACCAATGCAACATATAACGATTGATGCATTGCCCAGTGCAGGCCGAATCCGATCAATTTTCTCCAAATCGCATTCCACAATTTCAAGCTTCTCTATAGCTGGGCTAAAGACCAAATGTAACATGTGATTTTCCAAAGAAGTACATTTACTCTAAACTGCTAATACCATAACCAGTTACCAGTTGTCCTTTCCACATCAATCTTACCTTTTGCTCCCTCATTCGCAGCATTCTCAAGTTTCATCTGCTCAACACTCTGTAACAAGGAATAATTGATGAATGACAAGGATCTAGAAATACATTAACCAGTAAATTAAATACATTAACCACTAGTCAGAACTTTTACTTTGACAAGCGATTGAGCTCTTTGAGCACTCCGAACTCCAGCTCGAACTTTAAAGCCTAATTTCAAAAGCTCCCTGAAAACGTTGTGGTCTTTCAGCAAAACAGACTTAATAGCAGGTTTATTGGATTTATATAATCTAAAGTCAATGTTGAGAAAAAATACAACCTTACAGTCCGAGAACCAACTTTACCAGTTGCACCGGCAACAAAAACAAGATTTCCATCTTTTGATTTGACATCTTTTGCAGGTTCCAATGAGCTAACTTTTGCTGCACATTCAGATATCCATATAAGTATAACACTACTTAGAAGGTTGCATATTTCTTAAGCACATCTAAACGACAACATACAGAAATGAATAAATTTTTTTCCTTCTAGAGATGGTTCCACAGGGAAATCATCCTTTAAAAGCTCTCCAAAATCATGCTTATAAAAGCTAATAGAAGATCATTCGGAAAAGGAAAAATAATACATCCCAATAATTCATCTATTTGAAGTTTATAAATTGAGGAGTTTCTACCTCTAGATACGCTCGATTATAGAAGATGCCTAATAGGAATAACTTAGCACTCTACTATAAGCATTAAGCTGCTTTTGATTCAGGTACCACTTTCCTGATTGAGACTATCCACCATTTATGAGTTTACCTCATTGCCAGTTCTAGCTAAATTTAGTTATTATCAAACATTTAAATGCTTTCCTTTCCACTGTTAGCAGTAATTAGATGAATGCCGAGCCAAATTACAGAGGGCAAGGAGAAAAAATCTAGAATAAAGGGCAGCCCGGTGCACTAAGCTCCCGCTATGCGCCGGGTCGGGGAAGCGCCGGACCACAAGAGTCTATTGTACGCAGCCTTACCCTGCATTTCTGCAAGAGGTTGTTTCCACGGCTCGAACCCGTGACCTCCTGGTCCATGACAACAACTTTACCGGTTACGCCAAGGCTCCCCTTCAGAAAAAATCTAGAATTTGATTAGTAATTGTAGTTAGTTGACTTCAGAAAAACATTTGAAGCTAAAAATGTGACATGTTTGGAAGGAAATTGATAAAGATTGCAATTTTCCCTTCTAAATTAATATTGCATGCTTGAGAATTAGAGATTTTGGAAATTAAGTCTATCCCACATTACCAACATTAGTTATATTTATCCAGTATGTAGGAATACAAGCAATTACACAAGATAATCAGCTGTAAATTTTTTTAGCCCATACGTAAAACATAAACTATGACTAAAATTGCATTACCTGAAGTCTGAGCTCTGAAACGAAGGCATTTGAGGTTCTTGGAATTTGGGTGGTATCTCTTAGTATTAGTCTGAATCAAAGTAAGAGGCTGTCCACACAAAAATGGCTTCTCCGCTAAACTATTTCGGGGTATATTGCTAGTGATGAGAGACTGTAGGCAGCGCAGTTCCATTGCTGACATTCTTGATTTTGTTGGAAATCAGCAAATTAAAGTGAAAAGAAACTGTTGTAGTTCTGTGTTTAAACGGTTGGCCGGAATAAGCCATGTGGATGTAAAGGTCCCCAATATAAAAGTTCAGGTGATTCTGACCACATAGTGTATATCATAGCAACTTTATAAATAAATTATTATATTATCTATAAAATAATCTTTATTTTTTGTTTAATATTGACTTCTAGAATTAAAAAGATTGGACAGTGCAGGTGTACTTGTTGGGAATAAACCCCCACACAAATAATATTCACGATAATAACAATGGAATAATAATGTAGTGCCGAGATACGATGATCAAGAATAAAAAGAACAACAAGGACACACAGATTTTAACGTGGAAAACCCTTCTGAATAAGGGAAAAACCACGGGTCCGAGAGGAACAAAGTAATCCACTATATTGAGGAATTTTACACTCCGTAGTCCCGAGTAAATACTCCAGGAACCACTATAGACTCAAAAGAAACAACCCTCTTTTGAGATTCTCACCTCACTACAATATCGCTCACACTCTCTTTTTTTCTCACAGACTACACCGCCTGTGAATACCTCACACTGCTCTCTATGCTCTCAGATATAGTTCTCTCTGAGATTGGTGTGTAGATTTGAGAGCCGAAGCTCTCTTCTTATAGTGTTGAGCGCCCAATCTTCCACCAATCAAAACGATTGGCTATTGCAAATTGCTTTGTCTAACGCCTACTATTTTTGAAAATTTGCAGATTTGCAAATCAAATCCGAAATAAGTCATGATGGAATCTGACACTTTTCCTTCCTTTTCTTTTTTTCATTTATAGGGATGGACTCCACAAATCTCCCCTTCCAGACCCATTCACTTGAAGGAGGTAACACCGAACTTCTAGCTTAAGTGCATGTGACTTCTTTGCACAATTCGAACTTGTCTCTTGGTACCACCTTGGCCAGTATATTTGCAGGATTCTCACTTGTAGAAATCTACAAGACTTTTAGAGATTTATTCTCTACTATTTCTCGAATCTAGTGATATCTCACGTCGATGTGTTTGGTCCTTGCATGGTACATGGAGTTCTTGCTAAGGTCTATTGCACTTTGACTGTCACAATAGACGACATACTCCTTTTGCAATCCAAGCTCTTGAAGGAACCGTTTCAACCATATCATCTCCTTGCCATCTTCAGTAGCGGCAATATACTCCGCTTCAGTTGTAGAGAGTGCGACACACTTCTGCAACCTCGGCTGCCATGATATAGCTTCCCCTAAAAATGTAAAGTAATGGATTTTCTATTGTCAATGTCACCTTTCATATCAACATCTGTATAGCCCTTCAAGATTGGATCGGATCCTCCAAAGCACAAACAATCTCCGCGGTACCTCTCAGGTACCTGAGTATCCACTTGACTGCTTCGCCAGGATTTTCAAGAAACCTGCTGACAATACCAATTGCGTGAGCAATATCAAGTCTAGTGCATACCATTGAATACATCAAACTTCTGACGACAGAGGAATAAGGAACTTTAGTCATGCTCTCCTTTTCCTCCATTGTTGTAGGACACATCTTCTTGCTTAACTTAAGATGATTAGCAAGAGGTGTGCTGACTGGATTAACATCTTCATGTTGAAGTATTCCAGTACACGTTCAATGTACTTCTCCTGAGACAGCCATAACTTTTTTCTTGTTCGCTTTCGAACTATCTTCATACCCAGAATTTGTTGTGCTGGGCCCAAGTCCTTCATATCAAATGACTTGGACAAATCTCCCTTCAACTTTGCGATCAACTCCTTGTCTTTTCCTACAATTAACATGTCATTCACATATAACAACAAAATAATAAAATTGTTGTCAGAAAATCTTTTGAAGTATACACACGGATCAGAATATGCCTTTATGTAAGTTTGACTTTTCATGAATGAGTCAACTGTGTTTCCTTCCAGCTACTTTAAATCCTTCTGGCTGCTCCATATAGATCTCCTCTTTCAAATCTCCGTGAAGAAATGCAGTGTTCACGTGCAACTGCTCCACTTCAAGATCTAGGCTAGATGCTAAGCTTAAGATTGTTCGAATAAAAGTTTTTTTGACAACAGTTGAGAAAAATTCGTCAAAATCAATACCTTTCTTTTGTTCGAAGCCTTTTACCACTAATCGAGCTTTGTATCTTACCAGCTTGCCATTTCCATCTTTCTTGAGTTTAAAGACCCATTTGCATTTGAGTGGTCTTTTACCCTTTGGAAGTTCAACCAGCTAGTACGTGCCATTTTTCTGTAGAGATTCCATCGCTTCTTTCATGGCTTTCATCCACTGATTCTTTTCCGGATGGGACAACACCTCCTTAAGACTTTCTGGCTCCCCCTTATCACTGATGAGGTCATACTCTGTGGATGGGTACCTGCATGACTCTACCCTTGGCCATCATGATCTCCTTAGAGGTTGAGGTTGTTCTTTTTCCTGAGTGGGGTACTCCACTTGCTCGACATCATCATCAAGTTGCTCCCCCTTCTCAATAACCTCACCAGGTTGCTCCCCCTGCTTGGCAACCTCGTCGGTCCTACTTTCTGCACTTGTGGGATTGTTAGAAGTAGAAGGAATGGTAAACTCTATTTTAAAAGGCAAAATTGGGACTCGCCCGGGGCTCACCCAATGGCGGAGCACTTGTAAAACGCCCATGGGCTTATGTGTGGGACTTAGTTCCGTGAGACTTACGTCTCGGCCGTCGGGGCATACGTCCCGGACACGCCCAACGCTCAGCGTACTGGGATCGCCTAATAGAACTTTATGCAATTGTGTGTAACTAACCTTGAAAATCCTCAAATTTTCTTAATAAATCATCGAATATTCAAAATTACTTTTTTCTTAATAATAAATCATTAAGTTGAGAATATCTTATGTCATAATTAAAATAAAAATTATTGCACGTTATCTACTAAGTCTGCTATGATAGTAAATTTTTCAATATATCTTTCATTTAAAAATTATTTATTTATTAACCTTTGTTATGTCTTTATTATATAATAGTCCATAATTATAATTATTTTCCTAAATATTATTTTTTTCACGTTTACGAGTTACAATACTTACAATATTAGCTATTAACTATTTATAAATAATTAGCTATCATGGTATTGTATGGTGAATTATGTGTCACTTTATCAACTTGTTGAAACTTAAAAATAAATGATGCTAGAGAATCATATTTAAATTTTGAATTATCTTTTATATAAATTCTTTTTAAAATAGAAATCATATTAAATTAAAGGAGTATTTTAAAAAAAAATATAAATTATAGTATCAAAATTCTTTCAAGATTTATTATTCCTTAAGAGATACATATAAGATTTCGTATCGAATATATTACTTTTGATGTTTGAGTTGTAACGACGTTGCAGCTATTTTGCATATTATGATATATGTCATACTTTTCGTATTATTCATAGTTGAATTATAATTTATAAATATTTTAAATATATTATTTGTTATAATTTTGTGATTCTAACGTAATTTTTATAGTTATTTTTTATTTTATACTATCTTAAAATTCTTGAAATTAGTAACATTTAAAGTTTTGTTGGACTTACGCCCCATGTCTTAGGACTTACGCCTCGCCTTGTCAGAGGTAAAACGCCTCGCGTCACGCCCCCGCCTTTTAAAATCATTGATGGTAACAAGGTTAGGGATTATACCATTTTTGGCCTTCTCTGACTGATCATTTACAACTCCAACTTCACTTTCTCGGAAGATTACATCTCTGCTTCTAATGACCTTCTTCTTTACAGGATCCCTCAATATGTTCCCGAACTCTTCATCTCCATATTCGATGAATATGCAGGGAACAGATTTATCATCCAACTTTGTTCTCAGCTCCTTTGGTAGATGTGCAAAATTTCTGCAACCGAACACCTTTAGATGTGAGTAGGACACCTCCTTTTTGGTCCAAACTCTCTCCGGGATGTCAAACTCCAATGGAACTGATGGACTCTTATTGATCAGGTAACAAGTAGTCTGAACACCTTTAGATGTGAGTAGGACACCTCCTTTTTGGTCCAAACTCTCTCTGGGATGTCAAACTCCAATGGAACTGATGGACCCTAGAATGACTTAGGCAGTTTAGCCATTCTGAGCATGCTTCTCACCTTCTCAACAATGGTGCAGTTCATTCTCTCAGTTACACCATTGTGTTGTGGGGTTCCAGGAACTGTTTTTTTCATGTCTTATCCGATGGTTCGAACAATACTCTTCAAATTTCCTTGAAGTGTACTCACCTCCATTGTCACTTCAGAGACGCTTTAGCTTTTGGCCTGTCTCCCTTTCTACCAGAGCATGAAACTTCTAGAAAACATGAAACACCCGATCTTTGGTTTTCATAATATAAACCCACAATTTTTCGTGAAGCATCATCAATAAAAGTAACAAAATATTTGTTGCCGCCCATCGATTCAATTTATATTGGACCACAAACATCAGAACGTACCAAATCAAGTTATTCAATTTTCTTTCAGGCGATGGTGTGAAATGTGACTCTATGCTACTTACCAAATAAATAGTAGTCACAAGATTTTACCATTGTACCTTTGGCATAAGAAACTAGTGATTTCCTGAAAAGTATCTGCAATCCCTTCTCGCTCATATGACCCATTCTTTTGTGCCACAAATTAGCAAAATCTCATCTTGTGCGCGCGTTCAATTCACCTTGGCATATTTCTACATTTGTCCTGTACATGCCGCACGTCTTTCAGAACTAATGTGCATCTGACATTTGTCTTGATACAAATGTCACCGATCCCCGCAATATTTGAGTAACTCGTATTACCCATTCTCATAGTTCCAAAATCACCTGCTACATATCAGCAAAAAAATTCTCTTACCCATGTGGTATGGTAAGATGTTGTTGAATCAACCACCCATTCTGACTCTGGACCTTCCAGGTGCATGCATTCCTCTTCCTCATTTATAAAGAGGACAACATTATCATTGTTTTGCACCATGGAGGTTGTGTTATCGTCATTCTTCTGGCCACTACTTTCACCTTTGCCCTTAGATTTGGTAAATCTCTTTTGAAGTGACCCGGTTGATCGCAATTGTAGCAATTTCTGGCTTTTAATTTGGATCATTTCTTAGACTTCCCACGACATCCAGATCTACCATAATTGCTTGAACTCATTTGGTAACTCCTGCCTCTACCTTCTGGGATGAGATACTGTCCTTGATTTCAAGGCTTCTTTCTCATCTACTCATTGAGTAGAAGAGCCGATGTGACGTCTTTCAACTCAATGGTAGTCTTACCGTGCAGGATCGTTGTTGCCAAATTATCGTACGAAGATGGCAACGAGTTCAATAGCAAGATGGCTTTATCTTCTTCCTCGATTTTCACTCCGAGGTTGGCAAGCTATGTGATTAGTCCATTAAATACATTTAAATATGACAAAAATTCGTACCTTCACCCATGTGTAGGGCGTATAGCTGCTTCTTCATGTACAATTTATTTGTCAGGTTTTGGACATGTATAGGCTTTCCAACCATTCCCAAATGCCACATGCGATGTCTTCATCAATGATATTATTTACCACATCATCTGATAAGTGCAACCTTATTGCACTAGCAACCTTTTTCACCCAAGTCAGCCCAATCATCAGCTTTCATGATATCAGACTTTTTGTCATCAGCATCTAGTACCTTGTGCAATCATTGTTGGATGAGCAGATTCCTCAGCCTTCTTTGCCATGTTGGAAAATTGCTATCTCTGTTAAATTTTCTATCTCGTACTTTACTCCGGATATTTTTTTCACAGAGTATAGTACTACCGAAAGTGAATAGTATTTCTGTGAATGAGCAGAACCTGTGCTCTGATACCAGTTGTTGGGAATAAAGCCCCCCCAGAAATTATAGTCATGTTATAACATCGGAATAATAACGTAGTGTCGAGATACGGTGATCAAGAATAAATAAAAGAACAACAAGGACACAAATATTAAACCACGGGGCCGAGAGGAGCAAAGTAATCTACTATAATGAGGAATTTTATACTCTGTAGTCCCGAGTAAATACTCCAGGAACCACTATACACTCAAAAGAAATAACCCTCTTTTGAGATTCTCACCTCACTACAATATCGCTCACACTCTCTCGTTTTTCCTCACAGACTACACCGCATGTGAATACCTTACAGTGCTCTCTATGCTCTCAGATATATTTCTCTCTAAGATTGGGGTGTAGAAATGAGAGCTGAAGCTCTCCTTTTATAGTGTTGAGCGCCCAATTTTCACCAATCAAAACGATTGGTTATTGCAATTTGCAAAATCAGACTGCTTTGTCTGACGCCTACTATTTTTGATAATTTGCAGATTTGCAAATCAAATCCGAAATAAGTCATGATAGAATCTGTCACTTTTCCTTCCTTTTCTTTTTTTCATTTATGGGGATGGACCCCACAGTACTAATGTTACAAATCATTGTATTTCAGTTAAAATAGATGTAGCAAAACATTGGGTGAAAATCGCATTAGGGCGAGTTATTTTACCTAAAATTAATTTTTTTTAGATATGAAATTTTTATATGAATAAGGGGAACACTCCATGAAAGGAAAATTTATAAAATCTCTTAGTGGCAAATATCCCGAAGAAACCCAACGAGTATTATAATAATATGCAAGTTTCTGACGAATCGTATAATTTTATAATTTCATCAACTAAAAGGGTTATTAAATAAATTGTAATTATAATTGAAACGATCGAAAAAGAAAGGTGAGTAAATGTATACTCTAAGATTGAGAATATCATTAAAAATCTGTAATTAGATAAATCTAAAATGGAACATGGGAATTGACTACCTAAATATATATATCTTGCTGGTGAGGGTTAGATTTCCGCCGTGCAATATCCGTCACTACCCTTATGTATGAACTAAAACTTTATTTAAAAAGGAGCTATTTAAAAACAATATTCAACAATTACACATTGCTAATAGTTATTGGAGTAGTATTTTAACCTTTTAAATAGTCTTTTAATTAATCGCACTTGTATCAATATGCTTAATGAGGGATCATAAATTAATTGCACTAGATGGTTTTTTCTATTATTTATTTCAAAGTTCATGGGTTGAACTGTTGTTGAATACTTGCAATGTTGGAGCATTTGTGAGTTGTGTTTCAATGAACGAGTGACATACTGACATTAGCTAGTTTCATCCCGACATATTTAAATACTTTTTCTATTTTATTTATGTGATGGTATTTCACTAAATATGAAGTTTAAGATGTTAATATGGATTATGTAATATAGTGATCATGATAGAAGAAAATACTAAACTAATGGTTGAAAAGAAAACAAACATCAATATCAAAGTTTAAGTGTGAATAGTTTAAAATTTGAAATTCTTAAAAGTTAATGAAAGTTATGTAAAACAAGAATGGTGTCAAATATTATGAAACGTCTTAAATTGAAAAGAGTGTCATATGGACTGTAATGTGGACTACAGGTTACAGAGTAATCAATTATATCATTTTTAAAAGTCAAATTTAATGCAAACAATTGACTGTAATGTACATGTACCCCTCAGTATTTACCAAAAAAGAATGTTAAAAGATGAGAAGTTGAAGTAGCCACCACTTTGCCACATTTGCTAGGCAATAGAAAAACCAACACAAGACAAGAAGCAAATATGCAGAATCAAACTTAAGCTGATTCCCTGCTTTAAATTAACCTCTCATAAGTCTATAAACAGACTGATGAATATATATATATATATATATATATATATATATATAAATTTACAATGTAGAAAGATTTATAATAGGAGAAGAAGGCAACAATTGGAGTGAGCTTGCCCAGAGATGCCAACATCAATAATGTACACTTAGCCTTGTGTTAAAATAGGATCAAGTTTCACTTGTTTGTTTCCTTTATTGAATTGAATTAGGAATCGATTGAAAGGGACTTGCCTATATCAGGACTTGATTGATTCTCAACTTCACCACCCCATGTTCTCACTCTCTCCTCTGCTTGAAGAGCCTGCAATATATAATATCATTTCTTAGTTAGTATGCCCGTATCTAATATATTAAAAGGTAGTCCGGTGCACGAAGCATCCTGCGTTCACGCAGCGTCCGGGGAAGAGCCGCACACCAAGGGGTATGATGTAGGCAGCATACCCTGATGCAAGCATCAATGGCCAATTCCACGGCTCGAACCTGTGACCTATAGGTCACATGGAGACAACTTTACGGTTGTTCCAAGACTCCCCTTCAAATACATTAATGTCATAATTGGTGGAGTTATCCAGTGGAATAGTCGAAGTGCACACAAATTGACTCAGACACTACAGTTACAAAGACAAAAAGATGTCAGAATTACCTGTTTGTGCCAACTCGTTCGAGCAATGATAATAACCTGGGAGAGGGTCTGAAGCAAGCTGCCAGCAAGCATAGCAGAAAGTATGCCTTCAACTCCAAATTTGAACTTGTAACCAAGCAATGCACCCATTGGCAATCCAAAACCATAATAACATCCAATGCTAATTAAGGCTACTTGAAGTTGCCATCCTGCACCAACTGCCACTCCTGTATTTTCCAAATTTGGATTAATATTTATGCTCTACATCTACTTTTCCATGTTCAATATTTTCCTTTTCCTTTTCCTTTTCCTGAGCTGATGATTTAATCCGAAACTATTAGTAACGAACCCATTTGATCGAAAGTTCATGGCATGCTACGATAAGTAGTTTCCATAGGTTCTAATAAAATGTTCTAGTAACAAAAAAAAAACGTTTTTATAACTTGTTCAAATGACCTTTATAACTTGTTCTAACTGCGTGTGCCTGAGTCAAGGTTCTCTGGAAACAATCTTTTAACCTGTATAAGGTAGGGGTAAGGTCTGTTTACATACTACCCTTCCCAAACCCCACATGTGGGAATATACTGGGCATGTTGTTTTTATTTTCGTGAACTTCGTTTTATTTCTGAATTTGTTCTATATTCAGCCTGGATTTATGAGAAAATTTGCATATTCATGTACACCACGGAAGTATGTCAATCAGTAAAATAAAAAAATAAAAAAGGTAGCCCGACGCACTAAGCTCCCGCTATGCGCGGGGTCGGGGGAAGGGCTGAACCACAAGGGACGCAGCCTTACCCTGCATTTGTGCAAGAGGTTGTTTCCAGAGCTCGAACCTGTGACCAGGAGGTCAGCAACTTTACCGGTTACAAGGCTCCCCTTCTATGTCAATTAGTAAAATCTAGAGAGAAATATACCGAGTAGAACAGGTTGGATGCCATTAAGAAACATGATAGCAGCAAGAATGTAGCCTAGCTTTGATGTCTCCCTTATCACATGCTGCTCATTTGTGAATAATCTTGGAAACTCTTTTTTGGTAGCCAATATTGTAGCTGAGAATACAAGGCCAATTACTGCTGATATCAAAACATTGACTGAAATTGAGAATTTTGCAGCTTTTGGATTTCCAGCTCCTAATTCATTAGAAACTCTCACACTGCAATACCAGAATAATCTCAGTGTATATTCCCAACCAAACGAGGGAAAATTAGTCGAACAGAAGCAGAAAAATGTTATCATCCGAGTTAGTTTAACGAAAATCGCGTAAAGGTTACATGCTTCAAAACCATTACTCCTACTAGTTTTCTTGGACTGTTTTCATCCTCTTTTTTTGTGGTTTATTCGCCCTTCTTCCGCTATTCATGGTTAAGATAAGGCGAGACAACTAACCTGGTTGAAGAAGTGAAACCATAGGCAATTGTCAGTGTCCATAGTTGCAAACCGATGCTGCCATATCCAGATCAGTTGGTTAACAAATAGGATTGGTAGTGAAAGAGAAAATCAAGAATCAAAATTTTTGAGACAAGAAATGGGAGGTTATCTCAAAAACTGTCGGTGTATATAAGTTAAACCGAAAGGTGAAGGATGTAAAGTATAGTCAGACTTCTCTATACCAGTATCGTTGTATAACAACCATTCACTATAAAAAACAGGAACCAACTTCCATGCTATGTTATAATATATGTTCTCTATAACAGTACTTCGCTATAACAACCAAAAAAATTGGAACAAACGAGATTGTTATAGAAAGTTTTGACTGTATCTCAAGAACGTAGACATTGTACTAACCAGATCGATATGGCGTCAACAGAAGTTGTAGCATTTTTAAAGCCTCCTACCATCAGAATCACAGCTGTGAAGTACCAAAACTCTAAACTGCCACCATTCAATTAGTCACATCAAAAAATTGTACATGTTGAAACATTACATTTACTCAAGTCTAGTACAAACTATCAAGGTTCCATTCACAACTTACCACACCATTATTGCAGAGGCAAGTGATAGCTTCAAGAAGTTAGTCAATGACTTGAAAGCGAGACACGAAAAACCAGTCCATGCCTCGGGAAAATAGCCCGAGATGATGTAAACAAACTGAGCAATGTCCAAAAGCCAAGAAACATTTCCAGCAATTGCAGCACCAAAAAGGCCCCACCCTGCCTTAACTACAAGAACCCAATTTAGCAATACATGAATTGCCAAACCTCCCATTGAAGTGATGGCCATGAACCAAACTTTACTCTGAGATTGAAGAAACTTTTGCATGGGAAAGTTGAGAGCATATGCAAACATTTGAGGAATGATCCAAATTGCATATTTTCCTGCAAGATGAGATATGTCTTTATCTTGACGTAGGAGCTTTAGTATTGGCGATGTGAAGACGAACATTGGCGTGAGCAACAAAGATGTAAATCCAGTAATGATCCATGATCTCTGCAAGTAAACTCCAAGCATGCTGAACTGTCCTGCTCCAACTGCTTGACCGCAAAGTGTTGCCAGAGCACTTGCCATCCCTAACTAATACCAAAGAATTAACAATCCAAAGTAATCTTCAATGAAAATATCCAAATCATGTTAAACTTAAGTCAGACTTCTCTATAACATATATCCTTTATAACAGCACTTTACTTTAACATTCATGTTTACTTTGGAACCAATTTTTCATGCTATGTTATAATATATGTTCTATATAACACCAATTCGCTATAATAACCAAAAAAATTCGAAACAGACAAGACTGTTATAGAGAGGATTGACTCCAGGGCAGGCTAGTGCTGCAGGTTCAAGTGAACCTATTGTTTTTTCGCTCGAACTATGAAAAGATATGATATCATAAAGTCATACTGATTGTGAATCCACTAACTCTAGATCCTATAGTCGTCTATGTCATATGGCTCGATAACATACATTCTCTATAACAATACTTTACTGTAACGGCCAAGTTTACTTTGGAACCAATTTTTCATGTTATGTTATAATATATATTCTCTATAACACCAACTCAACATAATAACCCAAAAAAAAATATTCGAAGCAGACAAGGCTATTATAGAGATATTTGATTCCAGGGCAGGCAAGTTATGTGGGTTCAAGTGAACCTATTGTTTTTTGGCTCGAACTATGAGAACATATGATATAATAAAGTCAAACTGATTCCGAATCCACTAACTCTAGATCCTATCGCCGTCTATGTTATTAACCAGTGCAGGATTGTGTTAACTAAGTTCCACAAGAAAGTATAATTTCCATTTGAAGCAAATCTCAAAAGGGTTAGAAAGCAATTAAACAAGAGCTAATTAGTATACCATGACTCCATATACAAAGCCTGCTATAACATTATGAACTTCTGATACTGCAGCAAGCTCTAAATCTCCCAATCTTCCAGCAAAGGCAGCTGTGACAAACTCAAGGGAGAACAAAGAGATTGCATTTAAAATAGCTGGTCCTGCTATTTGCCATACCTTCTTTGATTCAACACACCATTTCTTGGCTATCTTTTTATTTTGCTGAATGTCACCATCAGTTTCTTGTATCCCTATTTCAAAGGTCTTTTGTTCCATTTTAGAACCTTATTCTTGAAAACTCTGCTCTTTTCTCTCTTTTAGCTTTAAAAATGGATCATTGGATGCCCCCCTTTATGTCAAAACTAACTATACTAAACAATTCCACACCCTGGAAATTTCACATGTCTAATAAGAAGAAAGGTGGATGTTTCTTTAAATAGTCAAGGGTATTTCGATTATATTATTATATGTATACATGTGCTTCCCTTGTTTTATGTGTATTATTAATACAAATCATCTGCAAATTGAGTTATTAATCTATGGGTTTACAAAGTTCTAAATAAAATTTTGGCAAGTTGTATGAGTTGGATTTGGTATGCATAATTGTATCAAATATAATATTAATGTATAACAATATCCTGTCTGTTTCATGAGGTGTAAAAGATTTTCAAATTTGGGCTCTTCTACCCCTTTTTATTGACCAAAGACTGATAAGAAAAGATTATTGAAAATAGACAATAGGAGTTAAGTTGGCTAAGACCCCAACTAGTTGCCATTCAAATAATTTTTTTTTTGGTTTCTCGCCCGGTGTCCGATACCCGCATTGGAGCCTAACTGTATTCAGATTTGCGCCGCGTAGGGCCCCATTCGAGGGAAACGCTCTCTAACCAAGGATTTTTCCATACCCAGGGCTCGAAAGCGAAACCTCTGGTTAAGGGAAGAGCAGCCTCATCCGCTATACCACATCCTTTGATGGTCATTCAAACAAATGCAATGTACACAGCAGAATCCAACTGTAAGGGATTTGTTATGGATTTAAGTTATATACATCGACAATGTACTGTATCAACGTAGTTTAACCTACCATTTTATCACTAATTAAAGTTTATTATAGCATTTACGTATAATTATCTTAGAACTGACTTGATTTAAAGCTAATAAAAAAACTGACAGCATCCTTGACATAAGACTGACTAGTTTCCATTCAAAGTTTCAAACAGACTCTTAACTCATGGCACATTTTCATTTCCAACTTTTTGGAATTTGTTATAACAAATTAAGAATTAAAAAAAGGTTGACATTGACATACTTGACTTTAGTTCCCATTGGGTCCTTGAATCTTCCCAGATAATTAGCTGTTTCACTTGAGTGGCTTACCTTAAAAAAGGCATATGTCTATGTTCAACTTGGCAAATTAAAGAATAATGACATCTCTGAGAATTTATTCATTAACTGTTTACCAATTAGCTCCATGTTCAAGAATAGTTGACAAAGTTATGGGCTTAATTGAAACTACAAAACTCGCTTTAAATAATAAAAAAAAAAAAGAAGCCAGCATAAAAAGCCGAGAATAGGTAGGTCGCTTTCTGTACTGGCACCGTTGTTGGCTTTTTAGTGGCGACTTACGTTGCCATAAAAAGTAGGTCGCTAATTCAACTGGCGCGGTTTATTGAACTTTACCTATTTGACCTTTAGGTGTTGACTAAAGTTGCCACGAAAGTGCTGATAAGCCTATTTCAGTTGAAATGTTTGAAATATCTTTAAAGTTATTTTTAATAAATACTCCTTTTGTTTCAATTTATATGACATATTTTTTTATTAGTCTATTACAAAACGAATAAAATATTTTATATTTTAAAATAATTTAACTTTAAACTTTTCATTTTACTCATTTTATCTTTAATGAGAAGCTTTTGTAGCTACACAAATGTAATGACTCCACAAAGCTTGTACTTTTTAAGCATTTAACACCACAAGTTTTAAAAGTTTTTTTATTTAATAAACTCCGTATCGAGTCAAACTATCTCATATAAATTGAAACGAAGGGAGTATACACTTTTAGAGCTATTTAACGTGAAAGAAGACGAATGATGAAATGGAGTTGAGAGTTTTTGTTTTGGGAAAGGCATTTTGGAAATTACAAAAAGTATTAGGGATAAAATAATAAAATATTTGGTATAAGTTTAAATATTGTGAATTGAAGGTGAACAACTTATAGCTATTGACTTAATTAACGTATACACATCATGACTTATAATGCACTTTTGATATTTACCAAACACGTAAATAATGATGTTGACAATTGTGACGACCCGTCTTATCCTCACTGTCCTTCACCATGTCCTTCTCCTCCCTCATAGAACTCCTTGAAAAGTAATAAGTTGTTATAAATAGAATTTTATTTATGGTGAATGTCTATATTTAGAGAGATTCTAGGGTTTATTACTTGGTGGCTAAGTCACTCTCTCCCTATAAATAGAGAGGTTCTATTCCATTGCAATTCATCCCAAATCAATAAGAATTCTCTCACTCTACTTTTCTCTGCAATACTCTTCTTCTTCTTTTATTGTTTTATAACACGTTATCAGCACGAGACTCCAACCAATTGAGTAGAAGCTTTGGGATTGAGCATAATGATTGTCAATTATTCCATGAACTTCCTTCATGATTAAATTCTGGATTTAAGGTAAGTATTTTACCGTATTTTTCTCTTTTATTCTATACTTTGATTTTAAATACAAGCAAAGACAACAAAGTTTGATTATAACTCTAATGGAGTTTGTAAGAAATTATAACCACCTGAAGTGGTAAAATTTCTATGTCTTGCCATGAACAAAGTCATGTATGATCGTGAGCACAAGAAGTGAAAACCCGTCCCATTGAATTTGCTCCATTCTCATTCCCTTAAGAGAATGTGATAGCAATATGTGATAAGTCTGAAAGAAGACAAAATTATTACCGTGAAGGTATCAATGGATGTGGACGTGGCAATAGACGAAATTATAATCGTCATCATTGTGATAATGAGAATAATAAGGATTCTCAAAATAATCCTTCACTCTGTGAAAAATATTTGTCATCGATTTGACATAAGATTTTGTAAAGCACATATAGATGATTATGGTCCATTCATGATATGAATGTGACAACATCTGATTTATGAATACATATTCATTCTTCAAAGAATATGAACGTGCTAGCGGTAGTGAATATACCGCACTCACCTCTAAAAGGAGGTTTGAGATGATATAAGAAAATAATATCATTATTATGGCATGAATGGTCATTGGTCACGTACCTATTGTACGCCAAAATATTTTGGCATTGTGATTGTTAAAAGACAACGGTAATGCAAGAAACAGATCTTGCATATAATTTTGACCATAACCAAATGGTATAACTTTCTCTTTAAAAGAGATATTCACCATATGGATGTTGATGAATATGTGGTACTACAAAATTAATTGAGAACTCTACAAGAGCCAATTATACTATTTTGGAGAAACACAATTAATTACCAATAAGGTATTGCGTTGTAGTAAGTCTCAAAGAAACTTATTCAGTTTCCAAAGTATACGCGAAAGCGGTTGATTATATTGAGACTATAAATAAAGGAAAGATTTAATATCTTCAATTAGTACAACTTGTAGCGGGGTAATATGTATGTGAAAAGCTACCCGCTTTATTCTCTAATTTGTACTACATAAACAAAAGAATACCACAATGAAGTGGATATTTATAGAAATATAAAAACCCATATCATAATAAACTTGGAGTTTATTCATAATTGCACACATCATGGTGTAAACCTGAAGTTTATCAATATTGATAATTTATCCAGTTGGCATAATTGGTTTAGCCATGTTAATTCAAGTATGATGTGCAAAAATAAAGAGAATTCACATGGGTAAATATTAAAGAACTAGAAAGTTCTTTACGAATTCTCTTACATTGCTTGTTCTCATCAATTAATAGACCAATTAAAATTGGGATTGAATCCCATGAATGCTGGAAATATCAAAGGTGAATATGGGCCCATTCACCTGCCATGTATACCACATAAGATGCATCTATGAGATGGTTACATGTGCAATTATTATTGACCCACAACCTGGTGTTTGCGAGGTAACTTGCTCAATAATTTAATATAGAGCATAATTTTCAGATTTTTTATTCAAGATAGTTCTTCTTGATAAGTTGGTTTACATTACAGTTGGTTTAGCAAAATGATTTATTGAGTGCCTCCACTTAATAGCTAAACTATTGCTTATGAGAACAAAGTTATATATATCAGTTTGATATACGTTATATACGAAAGTATATTATTTTCTCCCCTCACAAGTGGTTCATGGTCAGGAACCAAATAATTCCATCTTATTATTATTGATATGCGGTGTATATTTTGATTAACACCATAAAGCACAAAGATGAGTTCTCAAAGTTGAGGAAACAAGTTAGTTTTTCTAACATGAGGGGGAGACATGATAAACAGTTGAGAAAAAGTTACGTGGAATGAATTATCATTTGTTCATATAGATCCTCGAATAAGATAATATGAACTTGAAGTTCATAAAGGATAATTCATGTGCAATATATTGCAAAGCATGCTAGACGCATTTGCTGACCCAAAGAAAGTAACTATATTCTCATTGTAAATACTCCTATTAAGTCCTAGAAGGACAAAGTCTATGGTACGCTTAAAGCGTATAGACAAATCGGTTTCAAATAAACTTCTTGATAAAGAAGATGAGCAAATGATCAAAATTATCATAATAAAGGAGGCAAGTGATCTAGAAGATCACATGACATAACACTTCATAAAATCTCAAGAGAGGTTCAGGTACCTGAAAATATGAATGAAGAGATCTCTATGTTATGTCTTTATGAAAAAATATTGAAACTGATATAAAATGTTTGTCGACGACATTGATTATAGCGCTAAATATATATGAGGATCTTAAGTCTGGCGAAACAATTCAAGTGGAATTTGGTTTCATATGAATGACAAGTAGTTTTGGACCTTCAGTTCAAACACTTGAAAGTATGAAGCCAATGATATGTGCAATCAGTTTTCGATATCTTATTTGTCTAGCATGACATGAAAACTTGATATGCATCTAAAGTCTATTATATGGCTTATATGACTTAACTTATTCGACAATCCGTGAAGGATTTAAGTTGCTTGAAGCATATACAATTCTTGATCTTGAAGTACCACATCCTCAGTGCAATTTGTGCATATATGTATCTTGCTATAATTATAAGCATGATAATACGATAGCGAGAATCTCTATGGAGATATTGAAGAGCCATTCCACGACATTATATGAAGACATTATATATCTATCAAGAATGATGATTTCAAGGTGCAATATATTCATTCAAGTTAATATGGCTGATTTGTTTATCAAATATCTACCAAAGATCTTTTGAAGATGGTGCACAAGATTGGAATGCAAATGCTTAAGGATGTGAAAGTGATGCTCTCATGAGGGGGAGTTACTACGCGTTGTACTCTTTTTCCCTTACAAGGTTTTGTCCCACTGGGTTTTCCTTGCAAGGTTTTTAACGAGGCAACCAAAAGGCGTATTGTTAGATATGTGCATTCTTTTTCCTTCTCTAGAATTTTTTTTCCCATTTGGTTTTATTTTAGTTAAGGTTTTAACGAGGCACATTATCTGTTGAATAGACATTCAAGGGGGAGTGTTATAAATAGAATTTTATTTATGGTGAATGTCTATATTTAGAGAGATTCTAGGGTTTATTACTCGGTGGCTAAGTCACTCTCTCCCTATAAATAGAGAGGTTCTATTCCATTGTAATTCATCCCAAATCAATAAGAATTCTCTCCCTCTACTTTTCTCTGCAATACTCTTCTTCTTCTTTTATTGTTTTATAACATAAGTAATGTTCTATTATTTTTATTAGAAATGGGATATGAAATTTTCTTTTAGTAACTATAATCCCTCTTTTTTCTATTCAATGTACAAGTCTTTCCATTTTCCATTTTCCATTTTCCAAGTCGATCCAATCCATCTGTTTATATTTACTCAATCACAGATTATCTAAAAAGAAAAAATGGGTTCTTATTTTTGTCTTTTAAAGAGGCAGAATACATAGACAGACATTTTAACTATCACAAAAATTCCACTTGAACACTTCAACTAAGCCATTTTCCACCAGAACACTTTTACTATACCTTTACTGTACCATTTTAACATGTCCGACCTGAGCTTATAAAAAAATTTCATGCGTGTTATTACACATTGCCAGCATGGATAGTGTAACCAATGAAAAATTGCCACGTTTTTTACAATGCCACATAGACTTGTTTGCCGAGTAAAACCAAATATAGTTACCCTTTTACTAATAACCTTCTCATTTTTACACATTCCTAAAGACAAACGACCAAAAAAAAATCCTAAGTCTCAAATTCGATTCTAGTAAAATCCGTCCAAAGCGATGCATGTCTACTGATTCTGCTTCGTTTTCGTTCGATATTGAATGGTAATTAGTGCTATAGGTTGATATTTGTTCGATTTACCTTCTGTGCTTGAAGAACCATTGTGAGAACGTAATTTTTGCCTCGCCAAAAATACTCCTACAAAATCCACAAAAAATAGATTTTTTCTAATTATTTTTAATTTCTATAGGATTTTTAGGAATTTCTTGTTAATTATTGTTTGCATTTAGTCACATTTCGAGCATACTTAATACTTTAAAATCATAGAAAAACCATAAAAAATGTTAAATTTTAATTTCATGCCGTTTTAGGTTTAATTTGTATTTTTAGGAATTAATTACTCTTTAATTGTTAGAACTAATACATGAAAATCAAACAAAATATCGTAGTAATTTTACATGCATTTGTTAAACTTGAACAAATTAGTTAGTTGTTAGAAAATAGATAATTAGGTTTAAATTCTGCAAATTAGGTTTGAATTAGGATTTGATTTAGGATTTTTGATTAATTCAATTAGAATTTAAAATCAAAGAAAACAAAGAAAAGGAAAAATGTTGTTTGTTTTGAGCTTCAAATCAGATTGGGCCCGATGTCAACGGCCCAATTGCCTTAAATTCCCCCTAGTCCACACCAATTACCCACCCAGTCCGTTTCCCTCACTAAAATAACCAAACGACCCGTTTCTTCCACTCTTAATCCCCACCGTTGATTACCCCCAGATCCAACGGATCTAAACTAACCCCTTTCCCACATAAATCTGTCCAAACACCCTCCCTCCCAAACCCTACAGATCCCCTCACTTCTCTCATTTCTCTAACACTCTAACCCTAGCTGCCCTAAAGTTCCTAAATCAATTGACCTGCGGCCACACCCCAAAACCCCTCCAAATCCTCACCCTACAACCCCCATCTTTCCCCCATAACTAATCTCCCATTAATTTCCCCAAAACCCCCACCAAGTTAGCCAAAATTCAAATCTGAGATTCTAGAAAAAACTTAAGGTTATCTCCTGCCGATTTATTTTACTCGTGTTGGCTCGAACTCACGTGAATCGATTGCTCTTAACACGAGCAATCGATTAACGTTAGTTTGAGCTTATTTCGATGTCGCCGAGCTCTAAGTCCTCACACCCTTTGCCAGGCAGCCGTTCATTTCCTTAAGGGTAACAGTTTTTTTTTTTTTTGCATTTAGTTTAATTGATTATTAATCTTCCACTCAGTAGTAATTATTGTGCTTGAATGTTTATTTGTTTAGGTTAATTAGTTCATTACATAATCATGTTAGTTTTATTTTTTGGTAATTATTTAAATTGCATAAGTTTAATCAATTAATTGAAATGGTTTGTTTGTTGCATTAGGTTTTTGTTCATATCCGTATATTTTGTGTTTGTTTTGGTTATTTGTTATAATTGGAACTTTAGGGGGGTTAAAAAAAATGAAAAATTAGGGAACTTTCTGTTTAATTTCTTAAAAGGTTCTGGAATAGAATGGAAAGTTTTGAAATGCAATAGAATAAGGGAATTTAGGTAAATTTGGGGTGGGAAAGAGGTAGTTTCATAATTTAAGAGGGGTGTAAGTAATGAAAAAATATCTGAAAGAGAACAGCTTTATCTCCTAAAATTCAGCTACATTCCCTTGATTCCCTCCCCTTTTCCCTCACATAGGATCCCTTTAACATTCTATAAAAAGAAACAATTCTCTCTTCATTGAGGACACTAATTTTTTACACTAGACTCGGCAGAATAGATACTCCTCTCATCTTATACTGATTGCTCTCAAAAACACTCTGAGATTCCATTTTTAATACAGAAACAAAAGAAAGATTTAGAAACCAATTTAATCTTCTACCTTTCTATTTCAATGACTCTGGGATTATTCAAGTTGTTTCTAGGTTTAAAGTTGAAGTTTGTGAGCTGGTTCTGCTTTTCAAAGTTACTGTTCTATTAGCTGGATTTTCCTCTGCATTCCCAGGCTTTGATTTGGCCATTTTTTGAATATTTCTTGCTTATAGGTATGTAAGGTTCCATCTGTAATTTTTTGTTAGAATATAGAAATGAAAACTTGATATATTGATTCCCTGACCATGTCTGCTTCTACATGTTTCTGCTGTTTAAATGTAAAATCTTCTTCATCTTCATTTCTCAATGAGTATCTGATTATATTTGTTTGCTCGAGCTTAATAGTTAAGCCATGATTGCTCACTAACCGGACTAGCTGCTACTGATTGTTCACTCATCCTATTGTAAAGCCACCGTTTGGTCAAGCATTAATGTTAGTTATGAAGTTTTAAACTGAGAATGTCTACTACCATCATTTCTTACACATATGAGGTTGAAGGTTGCATCATGGGTATCAATTTGAAGTTAAAAGCATGCAGGGTTTATGGTCTGATGATTCGAAGCTTATATGTTGTAATATTGTTTAGGCCTAGAAAATAGAGTGTGTTTGGTTCATGAAAAGTCTATTAGAATGAGTTGAAAATTTGAACTATTTCCTTTTCAGTACTGCAGTGATTTAGCTTGAAATTCATGTATTAATGTTTAAGACAGTTAGTAATTAGTAACGACCCGACTGGTCGTTTTACTTTTTAGAATCCCGTTCCCCTAAATAAGACTTTCCGTACTTGCTTTTAATGATTTATGACTTGCCGGGATGGTTGGTTCGGGATTTTGAAGAGTTTGGATTGAAATTGGAACACTTGGTTCCTTAAGGTTGGCTTAAAAGGCAAAGTTTGACTTCGGTCAACATTTTGAGTAAACGACCTCAGAATCAGGATTTGAAGGTTCCAACAGGTTCGTATGATGATTCGGACTTGGGCATATGCTCGGATCGGGTTTTGGATGACCCGGGAGTGTTTTGGCTCCTAATAGTGAAAGTTGGTTCTTGAAGGTTATTAGAAGTTCGTTAAATTTGGTTTGGAGCGGGTTTTTGTGATATCAAGGTCCAAATAGAATTTCAAGACCGGGAATAGTTCCATAATGTCATTTAATACTTACACGCAAAATTTGGTGTCATTCCGAGTAGTATAAGTACGTTTCGGCGCATTGGAAGTAAATTGAAGAACTTGAAGTTCTTAAGTTTGATTGAATTGGTTTTAGGGTGTGATTCTTAGTTTTAATGTTGTTTCGGGCGTTCCGAGAGTTCGAGTGAGTCTGTTTTATGATTTCAAACTTATTGGTATGTTCGGGCGGGGCCCCGGGGGCTTCGAGTGCCAATTGGACGAGGCTCGAACCATGTTGAGAATTCGGAACCACAACTGAGTACACCAGATCCGTCATAACCGCACATGTGGTTGGTCAACCGTAGGTGCGAGCCAAGATACGCAGAAGTGGTCTATGAGGGGCAGGCCAGGCTTCGCAGGTGTGGCTTTCCTTCCGCAGAAGCGAGACCGTAGATGCGGCCCTCTGACCGCAGGTGCAACGCCAGCCAACCCAACCCATTTCCGCAGAAGCGGACACTTGTCCACAGAAGTGAGAGCACGGATGCGGCCCACTGACCGCAGGTGCGGAAAAGCTGGAGGCAGCGAGGTTCATTTAATACGGGAGTTAGGAATTTTTCCCCCATTCATTGCACATTTGGGCGATTGGGGAGTTCTCAAAGAGGGGATTTCGACTTAGCACTTTGAGCTGAGTAATTTCTAGACTATGTGAGTTAAAAACATAGTTTACGGGTAGATTATAACATGTAAATTAGTGGAAATCATGGATTTAGATGAAAACCTAGGGTTTTGACAAAAATGAGATTTAACCACGAAATTTATTATGGAATTTAGTAGAAATCATATATTTGTGTTCCTAAGGTTATGGGTAACAACTTCCTTTAAAATTTTTCGGAATCCGGACATGTGGGCCCGGGGGTGAATTTTAGGTATCTTGCAATTTAGGTTGGATAATCACTTAAATGGTGGAATTATGAACTTTTGAGCATAGATTGATTGGTTTATGTAATGTTTGACTATTTTCGAGTCGTTTGGCGTCAAATTTGGAGGTTTGAGCGCGTTCTTGAATTGGGAAGTAGGCTTTGAGACGAGGTAAGTCTCCTTTCTAATCTTGTAAGAGGGAATTAACCCCATAGGTGAATTAAATAAATGTATGTACCTAACTGTGGGGGATACGTACGTACGTGGTGACGAGAGTCCGTACGTAGCTACTATTATGTTATTTCCCGGGTAGTTTAAGACCTGTATCATGCTATATTTGAAATGCTTGCGTCCTTACATGCTATTATAATCACTTAAGTCATGTCGGAAATTGGTAAAACAATTATAGAAGATTATACTCACTTACTTAAGGATTTGTATGAAATACTTGACTGTAGATGGAAAATGTGTGTTTTTTGAAAATAAATTGTTATTTGTGGATCGGGCCAAGCGCCTAGGTAGTAAATAGATGCATCTATGGTTCACGCCGTTCGACCCTCTGGCAATGCACATTTTTATATGATATTGGACCAGGCCGTACGACCTCGGCATAATTGCGCATGTTAATTACTTGGAATTCTCAGTGATTTATACTACTTAAATGCCTTGGAAAGTAAGTGGTTAGTGATATGACTGAAATTTGAAATCTTATTAATGAAAGAAGAACTTATCACTTCCTGTTATTAAATTGTCAATATTATGCATTTTATTCATGCTTAGCATAACACTTTAACTATATTATTGTTGGCCCTAGAAGTGTCAAGTCGACCCCTCGTCACTACTTCTTCGAGGTTAGACTGGATACTTACTGGGTACATATTGTTTATGTACTCATTCTACGCTTCTGTACTTAATTGTACAGGATCTGAGGTAGGTGCATCTAGTTACCCGCACAACGCGCATACTTGATCTTGGACTGAGACTTCACGGTGAGTTGCCCCCCCCCCCCCACCGAGCCGTTCAGCAGAATGCCGGAGTTTTTCTTTTGTTGTATCTGTCTATTCTATTTCAGACAGTAGGATAGTCATTTTTCTTGTATATTCTGCTAGTTGCCCACACACTTGTGACACTAGATCTTGGAACATATTAGTAGACTTGATTTTTGGGTTGTATTTCCATAAATATGACTTCTTCTAGTTGTTACCATTTTGCATGCCTTAAAAATTAGTTATTTATCAAATGCGTTAACCTTAAGTAAAGTTAAATATTGGGATTGCTTAAATAAAAATGGGAATTCACTAGTTGATTAGTGTTGGCTTGCCTAACAATGCTGTTAGGCGCCATCACGACCTATAATGAAATTTGGCTCGTGACAACATGGTATCAAAGAACTAGGTTCACATAGGTCTCACAAGTCATGGGCATACCTAATAGAGTCTTGCGGATCGGTACGGAGACGTCTGTACTTATCTTTGAGAGGCTATGAGGTGTTAGGAAACTAATCTTTATTCATCTTCTATCATGCAGTTGATGGTATACTAATTTCTCTCTCTTATTCTCTCACAGATGCTGAGAACAGCAGACGTTCCGAACCTGGGAGGAGCTGCTCCCCCCGTTGCTAGAGGCCGAGGCAGAGGTCGGGGAGGGCACCGGCCCGAGGTAGGGGACGAGGACGTCGCAGAGTTGTCCCAGTTGCACCACCGGCGGATCCAGTAGAGGATCCCATTATTTAGGAGCAAGGCGAGGTGCCTGCAGTAGAGCCTGCCCCGACGGATTTCATGACAGCACCGGGCTTTCAGGAGGTCATGGACCGTATGTTGCGGTTCTTGGACTCTATGACCCATGCTAGTTTATTTCCAGCAGACCCAGCCACATCTCAAGCGGGAGGGGGAGCACAGACCCCAACTGCCCAGGCTCCTAGGCATGCAGCTGCAATGTATCAGGCTCCGGGTGCACTACCCGCGGATGGGGCCCAGTCAGTTGCAGCAGTGGCACCTGAGCCCAGACCAGCTGCGGACAGCGATCCGCAAAAGTTATGGACAGATGGACTAGGCTACACCCACCTGTCTTCGGAGGTGAGCGTCATGAGGATGCCCAAGATTTCATTGATAGGTGCAGGGACAGACTGCATAACATGAGGATATTGGAGTCTCATGGGGTTGACTTCACTACTTTCTAGCTGGACGGCAGGGCCCGTAGATGGTGGCAGTCTTATCTTCTTGGCATACCAGTGATAACTAGGGACTTTGATGCATTTTATACTCCTTCTTGCTTATGTTTTGATTGGAAATTCGTACAAAATAGTCCCAAAAGGCTCACAAGTTGTGCTTGATTGCGGGATTGATCAACAAAGTGACAAGATGTCAAAGATTAGCTCAAAAGGAGTGAAACTTGCACAAGTACCAAGACAAGACAAAGCTCAGGCAGAACAGTCCCAATGCGGCCGCACACCATTCTGTGCGGTCCGCACAAGGAGATTCAGAGAGGTTGATTTTCAGGCAAATAGGCAGTGCGGCCGCACTAGGATTTTGTGTGGTCCGCACTGAGATCAACGCGGCCGCAGTCCATTCTCTGCGGTCCGCAGTGAGAAAAATCAGAGAGCTGCAAATTCCAAATGGCAAGCCAATGCGGTCCGTGGTCCATTTAATGTGGACCGCACTAGAAGCCTCCGCGGCCGCAGTCTATTCTCTGCAGTCCGCGGTGCCCAAGTTCAGAGAGCAGTTTTGTCAAGTACAAAGCCATAGTGCGGACCGCAGTCCATTTTGTGCGGTCCGCACTAACCCCGCAGGNNGTGCGTCCGCACAGAGATCAGAAGTGATTTCAAGCAAGAGGCAGTACGGCCGCACTAGGATTTGTGCGGACCGCACTGAGATCAACGACGGCCGCACTAGGATTTGTGCGGACCGCACTGAGATCAACGCGGCCGCAGTCCATTCTCTGCGGTCCGCAGTGAGGAGAATCAAAGAGCTGCAAATTCCAAGTGGCAAGCCAATGCGGTCCGTTGTCCATTTAATGCGGGCCGCAATAGAAGCCTCCGCGGCCGCAGTCCATTCTCTACGGTCCGCGGTGCCCAAGTTCAGAGAGCAGTTTTGTCATGTCCAAAGCCCTAGTGCGGACCGCAGTCCATTTTGTGCGATCCGCACTAACCCCGCAGGGGCATTTTTGTCCAGAATTGTCAGCTTAGTATAAATAGCTTCTTTTCCATTTTTAGGTTAAGCAGATAGATTTGACTGGTAGCTGCGCTCGTGACTTCGATTTTCTTACTTATTTTGGGCAATTTTATCTTTATTTTAACATTGAATCTTCTATTTTATCTTAGTAATTAATTAATATGAATTGTTCTTCATCTATTTCTTGCTTTTCTTCTTTAAATATGAGTAGCTAGACCCATAAGCTAGGGTTGTGGCTCCACCCTAGTGTGGGTAGTTGATGGGTCTTGTATTTTAGGGCTAGATAGACTATGGNTATACATGGTAAAATAAAGGGGATCCTAGTGATTTTACATTTAAGAAGCTAGTATCAATAGACATTGAAGAAGGGATGGTTCCTGCAGATGATGTTAATAAGTTGTGTTGCATGATTTCTTTGTGTGTTCTTAAAGTTTAGGGATAATGCCGCTTTTATTATTTAATAAATATCTCTTTCCGAACAGATTTCCCCATCAGTAATGGGACGTTCGGGATGAAGCCAATCAAAAAAAAAAAAAGAAAGAAAAATTCGATTTGGATAATAGCTTTTCTTATGACACAAGATTGTTCTGTTCCGGAACTGTAGTGAATAAAGAGGGTCAGCTCTTGTTAACCCGGTACAACAAAGTAATAGAAGAGAGTTAGTACTCATTTAATTGACCTCCTTTTCGAAGTCAATGAATTTCTTTCTTTTACTTTTATTTTGTTCAAGTTGCTTCAGTGAATGAAAATGCTCAATAAAGCGGGTAGGTCTTACTAGCCCTTACACTCGTCAAACTTATTTACTCATTCTCCACAGTAATGGATTTACTTTAATTCTTTCCCAAGCATCTGGTAATTCTGGCTGCCTTTCCACTCCTCACTTTGGTTTCCACCAAGCCAATCAAATCTGCCTCTTGTGCTCTTATATAATCTTTGGCCTCTCTCTGCTTCTCGACTTTACCGATCTTTTTGACATTCCATATAAGGACCTTCATGTGGAACTATTGTTGTTTTTACATTCCCCTCGCACCTTAGCGCTACCTCTGGTTTTTCGTCTTGTGCAGCCCTTATTTGTCTTTTGTTCTTTGGCCTTTACTTTCCCCCTCCCCCCTCTTTCTTAGAATTCAACATTTATGATATGTTTTGCATCTTGTTCGCCCACTCTTCATTCAGGGTGATTCGAACCAGGGGAGGATCTTCCACCTTGTTGGTCATAGCACCAGTACTTGAACGCTTACTCTTACTGCTCTTCTCAGGTTCACCTCTTTTGGATGCCCTGAGGTTCTTGTTTGAAGTCATTTGTTTATCACAGAACAAGTCCCCCTCAGTCACTGCCATAGTTGACCCTCTCTTCCAGATCCTCGCTTCTATGAGCCAAATCACTCTCCTCGGGAGTTCTCTCCTTGACTACACCCTCCTCGGCTTTGTTACCCAAACACTCATCCTGAGCAATCTCTTCCGGTTCAGCAGTGTCCAGATCTGGCATCTTTGCCTCTTCTTGTTCAGGGTCCTCTAGAACCGCAAAACGGTTCGGGCTGACTAGGTCCAGTTGGGTCATTCCACTCGCACAACTAGTGTCCAGCCCCCCTTTGCTATTGTCACTACTGGTACCTGACCCCGTCGGCTCGACATTTTGGGTATTGGGCCTCCGAGTCCAACTTCCATTCGATTGCAAATGGTAGACCGATCAATGAAGCGACCATTGGGTATTGTTGATGATGTGCTCGTCCGGGTGGACAAATTTATCTTGCCAGCTGATTTGTGATCTTGGATTGTGAGGTAAATTATGAGGTCCCGATCATATTAGAGAGACCTTTTCTTGCTACGGGGAAGGCTCTAGTGGATGTGGAAGCAGGGAACTCACTTTCAGGGTGGGTGATGAAAAGGTAGTCTTTCATGTGTGCAAGTCAATGAAGCAGCCCAATTGTACCGAAGTGTGCTCATTTGTGGATTTAGTCACGACTGTGATAATTGATGATACCAGTGCAATGATCAATGTTGAGGACCCTCTGGAGGCCGTATTGTTGAATTTGGATGTCAATGATGATGCGGGCCGAGTGGAGTGCATGAATGCTTTACATGGAATGTGCTCTTATTCTTATGAGCCTAGGAAACTTTCTTTGGATCTTGAAAATAGAAAAACGCCTCCAACAAAGCCTTCAATTGAGGAACCCCCAGTGTTGGAGTTGAAGCAATTACCTCCAGACCTCAGGTATGAATTCTTGGGCTCTAATTCAACTTTACCAGTTATTCTTTCTTCTTGTCTTACTAACATGCAGGTTGACGCCACATTGGCGGTGCTCAAAAAGCGGAAAAAGGCAATTGGATGGACTTTAGCTGATATTCGGAGAATAATCCCCGCATTCTATATGCACAAGATTATTCTGGAAGATGATGCAAAACCCTCCTTGGAACATCAAAGGAGGCTCAATGAGGCAATGCAAGAAGTGGTGAAAAAAGAGGTGATCAAGTGGTTAGATGCCGGCGTGGTGTATCCTATCTCTGACAGCTCATGGACTTCTCCGGTGCAATGTGTGCCGAAGAAGGGTAGTATGACCGTGGTGACCAATGCTAATAATGAACTTATTCCAACCCGGACAGTGATCGGATGGAGGGTGTGCATGGACTACCGCAAGCTGAACAAGGTGACCCGCAAGGATCACTTCCCATTGCCTTTCCTGGACCAAATGCTTGATCGCCTTGCTGGGCGTGCCTTCTATTGTTTCTTGGATGGTTATTCAGGGTACAATCAAATTTTGATAGCTCTAGAGGATCAGGAGAAGACAACCTTTACTTGTCCATATGGCACCTTTGTTTTCTCTCGGATGCCCTTTGGGTTGTGCAATGCACCGGCAACATTCCAACGGTGTATGATGGCCATTTTCACCGATATGGTGGAAGATATTTTGGAGGTGTTCGTGGACGACTTCAGTGTTGTGGGTGATTCATTCGACGAGTGTTTGAACAATTTGGATAGAGTGTTGGCCCGGTGTGAAGACACCAATCTTGTGCTAAATTGGTAAAAATGCCACTTCATGGTTGAGGAGGGCATAGTGTTGGGTCATAAAATTTCAAAGAATGGTATTGAGGTTGACAAAGCCAAAATTGAGGTGATTTCAAGACTTCCTCCCCTCACTTCTGTCAAGGGGGTTAGAAGTTTTCTTGGGCATGCGGGGTTCTACCGGCGATTTATCAAGGACTTTTCGAAGGTAGTGAATCCTTTGTGCAAGAAGGATGCCAAGTTCGTGTTTGATGAGGGATGTATGCAAGCCTTTGAACTTCTCAAGCATAAGTTGACCACCACCCCGATCATTACCGCACCCAATTGGAGCTTGCCTTTCGAGCTCATGTGCGACACGAGTGATATTGCGGTTGGGGCAGTTTTGGGTCAAAGAGTGAACAAAATGTTTCATCCGGTGTACTATGCGAGCAAGACAATGAATGAGGCTCAAAGGAACTACACGGTAACTGAGAAAAGGTTGTTGGCTATTGTGTTCGCAATGGAAAAATTTCGGCCATATCTTATGGGAGCCAAGGTCATGGTGCACACCGATCATGCAGCTCTTAGGTACTTGATGACAAAGAAAGACTCCAAAGCTAGACTGATGCGATGGGTCGTATTACTTCAAGAGTTTGATTTGGAAATTGTGGACCGGAAAGGTAGTGAAAACCAAGTGGCGGATCACTTGTCCCCCTTGGAGGAGGAAGGAAGGCCGTGTGATGGCCTAGAAATCAATGATGCATTTCCCGATGAGCAGCTACTTTCTGTGTCAATGAGTGATATGCCATGGTTTGCGGATGTTGCTAATTTTCTTGTGACTGGCATCATCCCGTGTGAGCTCTATTCTAACCAAAGGAAGAAGCTCAAACGGGATAGTCTGGATTTCTATTGGGATGAGCCGTACTTATTCAAGATTTGCACCGACGGAGTGATCCGGAGGTGTGTCCCTGAAGAGGAGCAGTCAAGTATCTTAGAGGCTTGTCATTCCTCTCCCTATGGTGGCCATCATGGAGGAGCGAGGACAACTTCGAAAGTTCTGAGTTATGGTTTTTATTGGCCAACTTTGTATAAAGATGCAAGTGATCTTGTGGAAAGGTGTGACCAATGTTAGAGATCGGGCGGTATTTCGAAGAAAGATGAGATGCCTCTCAACACCATTTTAGAAGTGGATATCTTTGATGTGTGGGGTATTGATTTCATGGGCCCGTTTGTAAGCTCGTGCGGGAACACCTACATTCTTGTGGCAGTTGACTATGTCTCAAAATGGGTCGAGGTCGTGGCTCTGCCCAATAGTGAAGCTAGGAGTGTGGTTGCATTTCTAAAGAAGAGCATTTTTACAAGGTTTGGCACCCCTCGTGCAATTATAAGTGATGGAGGATCGCATTTTTGCAATAGAGCTTTAGACACCTTGCTTGCTAAGTATGGTGTCAACCACAAAGTGTCTAATCCTTATCATCCTCAGGCGAGTGGCTAAGTTGAAGTCTCTAACAGGGAAATCAAGAGCATTTTGTATAAAATAGTCAATGCCAATAGGACCGATTGGTCTAAGAAGTTGGATGATGCTCTATATGCTTACCGAACTGCTTACAAGACTCTGATTGGTATGTCTCCGTACCAGTTGGTGTTTGGGAAAGCTTGCCATTTACCGGTTGAGTTAGAGCACAAGGCTATGTGGGCTTTGAAGAAATTGAACCTTGAAGGGATGTGGCAGCAAATCTCCGTGTTGAGCAACTCAATGAACTTGATGAATTCTGATTCCATGCCTACTCCAGTTCTTCCTTGTACAAGGACAAGATGAAGTACCTTCATGATAAATATGCTAATGGCAAGGAGTTTAAAGTGGGTGATTTGGTTCTCTTGTTCAACTCTCGGTTACGGTTATTTCCGGGAAAGCTAATGTCAAAATGGAGCGGACCTTTTGACGTGGTGTTTGTGACCCCGTTTGGTGCCCTTGATTTGAAGAACAAAAATAGGGAGATTTTCAGAGTTAATGGGCACAGGGTCGTGCTGTGATGTTAAATCAGGCGCTTCTTGGGAGGCAACCCATGTGTTTTTCTTCTTGTTTTTCTTTGATTTTCATTGTAGTATTAGGATTTATTTTTTGGACTGTACTGGTTTCGTGANATGATGGTAATGGATTACAAGATGATGGCTATGATGAGCAAAATGAGGAGGTGCAATATGTGAATAATTACCAAGGCCAAAGAGGCAATTCTTCCAACCAACAACAACAATGGCGATCTCAGGGCAATTGGGGTAACCAACAACAAGGCAACAACAATTGGAACAACTAACATCAAGGGAACAACAATTGGGAAAATAAAAATAACAAGCGCAACAATCAAGGAAACTGGGGCAACAACAACAATTGGGGTGGAAACAACAACAACCAAGGCGGGTGGAACAATAACTAAGGAAATCAGGGGCAAGGCTTTCAAAGGCCCCCAATGTACCAACAACCGAACAATCCACCTCCTTTTCCTTCCCAGGGTCCCAGTTCATCCAACAATGACATGGGTAGAATCGAAATGATGTTCGAACAAATGATGAAAAAGAATGCGGATTCCGATGCGCAATTGGCTTCTCACAATACTTCAATTAGGAATTTGGAGGTGCAACTAGGTCAAATCTCTCAGTCCTTGAATACACGCCCTAAGAGTGCTCTACCAAGTGATACAGTAGTGAACCCAAAGGGAGGAAACAATCATGTTATGGCTGTGACAACTAGGAGTGGACGAGGCGGTGATGTGAATGCCTCCAAACAAACGCAAGTTTTGAGTGAAGAAGTTGAGTTGCAAGAAGATGAAGTTCCTTTGGTGGTTGAGAATGTAGTTGATGAAAATATGAATGAAGAAGTGAGGATCAATATTCAAGACGCCGAGGTGGAAACACAAAGTTACGTGAACCCGTCTAGGGAGCACGTAATTGACATGCCGGAGCCGATTGTGCCAAAAGCCAAGGCACCTTTGCCTGGGCCACATCCCCCTTATCCTCAAAGGCTAGCCAAGCAGAAAAGTGAGAATCAATTCAAAAAGTTCATTGACATGATGAAGAGCGTATCCATCAACGTGCCTTTAATGGAGGCTTTGGAGCAAATGCCCGGTTATGCTAAATTCATGAAAGATTTGGTTACAAAGAAAAGATTAATGGACTGTGAAACTATCAAGATGAACCACCAAGTTAGTGCTATAGTTTACATTCAATGGCTTCGAAATTAGAGGGTCCCGGTGCTTTCACTATCCCCTTCACTATTGGTAGTGCAGACTTTGCCAAAGCTTTATGTGATCTTGGGGAAAGCATCAACTTAATGCCCTTCTCAGTTTTCAAGACTTTGGGTATTGGGCCTCCAAGGCCAACTTCCATGCGATTGCAAATGGCAGACCAATCTATGAAGCGACCTTTGTGTATTGTTGATGATGTGCTCGTCCGGGTGGACAAATTTATCTTGCCAGCTGATTTTGTAATCTTAAATTGTGAGGTAGATTATGAGGTCCCGATCATATTAGGGAGACCTTTCCTTGCTACGGGGAAGGCTCTAGTGGATGTGGAAGCAGGGGAACTCACTTTCAGGGTGGGTGATGTAAAGGTAGTCTTTCATGTGTGCAAGTCAATGAAGCAGCCCAATTGTACCGAAGTGTGCTCATTTGTGGATTTAGTCACGGCTGTGATAATTGATGATACCAGTGCAATGATCAATGTTAGGGACCCTTTGGAGGCCGTATTGTTGAATTTGGATGTCAATGATGATGCGGGCCGAGTGGAGTGCATGAATGCTTTACATGGAATGTGCTCTTATTCTTATGAGCCTAGGAAACTTTCTTTGGATCTTGAAAATAGAAAAACGCCTCCAACAAAGCCTTCAATTGAGGAACCCCCAGTGTTGGAGTTGAAGCAATTACCTCCACACCTCAGGTATGAGTTCTTGGGCTCTAATTCAACTTTACCAGTTATTCTTTCCTCTTGTCTTACTAACATGCAGGTTGACGCCACATTGGCGGTGCTCAAAAAGCGGAAAAAGGTAATTGGATGGACTCTAGCTGACATTTGGGGAATAAGCCCCGCATTCTGTATGCACAAGATTATTCTGGAAGATGATGCAAAACCCTCCTTGGAACATCAAAGGAGGCTCAATGAGGCAATGCAAGAAGTGGTGAAAAAAGAGGTGATCAAGTGGTTAGATGTCGGGGTGGTGTATCCTATCTCTAACAGCTCATGGACTTCTCCGGTGCAATGTGTGCCGAAGAAGGGTGGTATGACCGTGGTGACCAATGCTAATAATGAACTTATTCCAACCCGGACAGTGACCGAATGGAGGGTGTGCATGGACTACCGCAAGCTGAATAAAGTGACACGCAAGGATCACTTCCCATTGCCTTTCCTGGACCAGATGCTAGATCGCCTTGCTGGGCGTGCCTTCTATTGTTTCTTGGACGGTTATTCAGGGTACAATCAAATTTTGATAGCTCCCGAGGATCAGGAGAAGACAACCTTTACTTGTCCATATGGCACCTTTGTTTTCTCTCGGATGCCCTTTGGGTTGTGTAATGCACCGGCAACATTCCAACGGTGTATGATGGGCATTTTCACCGATATGGTGGAAGATATATTAGAGGTGTTCATGGACGACTTCAGTATGGTTGATGATTCATTTGAAGAGTGTTTGGGAAATTTTGATAGAGTGTTGGCCCGGTGTGAAGACACCAATCTTGTGCTAAATTGGGAAAAATGCCACTTCATGGTTGAGGAGGGCATAGTGTTGGGCCATAAATTTCAAAGCATGGGATTGAAGTTGACAAAGCCAATATAGAGGTGATTTCAAGGCTTCCTCCCCCCACTTCTGTCAAGGGGGTGAGGAGTTTTCTTGGGCATGCGGGGTTCTACCGGCGATTTATCAAGGACTTTTCGAAGGTAGTGAATCCTCTATGCAATCGGTTTTGTGCGGTCCGTACTGAAGGCAATGCGGCCGCACTACCATTATGTGCGGTCCGCAGAGCCAAGGTTCAGAGAAGATAAAGAATGAAGTTTTGAAGCCTGTGCGGTCCGCAGTCCATTCTGTGCGGACCCCACTAGAAGCCTCCGCGGCCGCAGTCCATTCTGTGCGGTCCGCAGAGCCCAAGTTCAGAGAGCAAGAATTTTGAAGTCAAGAGCCCAGTGCGGCCCGCGGTCCATTTTGTGCGGTCCGCACTAACCCCGCAGGGGCATTTTTGTCCAGATTTTTCAGCTTAGTATAAATAGCATCTTTTTCCATTTTTAAGGTATCAGATATTGTAATTAAGCTGCTGCACTCGTGGGTTCGAGATTCTTAGCTATTTTGAGCACTTTTAGCTACTTTTTATCATGGAATCTTTGTATTTAACTTAGTGATTAATTATTATGAGCTTTTCTTCATCTATTTCTTGCTTTTCTTCTTTAATTATGAGTATCTAGACCCATAAGCTAGGGTTGTGGCTCAACCCTAGTGTGGGTAATTGATGGGTCTTGTATTTTAGGGCTAATTTGACTATGGGTGTTTGTTATTTGGGCCAATTTCATGGTTAATTTCTGAATTAGTGGTTCCAAACACTAGTTTGTGTTGAGTTGACTTGAGCTCTTCTTGAGAAAGAGAGCCTAAGTTTCCGAAATTGGTCCAACAATGAATTGGGGCGTACTCAAGAGATTGATAGCCCCAATTAAAGGGTTAAACCTCGAGAGAGTAATACCCGAATTGAACCCTAGTTGCTTGTGCAAATTTGCATACCCAATTGGTCTTGAGAAAGCCAATTCGGGCAAAATCACTCGAACCACCGAGAGGTGTAGAGTGGGTAAAGTCGTGCAACGGTTATAACATACTCCCCAAA
>NC_031998.1:47483291-47517004 GCF_001879085.1 Nicotiana attenuata
AACTTATTCCAAACCCGGCAGTGACCGGATGGAGGGCGTGCATGGACTATCGCAAGCTGAACAAGGTGACCCGCAAGGATCACTTCCCATTGCCTTTCCTTGACCAGATGCTTGATCGTCTTGTTGGGCGTGCCTTCTATTGTTTCTTGGATGGATATTCGGGTTACAACCAAATTTTGATAGCTCTAGAGGATCAGGAGAAGACAACCTTTACTTGTCCATATGGCACCTTTGCCTTTTCTCGAATGCCCTTTGGGTTGTGCAATGCACTAGCAACATTCCAACGGTGTATGATGGCCATCTTCACCGATATGGTGGAAGATATTTTGGAGGTTTTCATGGAAGAATTTAGTATTGTGGGTGATTCATTTGATGAATGTCTGAAAAATCTGGATGGAGTGTTGGCCCGGTGTGAAGACACCAATCTTGTGCTAAATTGGGAAAAATGCCACTTCATGGTTGAGGAGGGCATAGTGTTGGGTCATAAAATTTCAAAGAATGGTATTGAGGTTTACAAAGCCAAAATTGAGATGATTTCAAGACTTCCTCCCCCACTTCTGTCAAGGGGGTTAGAAGTTTTCTTGGGCATGCGGGTTCTACCGGAGATTTATCAAGGACTTTTCGAAGGTAGTGAATCCTTTGTGCAAGCTGCTAGAAAAGGATGCCAAGTTCGTGTTTGATGAGGGATGTATGCAAGCCTTCGAACTTCTCAAGCATAAGTTGACCACCACCCCGATCATTACCACACCCAATTGGACCTTGCCTTTCGAGCTCATGTGCCACGCGAGTGATGTTGCGGTTGGGGCAGTTTTGGGTCAAAGAGTGAACAAAATGTTTCATCCGGTGTACTATGCGAGCAAGCCAATGAATGAGGCTCAAAGGAACTACACGGTAACTGAGAAAGAGTTGTTGGCTATTGTGTTCGCAATGGAAAATTTTTGGCCATATCTTATAGGAGCCAAGGTCATAGTGCACACCGATCATGCAACTCTTAGGTACTTGATGACAAAGAAAGACTCCAAAGATAGACTGATGCGATGGGTCTTATTACTTCAAGAGTTTGATTTGGAAATTATGGACCGGAAAGGTAGTGAAAACCAAGTGGCGGATCACTTGTCCCGCTTGGAGGAGGAAGGTAGGCCGTGTGATGGCCTAGAGATCAATGATGCATTCCCGATGAGCAGCTACTTTCTGTGTCAATGAGTGATATGCCATGGTTTGCGGATATTGCTAATTTCCTTGTGACTGGTATCATCCCGTGTGAGCTCTCTTCTAACCGAAGGAAGAAGCTCAAACGGGATAGTCTGGATTTCTATTGGGATGAGCCGTACTTATTCAAGATTTGCACCGACAGAGTGATCCGGAGGTGTGTCCCTGAGGAGGAGCAATCGAGTATCTTAGAGGCTTGTCATTCCTCCCTCTATGGTGGCCATCATGGAGGGGCGAGGACAGCTTCGAAAGTTCTGAGTTGTGGGTTTTATTGGCCAACTTTGTATAAAGATGCAAGTGATCTTGTGAAAAGGTGTGACCAATGTCAAAGAGCAGGTGGTATTTCGAAGAAAGATGAGATACCTCTCAACACCATTCTAGAAGTGGATATTTTTGATGTGTGGGGTATTGATTTCATGGGCCCATTTGTAAGCTCGTGCGGGAACACCTACATTCTAGTGGCGGTTGACTATGTCTCAAAATGGGTCGAGGCCGTGGCTTTGCCCAACAATGAATCTAGGAGTGTGGTTGCATTTCTAAAGAAGAGCATTTTTACAAGGTTTGGCACTCCTCGTGCAATTATAAGTGATGGAGGATCGCATTTTTGCAATAGAGCTTTTGACACCTTGCTTGCTAAGTATGGTGTCAACCACAAAGTGTCTACTCCTTATCATCCTCAGGAGAGTGGCCAAGTTAAAGTCTCGAACAGGGAAATCAAGAGCATTTTGTCTAAAACAGTCAACGCCAATAGGACCTATTGGTCTAAGAAGTTGGATGATGCTCTATGGGCTTACCGAACTGCTTACAAGACTCCGATTGGTATGTCTCCGTACTGGTTGGTGTTTGGGAAAGCTTGCCATTTACCGTTTGAGTTAGAGCACAAGGCCATGTGGGCTTTGAAGAAATTGAACCTTGAATGGGATGTGGCAGCAAATCTCCGTGTTGAGCAACTCAATGAACTTGATGAATTCTGATTCCATTCCTACTCCAGTTCTTCCTTGTACAAGGACAAGATGAAGTACCTTCATGATAAATATGCTCGTGGTAAGGAGTTTAAAGTGGGTGATTTGGTTCTCTTGTTCAACTCTCGGTTACGATTGTTTCCGGGAAAGCTAAAGTCAAAATGGAGCAGACCTTTTGAGGTGGTGTTTGTGACCCCGTTTGGTGCCCTTGATTTGAAGAACAAAAATGGGGAGATTTTCAGAGTTAATCGGCATAGGGTCAAGCACTACTTGGGAAAATTTGATGATAGACATGTGGTGGCACTTCTTCATTTCAAATGATTGGATGGTAACATGCGTCGTGCCGCGACGTTAAATCAGGTGCTTCTTGGGAGGCAACCCATGTGTTTTTCTTCTTGTTTTTCTTTGATTTTCATTGTAGTACAGGATTTATTTTTGGACTGACTGGTTGCGAGATGCTACAGGATTGTGTTGANTTGATTTTGATGGTCCGCGGTTATTCCAGTGCGGCCGCGGTTGATTTTGTGCGGTCCGCACTGGGTAACTTCTGCAACCTGTCTGCAACTTTTCTTTCCTGCTTCTGCAACTTTGTTCTTAACTGATTACGCTGATACTAACAAGCTGATTGAACTATGATTGCAGACAATGGTGAGACAACGAGGTAAGCAACCAGGCAGAGGAGAATCTTCCCGGGGAGGGAAACAGAAAATGATAAAACTCACTCCCCAAGTCCGGGAAAGCATTAAAAAGACAAGAAAGCTGATAAAAGCTGCTGGTAGGGCTGCCTCCCAGTCCTCAGGGAGTGAGTATGAGCTATCCCGGGAGATTTCCTCTGACTTAGTACCAACACACATCGCTGACTGGCCGGAGAGGTTTAGACTACGAGACACTCCTCTACCATCACCCACTGCCCAAGCACCAACAAATGTTATTTCTGAGTCGTCTGAGGGCTCAGCAGCAGGTAGTGGGGAATACTCCACCTCTCCCACAGCTTCATTATCCGGAGAGGGTGGGGGAGGAGATGAGAAGGAAGTAGGGGGAGATGAGGAGGTAGCAGAAGGAGGTGAGCCTCAGGTGGGAGGCATTGCCAGAACTAGAAAACCAGAAGTTTGGCTGGATAGATTCGTGACTGAGCTGGCGTACCATAAATTTCGGGAGTGGTGGCCGGTGAGAAAGTTGATCCCGGAGCAAAGTTTTATTGACAAAGACCTGTTACCTCACAATCCCAACGTGCTGAGGCAATTTAGGAAAAGAGTGGGCTGGGAACATTTTCTAGAAGAGTGTGTAGATGCCAACGAACACATGGTCAAAGCGTTTTACTGCAATGTAGCCCACATCAAAAAAGGCTCCAAAGTGACCAAGGTTCGGAATTTGAAATTGTTATTTGAAGGGAAGTACCTCAACGAATACCTTGGCCTCAATGAGGAGGATGAGACCTTGTACATGGCAAAGTTAGAAATGGGTGAGGAGGTTCGTCCCTAGCTAGCACAGTACCTGGCAATCCCAGGTACCACCCCAGACTGGTTGACTGCTGGAGTCAAAATTCTGAGAAGGAGTTTAAACGTTAAGGCACGGGGGTGGGAGACTTTTGTATGTAGCAGGTTGGACCCCACGACACATGAAATAACCCTTCCTCATTCCGGGGCTGTTTTGGTAGCTTCGATCATGGCAGGGTACCCAATCAATGTGGGGAATGTGATGTCTAGGATCATCTCAATTGTGGGTGCCGAGCATGACAGAAACTACCCGTTCCCCAGTACCCTCACTATGTACTTCAGGGACTTGAGAGTGGAAAAGAGGCCCTTCGATGTCAAAGTCAAAGCGAAGGCCCCTTTTTCCTGGTACAGCATGCAGGGGGATGACAACCCCAAGAGCAAGATCTTCAAGGGTACAGCTACTACAATAATTGGCCAGTCTGAAGAGCCAGTTGTGGTAGTGGCTCCTGCTGAGCCTACCTCCACTTTCACAGACTGCCTCATCCAAGTTGTCCATTTTGACCGCCACTGTTGAGGCCCAGTCAGCTCCTACAGCTCCACAGGTTCCACAGTCCATAGAGGATGCTCTTAAGGAGATGTTGGACAACCAGAAGAAAATCCTCGACAACCAGAAGAAGCTTGCTGAGGCAGTTGATTCACACAGCAAGGCTCTCAAGGAGCTTGCTAGGGAGCACAAGAAGTTGAGGAAGACACGGGCTTCCAAGGAGTCCGTGAAGGAGCTGAGAGCAGATGTTGACAGACTGAAGGCAGATCACCTGCCTTTAGACTTATTGCTCCAGGACCCAGTACCAACAGAGCACCCCCAGCCGGAGCAGTCACAGAGGCCTCCCAAGAGGAGGAGGATGATCCCTAGAGCTGATGGTGCAGTCATCTAGCTGGCAGACCCACAGAAGACGTCCTCCAGTCAGCCACAGGGTGCACTACCTCAGGATCCTGCCCAGGTTGCAGCAGCAGCGCAGCAGGCCACAGGGAACTAGTCTGAGGTTCCCGAGCACAGTGAGGACCCAGGGACTACTCAGGAGCCTATGCAGACAGACAGACCATAGGGAGTTTCTATATCCTTCTTTATCATCTTTTTGGTGCTTTATTTTGGTTAGTTGGCATTGGGGACAATCCAGCTTTCATTTGAGGGGGTAGGCCCTACATTTTGCTTCATGGATTCATACGGATGACTGTATATATTTTTGATACTTTTTATGCTTTCTTTATTTTTCATCTTTGGTTTGTATATATTTTTAACATTCAGCTACAATTCTCGCACTTTTATTTTACTTTTGGTCTGTATATAAAGTTGTGGTACATTGTAGATATTCATCCTATCTATTGTATATTCGACAAATCCCCTCTTGTATATATTCATTTTTCTTTCCGAAAATTTTTCGTTTTTATCTTCTTATTTGTGAAATTTGCAATAAGCCTTTGGTTTTCTTAATGCCACGATTCTTTCCAAAGGTGGAGTGTTGTGTGAACCGGGTGGCTCTTCCCGATGATTGATGGCGTGACAACCTTCTTAAGGGTTTGAGTCCATTTTTCTTTTTGTTTTTGGTAGTTAATAGTTAAGGGTGCCTCGAGCAAAGCTTCACTTGGGCCTAGCACATTTGCCTTTAATCTTATGGTCAAAGACAATTTGTTGTGTCAAGGATGGTGAAAGTAGTGACCTTGAGACTCTTGTGTTGGCCGATAATCATCAAGTGGTTTTTCGGGGCCATTGTGAGCTTAAATCTTATCTAAGGTCGTTGTGGGCCCCAGACTCTGTGTCTTTAGCAATTCCATAGCTTGTGTGGTGAGTAATTGTATTGCAAGTCCATGTCCCGTGCTATTAGTCTGGAACTTGCCCTGAATGTTTGTTGAGGCAAAATCCTAAGTGAATTTTGACTTAAGACATGATTATAGGATCTCCTTGGTCCAAATGTTAGCTTAAACATTTCTATAACCCACCAATGATAAGATCCCTAGTCAACCCTTTTGAGCCTTAGACCTTTTTCCTTCAAAAACCATGATACAAGCCAATACCCATTTTAAAAGATACCCTCTCTTGGCACCCGATCTTTCCTTTAGCACATGGAAAAAGTATAAGTTTGGGGGGAGAGACGAGGATTGCAACAAAGTGGTAAAAAGGCACAAAAATGAAGAAAAGAAAAGGCAATGAAAAAGAAATAAAAGAAAAACAAAAGACAAAAAGAAAGTTCAATATGAAAAAGAATAAAAAAGGATTCAAAGAAAATCAAAGAATGAAAGGTGTGGAAAGTTGAAAAAGGAGAAAAGGTCTGAAAAGCATAAGAAAGAGTGACAATGTGTCTCTCTAACCCCTCAGAAAGAAGTGAAATGACTCAAAGAGTCAAGTGAATGGATGCCAAATGAATCAAAAGAAGTGCTTAAGGGAAGATGGAACCTACTTAGACCAAAACATCTCCTACCCTGAACCAAAAGCCTTCACAATATCTCCGCAAAAGCCCTATATGATCTTGAGTTGAATGAAACTTACATTAGTGGATACTCACATACGGGGCAAGCATATGGTACCTAGAGCCGGACTTGTGGCTTTTTCTTGAGAGAGATGAGTGAATTCCTATTATCCTCGTTCTGAGTGCCACTATCTTATAGGTGAGGATTGCTTAGGGAGAGTTGAGGATGTGTGAGTTTGGGTTCCATAATGACCAAAGTAATAGAGAAGAGTTCTTTGATGTGTTGAGTCAATTCTTGATGCTCTTGTGTCGCACTTGATCCATGGTGTTTTAAAAGAGTAAATGTGTTAATGATTCATGTGTATTGAGGGCAATTGTTAGTCCCACTTGAGGCTAGTTGAGGTCACTTTAGGACACCTGAAATTTTTCTTGGACATTCTCTTAAGGGGTGGGTCTTATTTTGTTTGCTTGAGGACAAGCAAAAGCTTAAGTTTGGGGGAGTTGATAACTAGGGATTTTGACGCATTTTATACTCCTTCTTGCTTATGCTTTGACTAGAAATTCATACAAAATAGTCCCAAAAAGGCTCACAAGTACTTGATTGCAGGTTTGATCATCAAAGTGACGAGATGTCAAAGATCAGCTCAAAAGGAGTGAAACTTGAACAAGTGCCAAAAACAGGACAAGCTCAGCAAAAACAAGCCCAGCGCGGCCGCACACCATTTTGTGCGGTCCGCACTAGGAGATTCAGAGAGGCTCAATTCTAAGATAAGAGGCAGTGCGGCTGCACTAGGTTTTGTGCGGTCCGCACTAAGGGCAACGCGGCCGCAGTTGATTTACTACGGTCCGCAGAGCCAAGATTCAGAGAGGTTGCATTTTCGGAGTCTCAAGCGTCTGCGGTCCGCAGTCCATTTTACGCGGACCGCACTAGAAGCCTCCGCGGCTGCAGTCCATTCTCTGCGGTCCGCGATGCCAAGATTCAGAGAGCTATGTTTCAAGTCCAAAACCCCAGTGCGGACCGCAGTCCATTTTGTGCGTTCCGCACTAACCCCGCAGGGACATTTTTGTCCAGATTTTTCATCCTAGTATAAATAGCTTCTTTTTCCATTTTTAGGGTATCAGATATTGTAATTTAGCTGCTGCACTCGTGGGTTCGAGATTCTTAGCTATTTTGGGCACTTTTAGCTATTTTTTATCATTGAATCTTTGTGCTTAACTTAGTGATTAATTAATATGATATTATCTTCATCTATTTCTTGATTTTCTTCTTTAATTATGAGTAGCTAGACCCATTAGCTAGGGTTGTGGCTCAACCCAAGTGTGGGTAATTGATGGGTGTTGTAGTTTAGGGCTAAATTGACTATGGGTATTTGTTATTTGGGCCAATTTTATGGTTAATTGCTGAATTAGTGGTTGCAAACACTAGTTTGTGTTGAGTTGATTTTAGCTCTTCTTGAGAAGGAGAGCCTAAGTCTCCGAAATTGGTCCAACAATGAATTGGGGCGTACTCAAGAGATTGATAGCCCCAATCAAAGGGTAAAACCTCGAGAGAGTAATACCCGAATTGAACCCTAGTTGCTTGTGCAAATTTGCATACCCAATTGGTCTTGAGAAAGCCATTCGGGCAAAATCACTTGAACCACCGAGAGGTGTAGAGTGGGTAAAATCATGCAACGGTTATAACATACTCCCCAAATATGTCAAATGTGCTTTAGATTCAAGTACCCGTCAATTGACCACCTAGGCGGTTGTCACTACCCTAGTGCCTTTTAAACCTATTTGAACAACTCGTAGCATTATAACTCTTAGCATAATTTAGTTGAAATTACTATTTTTAGTTTGATAATAGTAGAAGTAAACAAAAACCCCAAAAATGAATAGAAGTGTAATTAAGAACACATACACAATTCTACACTAGATAGATACTTGATTCAAAATTCTAGCTCTCTGTGGATTCGATCCCGGCCCTAAATCGGGTAAAAGCTGCTCGACCCTCTCTCGCCACTTAAATAGTAGTGCGGAGTAGGCGGCGATCACTTTTGGCGCCGTTGCCGGGGAGCTAACGGTTTTAGCTATCTATTTAGTTAGATTTGCGTTTTGTTCTTCTTTCCTTCTTGTTACTAATTTGTGTGTGTCAATACTTCAGGTACCAAAATGGCTTTAAATGCTAATGACCCTCTTGGAAATGTGAATGTGGGGGAGGAGGTAGATGACATTGGAGAAGACGAGGTCCCTCTTGTACCTCAAGGACAACCGAGAGGCCGCCAGGCCAATGCAAATGACAATATTCCAGACCCTCCTCCGCCACCTCCAAGAGTGGCTCCAGAGTTCTTCCCAACCAAGGCTATGCAAGTGCTATTGTTCGCCCCCGATTCGGTCGGGCAATTTTCAAATAACCAACGTGATGCTGACATTATTGGAGCAGCGTGGGTATTTCACCGGTCCTCCCACTCAAAATGCGTACAAACATATCAAGGGGTTCATGGATACATGTTGGGGGAGCAAGCAAACCAACATGTCCGAGGATGCACTTAGATTGAGTCTTTTCCCTTTCTCACTTAGGGGGAAAGAATTAGACTGGCGTGAGCTACTTCCCAACCATTCCATCACAACTTGGGATGAGTTGGCGGATAAGTCCATAGCAAAATTCTTTTCACCGGGACACATGGTAGCACTAAAGAATGAGATCTTAGCCTTCAAGCAGGAGCCTACTGAACCATTGCACGAGATTTGGGAGCCATACAGAACTATGGTGAAAGAATGCCCCAACAATAATATGACAGAGGCGATGATACAACAAACCTTCTCTCGGGGCATCAATACAACAAATCAATGCATAGTTAACCAATTGGCTGGGGGTAATTTCATGAAGCTGCCTTATGATGAAGCCTGTGAGATTCTTGATGAAATGGCTGACACATCCTCCGCTTGGCAAAGTAGAGCCAATGTGCCTCAGGGTAACCCCACGGTTACTCAATTGCATAAAGAACTACATGACCATGGACAGGCTAAAGCAGAACTTACAATAACAATGAACCAATTAGCAAAGGCACAGTTGCAACAAGTCCAAAATCCTCGCCAAGTGAATGCTATGGAGGGTGTTAACATGCTAGTGAATGTAAGAAGGCGAAGAGGTCAACAGAACCAAGGGAATTCGAATCAATTTGACAATGATGGTAATGGATTACAAGATGATGGCTATAATGAGCAAAATGAGGAAGTGCAATATGTGAATTATTACCAAGGCCAAAGAGGCAATTCTTCCAACCAACAACGACAATGGCGATCTCAGGGCAATTGGGGTAATCAACAACTAGGCAACAACAATTGGAACAATTAACATCAAGGGAACAACAATTGGGGAAATAAAAATAACAACTGCAACAATCAAGGAAACTGGGGCAACAACAACAATTGGGGTGGAAACATCCACAACCAAGGCGGGTGGAACAATAACCAAGGAAATCAGGGGCAAGGCTTTCAAAGGCCCCCAATGTACTAGCAACCGAACAATCCACCTCCTTTTCCTTCCCAGGGTCCCAGTTCATCCAACAATGACATGGGTAGAATTGAAATGATGTTCAAACAAATGATGAAAAAGAATGCGGATTCCGATACGCAATTGGCTTCTCACAATACTTCAATTAGAAATTTGGAGGTGCAACTAGGTCAAATCTCTCGGTCCTTGAATACACGCCCTAAGGGTGCTCTACCAAGTGATATGGTAGTGAACCCAAAGGGAGGAAACAATCATGTTATGGCTGTGACAACTAGGAGTGGACGAGGCAGTGATGTGAATGCCTCCAAACAAACGCAAGTTTTGGGTGAAGAAGTTGAGTTGCAAGAAGATGAAGTTCCTTTGGTGGTTGAGAATGTAGTTGATGAAAATAAGAATGAAGAAGTGAGGATCAATATTCAAGACGCCGAGGTGGAAACACAAAGTTACGTGAACCCGTCTAGGGAGCACGTAATTGACATGCCGGAGCCGGTTATGCCAAAAGCCAAGGCACCTTTGCCTAGGCCACCTCCCCCTTATCCTCAAAGGCTAGCCAAGCAGAAAAGTGAGAATNAAGGCTTACCATAAGTTTAAAGAATGGTGACCTGTGAGGAAATTGATTCCGGAGAGAAGTTTTGTTGATAGAGATCTCTTGCCTCACAACCCCAATGTGAGGAGACAGTTTAGAGAGAGAGTGGGCTGGGAGTACTTCTTGAGTGACTGTGTGGATGCAAACGAGCACCTGGTCAAGGAATTCTACACCAATGCTGCCCATATCAAAAAGGGCACCAAAGTGACCAAGGCGCAAAATATGACAGTGCTGTTTGATGGAAAAACAATAAATAACTACTTGGGCTTCGATGAGGAGGATGAGTCTCTATACATGGCAAATATGGAATTAGGTGAGGAGGTCCATCCTTGGTTGGCACAATATCTGGCAATCCCAGGTACCACCCCGATTGGTTGAATGCGGGAGTGAAAATTTCGAGGAGAAGTTTGAATTTCGAGGCCAAGGGGTGGGAAACATTCGTGTGCAGCAGATTGGACCCCACTACTCATGACAACTCCCTCCCTCTTCACCAGGCAGTACTGGTAGCATCAATCATGGCGGGGGTACCCGATTAACGTCGGGAATGTGATGACTCGGGTGATTACACAGGTAGTAGATGAAGGTGACAGAAACTACCCCTTCCCCAGCTTCTTAACCATGTACTTCAGGGACCTCAAAGTTGAAAAGTGGCCATTTGATATCAAAGTAAAAGCAAAGGCCCCGTTCTCATGGTACAGCATGCAGGGTGATGACAACCCAAATGGCAAGAACTATAAGGGAACAACCACTGCTCCAACTGGCCAGTCTGAAGAGCCAGTAGTGGTAGTGGCTCCTACTCATCCTTCTTCCACCTCAGCGGGCATGCCCCCTAGTCCATCCACTTCAGTAGTTCCTGACTTACCCTCTACCCCGGCCCACCCAGTGACTGCACACCGTCTGAGCCAGGCCCTTCTCAGCATCAACAACTGGATGCAGACAACTTCCTCTAAGTTATCTGTCCTCACTACTACAGTGGCAGCTCAGTCGGCTCCTCCGCCTCCACAGTTCCTACAGTCTATTGAGGATGCCGTCAAAGAGATCCTGGCTAACCAGAAGAAGATCCTTGATACTCATAAAGTGCTTACAGAAGCTGTGGATTCTCATGGGAAAGCTCTCAAGGAACTTGCTAATGAGGCCAAGAAGATGAGAAAGACTCGGGCTTCCAAGGAGTCCGTGAAGGAGTTACGGGTTGAGGTTGACAGGTTGAAGGCAGGTCACCTACCTTTGGATTTATTGCTACATGACCCGGTACCAGCAGCCCATCCCCAGCCAGTGTAGTCAGAGAGGCCTCCCAAGAGGCAGAGGGTGATCCCCCGTGCAGATAATGCAGTCATTCAGTTGGAGGACCTACCGGAGGCTTCCTCCAGTCAGCCACAGGATGCAGCCCAGGAGCCTGTCCAGGTCCAGGACCAGGTCCCAGCAGCAGAGCAGCAGGTCATAGGGAACCAGTCTGAGGTTCCCGAGCATATTGAGGACCCAAGAACCACTCAGGATCCCATGCAAATAGGCGGGCCATAGGGAGTTTCTATATCCCTTTTCCCTTTATTTTTGGTGCTTATTTTGCTTAGTTGGCATTGAGGACAATGCCAGCTTTCATTTGAGGGGGTAGGCCCTACTTTGACTTTGATTGGATGACTGTATATATTTGACAGATTTTATGATTTCTTTCTTTTTATCTTTGGTATGTATATAATTTTAGTACTTCATTACATTTTTCGTACTTTTCACTTTGGGTCTGTATATAAAAGTCATGTTACATTGTATATATTCATCCCCGTATTGTACATTTGATTAAATCCCCTCTTGTACATATTCATTCTTCTTTCCTTTTTATTTATTTTTCGTAGCTTCTTATTTATCTTCGTAGCTTCTTGTTTTGATCGTTTGCTATAAGCCTTTGGTTTTCTTAATGCCACGGTTCTTTCCAAAGGTGGAGTTTGTGTGAACCGGGTGGCTCTTCCCAATGATGGATGGCGTGACAACCTTCTTAAGGGTTTGAGTTCGTTTTTCTTTTTGATTTTTAGTAGTTAGTGGTAAGGGTGCCTCAAGCTATGCTTCACTTGGGCCTAGCACATTTGCCTTTGATCTCATGGTTAAAAACAAATTGTTGTGTTTATGATGGTGAAAGTCGCGACCTTGAGACTCTTGTGTTGACCGATAATCATCAAGTGGTTTTTCGGGAACATTGTGTGCTCAAATCTTATCTAAGGTCGTTGTGGACCCCCGACTCTATGTCTTTAGCAATCCCATAGCTTGTGTGGTGAGAAATTGCATTGCAAGTCCAAGTCCCAAGCCATTGGTCTAGAACTTGCTCTGAATGTTTGTTGAAGCGAAATCCTAAGTGAATTTTGACTTGAGAAATGATTATAGGCTCTTCTTGATCCAAATGATAGCTTGAACACTTCCATAGCCTACCAATGATAAAATCTCTAGTCAACCCTTTTGAGCCTTAGACCTTTTTCCTTCAGGAACCTTAATACAAGCCTTTACCCGTTCTGAAAGATTACCCTCTCTTGGCACCCGATCTTTCCTTAGCACATGGCAAAAGCATAAGTTTGGGGGAAGAGACGAGGATGGCAACAAAGTGGTAAAAAGGTACAAAATGAAGAAAAGGAAAGGCAATGAGAAAGAAAGAAAAGCAAAAAGACAAAAAAGAATGTTCAATGTAGAAATAAATAAAAAGGGATTCAAGAAAAGCAAAGAGTGAAAGGTGTGGAAATTTGAGAAAGAAGAAAAGATTTGAATTGAATGAGAAAGAGCGATAATGTGTCTCTCTAACCCCTTAGAAAAAAGTAAAATGACTCAAAAAATCAAGTGAATGTGTGCCAAAATGAAACAAAATAAGTGCTTAAGGGAAGATGGAACCTATTTAGACCAAACATTGCCTACCCAGAACCAAAAGCCTTCACTATGTCTCCACAAAAGCCCTATATGATCTCTAGTTGAATGAAGCTTACATTAGTGGTGACTCACATAAAGGGCAAGCATTTGGTACTTAGAGCCGGACTTGTGATTTTTCATTGAGAGAGATGAGTGAATTTCCATTAACCTCGTTCTGAGTGCCACTATTCTAAAATGTGAGGTTTGCTTAGGGAGAGTTGAGGATGTGTGAGTTTGGGTTCCACAATGACCAAAGTAATAGAACGAGTTCTTTGATGTGTTGAGTCAACTCTTGATGCTCTTGTGTCGCACTTAATCCATGGCGTTTAAAAGAGTAAATGTTGTTAATGATTCATTTGTATTGAGGGCAATTGTTAGTCCTAATTGATGCTAGATGAGGTCACTTTAGGACAACTGAATTCTCTTGGATTTTCTCTTAAGGGGTGAGTCTTATTTTGTTTGCTTGAGGACAAGCAAAAGCTTAAGTTTGGGGGAGTTGATAATTAGGAATTATCATTCATTTTACACTCCTTCATGCTTGGGTTTTGATTAGAAATGTGTACAAAATAGTCCCAAAGGCTCACAAGTTGTGCTTGATTGCAGGTTGATCAACAAGGTGACAAGGTGTCAAATACCAGCTCAAAAAGGAGTGAAACTTGCACAAGTACCAAAACAAGGCAAAGCTCAGTCAAACAGGGCCAGTGCAGCCGCACACCATTCTGTGCGGTCCGCATAAGTGAAGTTCAGAGAGTGTGCATCTCAGGCCAAAAAGGCAACGCGGCCGCACAGGATTTTCTACGGTCCGCATCGGAGTTACTGCGGCCGCACTCGATTTAGTGCGGTCCGTAGAGCCAAGGTCCAGAGAGTTTCCAGATTGAAGATTGAAGCCCAATGCGGTCCGCGATCCATTTCATGCGGACCGCACTAGAAGACACCAGCGGTCGCACTACTCTTTGTGCGGTCTGCATTGCCCAAGTTCAGAGAGCTGGATATTCAAGTCAAGAGCCTCAATGCGCCCGCACTTGATTTTGTGCGGTCCGCACTAGCCCCGCAGGGGTATTTTTGTACGAGATTTTCAGCCTAGTATAAATAGATTTTTTTCCTATTTTTAGGTAAGCAGATAGTTTTGTACGTAGAACTGCGCTCGTGACTTTGTTTCTTTTGCTATTTTGAGTAATTTTAGCTTAATCTCACCATTGAATCTTCAAGTTCTATTTAGTAATTAATTATTATGAGTTTATCTTCATCTATTTCTTTTTTTTTCTCTTCAATTATGAGTAGCTAGACCCATCAGCTAGGGTTGTGGCTCAACCCTAGTGTGGGTAATTGATGGGTCTTGTATTTTAGGGCTTGATTGACTATGGGTGTTCGATATTTGGGCTAATTTCATGTGTAATTGCTGAATTAGTGGTTGCAAAAACTAGTTTGTGTTTAGTTGACTTTGGCTCTTCTTGAGAAAGAGAGTCTAAGTCTCTGAAATTGGTCCAACAAGGAATTGGGGCGTACTCAAGAGATTGATATCCCCAGTTAAAGGGGTAAACCGAGAGATCGTAATACCCGACTTGAACCTTAATTGCTTGTGCAAATTTGCATACCCAATTGGTCTTGAGAAAGTCAATTCGGCCAAAATCACTCGAACTACCGAGAGTTAAAATATGTGTTCTGTAAAATTTCGCGAAGGGATTAAAACCCACTTCTGAACAGTTATTTCCGCACCTGCGGCCATTTTCCGCTTCTGCGGCTACCGCATCTGCGGTCTTTTTCCGCTTCTGCGGAAGCCTCCTTAAAATCCAAACTTCCGCATATGCGGTCCTTTTGTCGCAGATGCAGTCAACATCTCCGCACCTGCGATTCCTGTCGCTTCTGCGGTTCTTGCACCGTTTCTGTGGTGCCGCTTCTGCGGTCCCATTTCCGCAGAAGCGGAAATACCAGAAGCAGCACAGTTCTGCAATCTCTCAAGTTCAAAACTTCTCGTTCGGCATCCGAAATCACCCCGAGGCCCCCGGGACCTCAACCAAAAACACAAACATGATCCAACACCTTATTCAAACTTGCTCCAATCATCAAAACACCTCAAACAACACTAAAACCATCATTTCTCATCGAATTCAAGCCTAAGTTCTTCCAAAACTTCCGAAACACGCATTCGATCAAAACCCCAACCAAAACAGCTCCGAATGACCTGAAATTTTGCGCACACATCCCAAATCACCTAACGAAGCTACTGCAACTCTCGGAATTCCATTCCGACCCCCGGATCAAAATCTCACCTATCGACCGGAATTCGCCAAAATCCTAACTTTGCCAATTCAAGCCTAATTATACTCCGGACCTCCAAAATCACTTTTGATCACACTCCTAAGTCAAAAATCATCCCCCGAAGCTAACCGAATCATCGGAATTCATATTTGAGCCCTTTAACACAAAGGTCAACGTACGCTTGACTTTTCCAACTTATGCCTTCTTAAAAGAGACTAAGTGTCTCATTTCTTATCAAAACCATTCCAAACCAACTCTAACACATCAAATACTGATAATGAAACATGAAGAAGCATAAAATGGGAGAAACAGGGCGGTAACACACGTGATGACGGGTTGGGTCGTCACATCCTCCCCAACTTAAACAAATGCTTGTCCTCGAGCGAGTCAAGAAACATACCTGATGCCTCAAATAGGCGGGGGTATCTACTCCGCATCTTCCGCTTGGTCTCCCAGGTAGCCTCCTCCACGGGCCGACCTCTCCACTGCACTTTGACCGAAGCAACATCGTTTGATCTCAACTTCCAAACCTGATGATCCAAAATGGCTGCTGGCTCTACCTCATAAGTCAAGTCACCCTCCAACCGAACTGTACTGAAATCTAGAACATGGGACGGGTCCCCAATGTACTTCCGGAGCATAGACACATGAAAAACTGGATGGACGCCCGACAAACTATGTGGCAAGGCAAGCTCATAAGCCACCTCTCCGATCCTCCTAAGTACCTCAAAAGGTCCAATGAACCGCGGACTCAGCTTCCCTTTCTTCCCAAATCTCATAACACCCTTTGTGGGTGAAACCTTCAGCAAGACCTTCTCACCAATCATAAAAGATACATCTCGAACCTTCCTGTCTGCATAGCTCTTCTGTCTCGACTGTGCTGTGCGGAGTCTCTCCTGAATCACCTTCACCTTCTCCAATGCATCCTGAACCAAATCTGTCCCCAACAATCTAGCCTCACCGGGCTCGAACCAACCCACTGGAGATCTGCACCGCGTCCCATATAAGGCCTCATACGGTTCCATCTGAATGCTGGACTGGTAGCTATTGTTGCAGGCAAACTCTGCAAGCGGTAGAAACCGATCCCATGATCCTCCAAAATCAATAACACATGCACGTAACATATCCTCCAATATCTGAATGGTGCGCTCGGACTGCCCGTCCGTCTGAGGATGAAAAGCTGTGCTCAACTGCACCTGAGTACCCAACTCTCGCTGAACAGCCTGCCAAAACTGAGAGGTGAACTGAGTGCCCCGATCTGATATGATGGAAACTGGGACACCATGAAATCGAACTATCTCCCGAATATAAATCTCTGCCAGCCGCTCTGAAGAATAAGTAGTACAAACCGGAATGAAGTGCGCGGAACTGGTCAGCCTGTCCACAATCACCCAAATAGCATCAAATTTCTTCAGAGTCCGTGGAAGTCCGGTAACAAAATCCATAGTGATCCTCTCCCACTTCCACTCAGGAATAACCATCTGCTGATGTAAGCCACCCGGTCTCTGATGCTCATATTTCACTTGCTGACAATTAAGACACCGGGCTACATACTCCACAATATCTCTCTTCATCCTCCGCTACCAATAGTGTTGTCTGAGATCCTGATACATCTTCGCGGCACCCGGATGAACGGAATACCGCGAGCTATGGGCCTCCTCCAATATCAACTCCCGAAGCCCATCCACGTTGGGCACGCAAATCCGGCCCTGCATCCTCAACACACCATCATCTCCAATGGTCACATCCCTGGCATCATCATACTGAACCCTGTCCTTAAGGACAAGCAAAAGCAGATCCTCATACTGACACTCCTTAATACGGTCATACATTGAAGACCGAGAGACCACACAAGCCAACACTCGACTGGGCTCTGAAATATCTAGCCTCACAAATCGGTTGGCCAAGGCCTGAACATCAACTGCAAATGGCCTCTCCTCAACTGGAATGTATGCCAAGCTCCCCATACTCACCGACTTCCGGCTCAACGCGTCAGCCACTACATTAGCCTTCCCCGGGTGATACAGAATAGTAATGTCATAATCCTTAAGTAACTCTAACCATCTACGCTGCCTCAAATTAAGATCCTTTTGCTTGAACAAGTGCTGAAGACTGCGATGATCAGTAAATACCTCATAGGATACGCCATACAAGTAATGCCTCCAAATCTTCAATGCATGAATTATAACAGCTAGCTCCAAATCATGAACGGGGTAGTTCTGTTCATGGGGCTTCAACTGACGAGAAGCATACGCAATAACTCTACCCTCCTTCATCAAAACACAACCAATCCCAACTATCGAAGCATCGCAATATACCGTATAAGATCCTGAAGCTGATGGCAAAACTAATACTGGGGCTGTGGTCAAAGCCGTCTTGAGCTTCTGAAAGCTCTCCTCACACTCGCCCGACCATACAAATGAGACACCCTTCCGAGTCAACTTGGTCAAGGGCGATGCAATAGAGGAAAAACCTACACAAACCGGCGATAGTAACCTGCCAACCCAAGGAAGCTGCGAATCTCTATGGCTGAGGTCGGTCTAGGCCAACTCTGCACCGCCTCTATCTTCTTTGGGTCAACCTGAATACCCTCACTGGACACCACATGTCCCAAGAAAGCCACTGAACCAAGCCAGAACTCACACTTGGAGAACTTTGCATAAAGCCTCTCCTCCCTTAATCTCTGCAACACAACTCGCAAATGCTGCGCGTGCTCCTCCTGACTGCGCGAGTATACCAGTATGTCATTAATGAACGCTATGACAAATGAATCCAGGTAAGGCCGGAACACACTGTTCATCAGGTGCATGAAAGCTGTTGGGGCGTTGGTCAGCCCGAAAGACATGACAAGAAATTCATAGTGACCATATCTAGTCCTGAAAGCAGTCTTATGAATATCTGAGTCCCTGATCTTCTACTGGTGATAACCCGAACGGAGATCAATCTTGGAGAACACCCTCGCTCCCTGAAGCTGGTCAAACAAATCATCAATGCGAGGTAAGGGATACTTGTTCTTAATTGTTACCTTGTTCAATTGCCTATAGTCGATGCACATTCTCATTGTGCCATCCTCTTCTTCACAAACAGAACTGGTGCACCCCAAGGTGACACACTAGGCCGAATAAACCCCTTATCCAGGAGCTCCTGAAGCTGCTCCTTCAATTCTTTCAACTCCGCTGGTGCCATACGATATGGTGGAATAGAGATGGGCTGAGTGCCTGGCACCAGGTCAATACCAAAATCAATATCCCTGTCCGGCGGCAGGTCTGCAGGAAACACATCGGGAAACTCCCTCACAACTGGAACCGACTCAATGCTAGGAGTCTCAACTCTCACATCTCTCACAAACGCCAAATAGGAAAGACAACCCTTCCCAACCATACGCTGGGCCTTCAAGAAAGAAATAACTCTACTAGGAATATAGTCAGTCACACCACGCCACTCGATCCGCGGTACACCCGGCATAGCCAAAGTGATTGTCTTAGCATAACAGTCTAGAATAGCATGACACAGAGATAACCAGTCCATGCCCAGGATAACATCGAAGTCTACCATGATCAATAGCAATAAATCAACTCGGGTCTCCAGACCCCCAATAGTCACCAAACATGACCGGAATACATGGTCTACAACAATAGTGTCGCCTACCGGGGTAGATACATGAACAAGTAAGGCAAGACACCCTCGGGATGTACCCAAATGATGAGCAAAATATGAAGACACATATGAATAGGTAGAACCGGGATCAAATAATACTGAGGCGTCTCTGTGACAGACTGAAACAATACCTGTAATGACAGCGGCTGAAGCCATGGCATCTGTCTTGCCCGGCATAGCGTAGAAACGAGCCTGGCCACCGCCTGATTGATCTCCACCTCTGGGGCGACCCCTGGCTGCCTGATCTCCACCCTTAGCTGACTGGGCGGGTGATGAAGTAACTGGGGCAGAAGTCGAGGGCTGACCCCTCTGCTGATGCTGTCTGCTGCGAAGGCAAGGGCACTGCCTCCTAAAATGACCCAACTCTCCGCACTCATAGCAGCTGCCCGGTACTGAAGATGGGGACTGGTGAAAACCTCTCGCACTGGAGTGACTAGCAGATGCACTCGGCGCAGAAGAACCCTGAAGTGATGGGGCATGAGATGAACACGGAGCTGGGAGGGCGCTGAGTGAAGTCTGACCCTGCTGGGGCCCATGATGACCACGACCTGAAGATCCCCCACGATACTCTGGATGAGCTGACTGAGCAGGACTGAAAGAGCGACCTCTACCCTGCTAGAACTGACCTCTCAAAGGAGCACCACTGTAACTACCCGATCCACGATGCCTCTTAGCCTCCCTCTCCTCTCGCTCTCTACGACGAACTGACTCGATCTTACGAGCGATATCTACTACCTCCTCAAAAGTAGCACCCAGTACTCTCTCTCTAGTCATCAGAATACGGAGATGGTAGTTAAGACATCCACAAATCTCCTGATCCTCTCACGATCTGATGGAACCATCCAAGTAGCATGACGAGCTAGGAAAACCTCATCTCGTACTGAGTCACTGTCATATCTCCCTGTGTCAACCACTCAAACTGCCTAAGCAACTCTTCCCTACGGGACTGAGGTATATACTTCTCTAGAAAAAGAGCTGAGAATTGCTGCCAAGTCAGAAGTGTTGCACCGGCAGGCCTACGCCTCTCAAAGTCCTCCCACCAAGTAAGAGCAGACCCCGTGAACTGAAAAGTAGTAAATGCCACACCACTCGACTCAAGGATCCCTGCAGTACGGAGCATGCGCTGGCATCTGTCAAGAAAACTCTGGGCATCCTCGCCCTCAGCACCACCGAATGTTGGAGGCTGGAGTCTACCAAACCTCTCGAGGCGACGCTGCTCATCGTCTGACATAGCTGGAACCACAAAACCCTGAGCTGGTGCAACCTGCTGAGCTAGAGGTGCCTCCGGTGTCTGTAGCCCCTGCACTCCCTGCACTCCCTGCGCAGGTGTGCGGGCATCGGGGGTCTGATTGCCTCCCCAGGTCTGTGAAGTAGCTGCTGCTGCTGCTGTAGTAGCTGAAACTGCCTGAGCCAATCCAGTACAAACCGTCAAGATCTGTGCCAAGGTCTCCTGAAGACCCGGAATCACAATAGGCACAGCTGGTGCCTGAGCAGGTGCTGCTGGAGTCTCCACAGCTGGAACCTGATCCTGAGCTGGGGCAATTATCGGATTAACAGGTGCTGCCCCAGCTACTCTACCCCAACCACGACCACGGCCGCGTCACCGGCCTCTAGCGGTCTCAGTAGGTGGCACTGGTGGTCGTCCGTCACGTTCGGTAGTTCGTGTTCTCACCATCTGTGAGAGAATAGAATAACAAAGATTTAGTTCACAGTTCAACAAAACCGCACGACAAGAGTTTCAAGAACATGAAGTATTTCCTAAGGTTCTGCAGCCTCTCGAGGATAAGTACAGACGTCTCCGTACCGATCCACGAGACTCTACTAAACTGGCTCATGACTTGCGAGACCAAGTAACCTAGGCTTTGATACCACCTTGTCACGACCCAACCCCGGTCGTGATGGCGCCCAACACACTGCTAGGCAAGCCCGACCATTTAGACAACTTGACCTATTAATCACAGAGGATAAATAAATATTCACAACTAATATACCAAATTAAATGAGGAATTTCTGAAATAATTTCTAACATTTGAAACCCCAAAATAAAAATACTAATCAGCCCACAGAATCTGGTGTCACGAACATGAGCCTCTAATAAAGAATATTCACCTATCACAAGTCTGTCTAGGAAAAATGCTAATAAAAGGATAAAGATAGATGGGAGAGATCAAGGTTGCGAACGCCCTGCAGCTACCTCGATACTCCCGGATACTGCTGCTCAACTAAACAAATCCTCACTCACCCTGTGGTGTACCTGGATCTGCACGCAAGGTGCAGGGAGTATTGTGAGTACTTCCAACCCAGAAAGTAATAAATATAAATAAAGTTTGAGGATAAGAAATCATAAATAACACAAGGTAAAACTATAAATACAATAACCATCTAAGACAATTATAATAACGCCACAACAGATGAAGAATAAATGACAATAATGGAACACATAAACCGGTACCTCCAGTATCACGCTGCGGCCGTGCAGCCCGCTCCATTTATTTAACGTCGACGGCGCTCACTGGGGGTGTGCAGACTCCAGGAGGGGCCCCTTACGGCCCAAGCGCAATAATAAGCCATCTCGTGGCATCAAACAGGCCCTTGGCCTCATATCAAGATCATTATTATACCACTGCGGCGTGCAGCCCGATCCCATATTCAGTCCAAATTCACATGATAGTATAAAAATATTCAGCCCAAACTTCATTTAAAAAAATAATAATTAAGTTTCAAGTTTAAGAAAGGTGGCTGAGTTTCCAAACAAAATATTAAATGCCAGGACTGAGTTTAATATTTTGTGATTATGGTAAGAAACCATTTAAAACAATCCCTGAAGGATTCAAGTAGTTGGCACAAAGCCCAAATATAATAATTTAATCCATTTTTATAAGGATATCACAAAACTACAATCAATTAGGTAGTAATTTTATTAAGCGGGATGGACCAAGTCACAATCCCCGACGGTGCTCTACCCCACGCCCGTTATCCGGCGTGCAAGTCACCTCACATAGCACTACATTGTGCAAATTCGGGGTTTCAAACCCTCAACGCAGCATTTACATTTATTACTAACCTCAAGCTGGCCAAAGTCCTAGCTTTCTATGCCCTTGCCTTTCGAATTCACCTCCTCGTGCGTCGAATCTGACCAAAACTACAACGAATACGTCACAATATGCTAAGGGAATATAACCCAATCGAAAAGACTCGAAAAACATCGAAAATCACGAAGTTGGCAAAACCCGAGCCCCGGGCCCACTTCTCAAAAAATCAGAAAATTAACATCACCAAATTCCTTATCTCGCCACGAGTCTATACATATAAAGAACACCAAAATCGGAGTCCAAATGACCCCTCAAATTCCTATTTTTGTTCTCTTAGGTTTTAAGCCCTAAACCACCATTTTTGACCTTAATTCCTTGAGTTTTCAGTCAAATTTCATGTATTTGCATGATAAAATCATGTTCTAAGTTCAAGGATGCTTACCTGATCGAAGTCCTTGAATTCCCTCTTCAAAATCGCTCAAGAACACCCCAAGCCGAAGTTAAAATATGTGTTCTGTAAAATTTCGCGAAGGGATTAAAACCCACTTCTGAACAGTTATTTCCGCACCTGCGGCCATATTCCACTTCTGCGGCTACCGCATCTGCGGTCTTTTTCCGCTTCTGCGGAAGCCTCCTTAAAATCCAAACTTCCGCATATGCGGTCCTTTTGTCGCATCTGCGACTCCGCAGATGCGGTCAACATCTCCGCACCTGCGATTCCTGTCGCTTCTGCGATTCTTGCACCGTTTCTGTGGTGCCGCTTCTGCGGTCCCATTTCCGCAGAAGCGGAAATACCAGAAGCAGCACAGTTTGCAATCTCTCAAGTTCAAAACTTCCCGTTCGGCATCCGAAATCACCCCGAGGCCCCCGGGACCTCAACCAAAAACACAAACATGATCCAACACCTTATTCAAACTTGCTCCAATCATCAAAACACCTCAAACAACACTAAAACCATCATTTCTCATCGAATTCAAGCCTAAGTTCTTCCAAAACTTCCGAAACACGCATTCGATCAAAACCCCAACCAAAACAGCTCCGAATGACCTGAAATTTTGCGCACACATCCCAAATCACCTAACGAAGCTACTGCAACTCTCGGAATTCCATTCCGACCCCCGGATCAAAATCTCACCTATCGACCGGAATTCGCCAAAATCCTAACTTTGCCAATTCAAGCCTAATTCTATTCCGGACCTCCAAAATCACTTTTGATCACACTCCTAAGTCACAAATCATCCCCCGAAGCTAACCGAATCATCGGAATTCATATCCGAGCCCTCTAACACAAAGGTCAACGTCCAGTTGACTTTTCCAACTTAAGCCTTCTTAAAAGAGACTAAGTGTCTCATTTCTTATCAAAACCATTCCAAACCAACTCTAACACATCAAATACTGATAATGAAACATGAAGAAGCATAAAATGGGGGAAACGGGGCGGTAACACACGTGACGACGGGTTGGGTCGTCACAGTCGACCTTTCTCGCTACTCAATAGTAGTGCAGGGTTGGCTTCGATCACCAAGCTTAAAAAAGCCCAACAATCCCCTACATGAATGGGGAATGGCTATAAAACAAAGGAATGCACGGACGTGTCTGTGTTTTAAATGCAAGAATTAATTGCATATGGATAAGTAGGTTTCCCTTTGAACTTTTGTAGTGAACTTATATCGGATATACTCGGTCAATCCGTAGATTTGATATCTTTGAACCGTCGAGCTTTGTTGTATACCTAGACAACATAAGTCACACAATCAACCCTTAACCATCTATGGTTCTCACGATTGTGTTCGTTTCAGCCATGAACACCGCCTGGTTTTATGAGTGCTTAGAGAATGGGCCTTTACTTTCATTCCCTTTGAAGCGGCTTACACTTCACACTCACATAGGTGATTTCTAAACGTGTAATCCTATAGACACACTATCTGGTTATATCCTGCCAGACTTAGCAAATCATTAAAAATCTTTAAGCATTATTGACTCATCAAAAAGCCTTAACGTTTTACCTCGATTTATGAACATTATCTTCATCACGAGAATGGGTTGAGTTATTTGACAATGTTGAACCGTCATTCATAGCTTTGTTTGATCTCTTTGAACCTAGCTTTTGGGATCTCCAGTTTGTTAGGTAGAGTTATTGCCGTGATGACTTGTCCTAGACCTTAACCCCATTCCCTTTGATGATCTTTCAACTGCCTCTCTAGATAAGCCTTTTGTAAGTGAATTCGACATGTTATCTCTTGACTTTACGTAGTCAACCGTGATAACACCACTAGAGAGTAGTTGTCTAACGATATTGTGTCTCCGTCGTATATGACGAGATTTTCCGTTATACATAACGCTCCCTGGCCTGCCTATTGCCACTTGACTATCACAATGTATACAAATAGGTGCCAAAGGTTTGGGCCAAAATGGAATATGTTCCAAAAAAAATCCGGAGCCATTCAGCTACTTCACCAGCCGTATCTAAATCTATGAATTCAGATTCCATTGTAGAACGGGTGATGCACGTTTATTTGGATGATTTCAAAGACACTGCTCCACCCCAAATTGTGAAAATATATCCACTCGTGGATTTAACTTAAGATGATCCAGTGATCCAATTTGCATCACTATATCCCTCTATCACGGAGGGATATTTGTTATAATGCAAAGCATAATTTTGGGTATGTTTCAGATACCCCAAAACTCGTTTCATTGTCATCCAATGTATTTGATTGGGATTACTTGTAAACCGACTCAGTTTGCTAATAGCACATGCTATATCTGGTCACGTACAAGTCATGATATACACCAAACTTCCCAATACTCTTGCATAGTCCATTTGTGAGTCACTTTCACCTTCATTCTTTTGAAGTGAATAACTCACGTCAATTGGAGTCTTGGAAATCTTGAATCCAAATACTTGAACTTGTCAAATACTTTTTCAATGTAGTGAGACTGTGATAATGCTAGACCTTGTGGAGTCTTATGAATTCTGATTCCTAAGATCACGTCAGCAGTTCCCAAGTCTTTCATGTCGAATTTGCTAGCCAACATGCGTTTAGTAGCATTCATATCTTCCATATTTTTGCTCATTATCAACATGTCATCAAAATATAAACAAAAAATGACTTCATGAACTGGAGTGTTTTTAATGTAAACACATTTGTCACACTTGTTGATTTTAAACCCACTTGTCAATATTGTTTGATCAATTTGGCATGCCATTGTTTGGGTGCTTGTTTAAGTCCATAAAGCGACTTAACTAGTTTGAATACTTTCGTTTCTTTATCCAAAACCACAAAACCCTCAGGTTGTTCCATGTAAATCCTTCCTCCTATTCTCCATTTAAAAAAAATTTTTAACATCCATTTGATGGATTTCAAGACCATACACGGCCGCCAGTGCCACTAACACCCGAATAGATGTTATTCTCGTTACTGGCGACTAAGTGTCAAAGTAATCAAGGCCTTCCTTTTGTCTATAACCTTTGACAACAAGTCTTGCTTTATATTTGTCAATAGTGCCATCAGCTTTCATTTTCCATTTAAAGATCCATTTCGAACCTAAAGGCTTATTTCCAGGAGGAAGGTCAATCAATTCCCATGTATGGTTATCCAAAATTGATTGAATCTCAGTATTGACTACCTCTTTCCAAAACGCTGAATCAGAGGATGACATAACTGCTTTAAAAGTTTAAGGCTCATTTTCAAGCAAGAATGTCACAAAATTTGGTCCAAAGGAAGTGGATGTTCTTTGACATTTGCTACGCCTTGGATCTTCTACACTTGGAGTATTTTCCTTTGGTTCTTCCCGAGGTCGTTTAGGTCTTTCACTTAACGTCTTGTATTCAGTTTTATACGGATAGATGCTTTCAAAGAATTCAACATTATCTGATTCTATTACCGTATTAACATGAAATTCGGGATTATCAAATTTATGAACCAAAAGCCAACATACTTTACTGTTTGTAGCATATCCAATTAAAACGCAATTTATAATTTTTGGTCCGATTTTTACCCTTTTGGGTAAAGGTATTTGTACCTTTGCTAAACACCCCTACACTTTGAAATATTTCAAGTTGGGTTTCTTCCTTTCCATTTTTCGTATGGAATAGAATGCGTTTTGCTATGGGTACTCTGTTGAGTATTCGGTTAGCTGTAAGGATAGCTTCCCCTACAAACTCTGCGGTAATCGGGAACTTAATAATAAACAATGCATCATTTTCTTTAATGTCCGGTTTTTTCTTTCTGCAATTCCATTGGATTGAGGTGTGTAGGGTGCAGTAGTTTGATGGATAATTCCATATTCCGAACATATTTCTGCAAACGGAGATTCATATTCTCCACCCCTATCACTTCTAATCATTTTGATCTTTTTATTCAATTGATTCTCTACTTCATTCTTGTATTGCTTAAATGCTTCAATTGCTTCATCCTTACTATTAAGCAAATAAACATAACAATATCAAGTGCAATCGTCAATAAAAGTTATAAAATACTTTTTCCCACCTCGAGATTGTGTCGACTTCATATCACAAATGTCAGTATGAATTAAGTCTAAAGGATTTGAAATCCTTTTCAACAGACTTATAAGGATGTTTTACATACTTGGATTCAACATATATTTGACATTTTGATTTATTATACTCGAATTTAGGCAATACTTCTAAATTAATTAACTTTCGCAAGGTTTTGTAATCGACATGTCCTAAATGAATATGCCATAAATCATTCGACTCCAATAAATAAGAAGAAGCTGAAATTTTATTCATACTGTCAACAATCATTACATTTAGTTTGAAAAGGCCCTCTGTGAGGTAGCCCTTTACAACATACATTTTGTTCTTGCTTACAACAACTTTGTCAAAAACAAATACACATTTGAATCCATTCTTAACAAGTAAAGAAGTAGAAACTAAATTCTTCCTAATAGTAGGAACATGAAAAACGTTGTTAAGCGTTAACACCTTGCCGGAAGTCATCTTCAAGAATATCTTCCCATAACCTTCAATCTTGGTTGTTCCAGTATTTCCCATGGAAAGCTTTTCTTTGGGACCAGCAGTACAGTAAATCGCAAATGCTTATTTGACAGTACAAACATGTCGAGTGGCTCAAGAGTCAATCCATCACTCCTTCGGATTTCTAATAGGTTGCATTCCGAAAGCATTGCACATAGATCATCAATATCATCATTCTTCTCCACTATGTTGGCTTGTCCCTTTTTCTTATCCGTTTTCGGGAGACGACAATCAGGGGCTTTGTTACCAGTTTTTTCACAATTGTAGCAGTTTTCCTTGAATTTCTTTTTGTTCTGCTCCTTAGTCTGTCCAGAAGACATCTTCCTCTTCTTACTTTTTGGAGCAGTCTCCTCAATGATATTAGCTCCCATGATCGTCGAATTTCCACGAGACTTCTTCTCGGCTGTTTTGTTGTCTTCCTCAATCTTGAGACGAATCACAAGATCTTCCAACTTTATTTCTTTGCGCTTGTGCTTAAGATAATTCTTGAAATCTCTCCACGAAGGAGGCAATTTTTCAATCATTGCAGCCACTTGAAATGCTTCATTAACGACCATACCTTCAACAATAAGATCGTGAAAAATAAGTTGAAGCTCCTGAACTTGGGTTCCAACAGTTTTGCTGTCTATCATTTTATAGTCTAGAAACTTGGCAATCATAAACTTCTTCAAGCATGCATCTTCAGTCTTGTACTTCTTCTCAAGTGTGTCCCATAATTCCTTCGAAGTATTCATAGCATTTTAGACATTATACAAGTTATCCTCCAAAGCACTTAGGATATAGCCTTTGCAAAGAAAACCTACCTGTTTTCACACCTCAACAATCATAAACTTCTCATTGCCCGGTATGTCGGCGGCAGGCACTGGAGGGTCTTCGCTAGTGAACTTCTGCATACCAAGGGTGGTAAGCCAAAAAAATACCCTTTGCTGCCATCCTTTGAAGTTGGCTATAGAAAATTTCTCCGATTTCTCGGCCAGTGGAATAGCAGTTCGGCTTGACGAGGCTATCGCCGTTGCCGCAACACTCGCAGAAGAATTCCGTTATCAATTGCCATTTCTTACTGTCAACAACATAAGAGTTCAATTAATGGCAAAAAAACAGAATAGTAAACAGTATTGTACATAACGATAAACAGTTTAATAAATAAAATCGAAGTTTTTATATACTGTTTCATAGAAAACGATAAAGTTTTTATGTTCTTCAAATTATTTCTGAATTGTAAAACTCCGATGAAGTTTTTATATCTTCAAATCAGAATAGAAAAATTCAGAAAGAGTAGAAAATCACACAGGTTCTAATCTCCAAACAGAATATAGATTGTAGTTTAAAAAAATTCCTTAAGATTGTTATCAATATGTATTACTGTAATAAATACTAAAACCAGTAAACTTTCTGAAATAGAAACAGAAAGTTAGTAGAAACAGTATGTCAAAATAATATCTGAAAAAATAATTTTAGAATAAATCAAGCCCACTGAATACATAGTGTGTCCTTAAGGAAATTATTTCCCTCAAGTACCCGAGGTGCTGGAATATATCCTCCCAGGATAGAACGATTAAACTCACCAGAGTGTTGGTACCAAAACTGCCGATGAAATATTGTGGGAAATTTAACCGAAGCCGAGCCGAGCGACGATGACGACACGAGGCTTGCCTTCTTCTTAACTCTTTAAGAACTAGAAGAAGAGCAATTGTATATATACCCATCAAAAGTCTTTTCTTCCTCCAATATGGGACAATGTCCCTTTACCAAGGAGGGAAACTCAATCCATTTCACGTTCACTATCTTTTAAGCTAAACCAAACTTTAAAAAACCCAACAGTTTCAACGGCCATGACATGGTTAGTCATTGCCATTTCGTTTTACGTCAGCACTGCATTGATCGATCTTGTTCGTAGGGCGAGTAGTTGGTTGCCTAATGACATAAACCAGGGGAGAATGGATAATTTTTATTGGGTGTTTGCTGTGATTGGAGTGTTGAACTTTGGTTATTATTTACTATGTCTTTGGTTCTACAAGAAACAAAGTGGGAAGAAGGTGTTTGATCATGGTGCATCTGATGATTCCAATTACTGATTTTAGCAGCTAGCCTGGCTCAATGATGCAGCGGGCCTGATCATGTCAATCTCTTATGTGTTCCATCATACGCGATTTTTACTTTGGTAACCTAAGACCTAAAGTAGGTTAAATTGGATGTAGTTAATTAATATAATCAAATCTCTCTATAACATCATCGTTTGTGCTGGTATTTTTGACTTTTATAGTAAATGATTGTTATATACCTATAACAACATTTGATGTTTAAAAAAATTTATGGCTGTTATAGACAAAAAAAAAATTCAAAATTTAACTTCTTTTTTAATGTTACATATAAAAGACAATAAAAATTTTCAAATTTAAAATTTCAAAAGATATGCATATTGCACGAATTAAATATTAAAAAAAGTTAATATATTATTAATAAATTCATAACTAAATGTACAAAGATTTAATCTCTAAGGCACACATTTTAAAGCTACTAAAACAATAAATTCTTTCAAGATTGATGGAAGAACTTTGTAGCTGTAGCTTGTTTCGTAGATTCCATTCTCTTACTAGCGATATAACGATCAAATTAGCGAAGGTTTGTGTCCAAACTTTCAGCAAAGGATAGTCGATATCTTTTCCTTGAAGGCAATCAAAGAGTCTAACAGTTGAATCTTCTATCGAAATATTTTTTGACATTTGTCCAATAGATATCATGTGCAAATCTTCAATTTTTATGTAATATTCAAGGTGGAAACTCTGTTCAATAGAAAACATTTTGTGCAGTTATTTAGAATTATTATTAGTAATCCTAAAAATTCTATATGGCTGTTATAGAGGGGTAGTTTTACAAAGAGGGTTCTGTTATAAATATGGTTGTTGCTTTTATAGGTAAAAAAATTGTTATAGAGAGGTAAAATATAATTTAAAAAATCGGTTCCGAGGAAAAGTTGGCTTTTATAGCGAATGAATATTTCTGGAAACTCTATTTTAAAAGGCAGAATTCGGACTCGCCCGGGGCTCGCCCCGGGGCAGAGCACTCGTAAAACGCCCATGGGCTTATGTGTGGGGCTTAGTTCCGTGAGACTTACGCCTCGACCATTGGTGCTTACGCCCCGGACACGCCCAACGCCCAGCGTACTGGGCTCGCCTAATAGAACTTTATGCAATTGTACGTAACTAACCTTGTAAATCCTCAAATTTTCTTAATAAATCGTTGACTATTCAAAATTACTTTTTTTCTAATTTTAAATCATTAAGTTGAGAGTATTTTATGTCATAATTAAAGTGAAAATATTGCACGTTATCCACTAAGACTGCTATGATAGTTAATTTTAAATAAATCTTTCATTTAAAAAGTATTTATTTATTAACTTTGTTATGTCTTTATTATATACTAGTCCATAATTTTTTTTATAATCATTTTTCTAAATATTTTTTTTCATGTTTATGAGATACAATGCTTATTAATTTAATAGCTCAGTATTAGTAACTATTTTACAAATAATTAGTTATCATGGTATTGTATGGTGAATTATGTGTCACTTTATGAACTTGTTGAAACTTAAAAATGAACGATGCTTGAGAATCACATTTAAATTGTGAGTTATATTTTTATATAAATTCTCTTTCAAATACAAAGCATATTAAATAAAAGGAGTATTTTAAGAAAAATATCAAATTATAATATCGAAATTCTTTCAAGATTCATTACTCTTTAAGAGATACATATAAGATTTCATATCGAATACATTACTTTTGATGTTTGAGCTGTAACGACGTTGCAGCTAATTTGCATATTATGATATATGTCATACTTTTCGTATTATTCATAGTTGAATTATAATTTATAAATATTTTTAAATAAATTATTTGTATAATTTGTGATTTTAACGTAATTTTTATAATTATTTTTTATTCTATACTATCTTAAAATTCTTGAAATTAGTAAAATTTAAAGATCCGTGGGACTTACGCCCCATGTCTCAGGGCTTACGCCTCGCCTCACGCCCCCGCCTTTTAAAACATTGTCTGGGAATATTGCTATAAAGAGGTCTGACTGTCTGAAAATGGAAGCCAGTAGAAATTAGAAAATAAGCTTAGCAAGGGAAAATTAATTGAAAATGAAGTCGTCGAGCATATACAATAATATATTTATCGATTTAACAAAAAAACTTAATAAATAAATGAAAGAGCGTAAGAAAAGTTTATTTAACGTTGGCCATAGGATTTTCTTTATTTTTCTTAATGTAATTTGATTCCCCTCATAATGCTTCTTGATTAGCAGCATACATTATTAGTAGCTTTTGATATTAACCACACTTTTAAATCAAATTTTCTTTTCGTCCATATAATCGGAACTGAATCTTATACCTATTCAAAAGCTTAGTGGCAACTGAATATGTTTATACATATAAATTCAAGAGTGAAGACTCATTCTCTCAAATAATAATGCACCACTATCTATGATAATGATTCTAATCTACAGTCATTAATTATAACTAGTTGACTAACTAGAGAAAAGGTCGAGTTCCTGTTAATGGTGGTTATTCGGAAGGAATTTTTACATTCTTATGCCACATGAAAAATCTTATTACCCTCAATATTTAAGGTTTGACTTAATTATACTTAGTATACCAAATTATCAATTCTATACCATAATCAATTAAGGGTATAATTAATGAGACATTTTTTACTCCTTAATTAAAGGATTTCCGTATATCCCAGTATCTCCACTCATCCCACGTTTCTCTCTCCTAACCCCTCAGCCCCACCCACGTTTTACCCATAACCACGTTCTTTTTACCATTTTCCATCTTCTGAAACCACCCAATCTCCCTCTAAATTCACAGAAAATTGAAGAAAATTTCAACAAAGTTGGTTCCCCATTTTACTCCAGTTGAAGTTAATCAATGAAGAACAACAAAGCTTCGAAACAAAGTCCTAAAAAATCAGCAGTAGCTGATATACCCTCATTTGATTTGGGTGTGTTATCCCCAAAATCACCCAAAAAGCAAGGCAAATCTCCACATGCAACTTTACCTGCTTTGAAAATAATAATTATTGTACCTACATTATTAGTAAAAAAATAATTAACTGGCAGCTTTGAAAATGCATATAAAAACACAAATATATATAAACTACAATATATCTACAAAGTATCTACAATTTATAAACTGCCTACAAAATAACTACAAGTTTACCTGCTGCATCCATTGTGCTTGCTGTCAGCATAATCCCCCTGTAGACTGTCTTTAAGAATGTCCCATCAACCACTATTATTGGTCTACAATATTCCCAACCACTTATTGATGTACAAAGAGCAACAAATGCATATAAGAAGCATTCATCTGTTGTCTTCTTCAATTTAACAACTGAACCAGGATACGTCTTCTCAAGAATATAAAAATATTTTGGTAATTTATTGTAGGAGTCAGCCGGATGACCTCTCAATAACTGTAAAGCATTTTCCTTTGCTCTCCATGCTTGAATGTAGCTTAGGTTCACTCCATGTTGGGACAACATGTCAGTTTGTATGTCCTTTGGTGTGTAAACTGTCTTAGGATCACAATACTTTGGCATGACCATGCTACCAACTACAACTGCAGTACGTTTGCGCTGTATGAATGTATCATCCATTAAGGTGCATGTGTGTTGTCGGTTGAAACTCCTGATCTTGAACATTGCAGAATCATTAATTGATGTTGCCTTGAAGTGCCAATTACAATTTTCTGCAACGCATATAAGTCAGTAGCTACAAAAAAATACATTTATAATACAGGTTATCAATGTAGATGTAACAAAAGGACTGTTTTAACATAAAGTAACACACTATACAATATAACTACTTTTCATCTACATATCACAAGGAAAATACTGTTTATAATGATCTTTTCACCATTAATATCTTCATACCTTCTGTGGCTAGATCTTTTAACCCTAAATTGGAACTTGTGCATGACAGAATAGTGCCTCATTGCAGTTGCAATTGTTTGCTTGTCTTGATACACTTGTCCTTCTTCGATAACACTTTGTGTACCTTCAGTTATTATTTCACTTTGATATTCCTCTATGACGGGAGAGGCTGGCATATCAAGTAACTGTATTGTCCCAGACGAACCTGCATGAAAATAAAGATAAACAATGTCATTACAATTTTGTAAAATCTTTGTATATAAATTGTAGATGAAGAGAAAATTTTGTAGTCAACATTTTTTCAACATGGATTGTAGTTTAATTGTAGTATAAATGTAGTAATTTTGTTGATAAGCATGAAAACAATATTGCTTTATACATCCTAAAACTGATGTGTAGGTTATTTGTAGATAAATGTAGGAATTTTATAGATATTACCGTAAAATCAGACTTCCATAGAATTTGAAACATAACAAACCTGCACTTGTGTTCTCATTTGTAATAGTCAATTCCATATTGAAATCTCGTACACTTATAAGTAACGGATACGATCCTAAGTTTTTATTCTCCTTTTTTGTCTCCATATACACACGAACCCCAATATTGTTCCTAATCTCCATTGGAGGACAATTCTCATTCACAATGTATTTGATTTCTACAATTTTTCCGAAGTATCAATCATTAATTGCTTTGCAATTGTAGAAATCAACATACTGTAACTTGCATCCTCATCGAGCACAATGCCATCAACTTGAAAATCTCTAAATCTGCCATAGCTATCCCAATT
>NC_031998.1:47523445-47529110 GCF_001879085.1 Nicotiana attenuata
TTGAGGTGTCTCAGGTGAACTAGTGTTTGAATAGGGTCGCGCATGACAGCTAAGTTATGTGGAGGTATGACCTCGCGGTTAGATTGGGCGTTCTGTTTCTATGATGTGAGATGGGTTCTCAGCCTTGTGTTTGTGGCGGTACTAGTGAGCTTGTGGTACAGCTCTTTCATTTGAGTCATTTTCATGAATTTAGTATACTCGGACTGTTGCTTATTGGCGCGCGTACTGTGCGAGTTGTGGCTTAGGCATGTAATGGTGTGTCATGTCACTACTGTGCGAGTTGTGGCTTAGGCATGTAATGGTGGTTCATGTCACTAGAGTAGTGTGTTGGATTAGAAGAGATCAGAAGGATATTAATGAATAGAAACAGATTCGACTTTAGCAGTTGGGAAGGATAATATCGAGCTTCGGCTCAGAAAATTTGATGTAGCATTTGCCAAAGGAGAAGTGGCTTCATGAATGGTTGATATGGGAAATGGTTATGGCTTACTGCGTGATTTTAGTTTATCATTGGCAGTATATAAAAGTGTTTGAGATGAGACTTTAGTTAATAAGAGTTTTTCTATCGGTATACGGTGTTGTGTGCAACTGCTTGTAATAGAAGCTATCCCTACCAAGTGTTTGAGTTTATGTGGGTCTATCATGTAATTGCACCAGAGGTTGCAGGTATCGGTTATTACAGCTGTTTCGAGCTTATTCTGAATATAGATGTGAGTTCTGACCTTGTGTATGATTTTGGAAATGGAAATGTGGTTCGATGGTTTGTGGACTAGATGGATTGGGAAATTTCAGCTATGTTGTGTTATCGACCTATGCGAGATAGGGTGACGTGGGATCACCCCCGGGTATATGCATGGTAAGGTTATTCAGCTATTGGTTGGCTTCTAGGACAACTCTGGGTACGCTCGAGGACGAGCGTTTGTTTAAGTTAGGGAGGATGTGACAACCCGATCCGTCGTCTCATAAGTTACACTCCGTTTTCCCCATTTTTCGACTTCTTTAGGCTTCATATCCGTATCTTATGTGATCGAGTTGGTTTGGAGTGGTTTTGATAAGAAATGGGACACTTAGTCTCTTTTAAGAAGGCTTAAGTTAGAAAAGTCAACCGGAAGTTGATTATGAGTTAGAGGGATCGGATGTGAATTCCGGTAGTTGGGTTAGCTCCGGAAGGTGATTTGTGACTTAGGAGTGTGATCGAAATTTATTTTGGAGGTCCCGTGTAGAAATAGGCTTGATTTGGCGAAGTTAGTATTTGGCAAAATTCCGGTTGATAGGTGAGATTTTGATCCGAGGGACGGAATGGAATTCCGACAATTTTTGTAGCTTCGTTAGGAGATTTTGGATGTGTGTGCAAAATTTCAGATCATTCGGAGGTGTTTTGGTTGGGTTTTTGATCGAATGCGTGTCTCGGAAGATTTGGATGAACTTAGGCTTGAATTTGGTGTAATTTGATGGTTTAGGTGTTAATTGTGGTGTTTTGATAATTGGACCAAGTTTGAATAACGTTATAAGATATGTTAATGCTTTTGGTTGAGGTCCCGGGGGCCCTCGGGGTGATTTCGGATGGTTAACGGGAACTTTTGAAGTTGGAAAATTTCATGATAGACGAAAGTTGTAAATGAGTGCGCACAAGACCTCACTTTAAACGATCATATCTCCAGTTATATAAGGAGTTGGGTGATGCACCACCTATCAAATTAAAGCTCTTTGAGTCTAGTTTCAACGCAATAAACCGTTCATCATTTGGAGGTTTATATAGAAAGTTATGGCTATTTTTGTGTCGTCAGCGCCCTGTGTAGCGCTGGGCGCTAGCCGTGGCGCCCAAAATTTTGAGCTACTGGATCCAGCGCCACAGGCATCGCCCAGCGCCACCTGTGGCGCCCGAAACAGCCTATAATACTCATTTCGGGGTTCATTCTTACCCATTTATGGACGAACTTTGAGGTTTTCTTCCACCCTCTCAAGACCTTCAACTCCCCCAATCTTCAAGGTAAGCAATCTCCATTATCTTGGTGTGAAATTCCATCATTCATATACTATTATTGATGAATCCTCTCATAAAAACACTTACATTTTCAAGAAATTTCTTCAAGAACTCAAAGGAGGGTTTTGCAAGATTTCTTCCAAAAGGTTAAATCCTACACCTCAAACTTACATATATGGATATATTATGGGAATATGAGTATGAATCAAGTATTACAACTTATGGTATGGTGATTGGAAGTCATAAATTCCCAAAATAAATACATAGTTATTGTAGAGATTGAAAGGTGGATATTTGATAGGATTTGTTGGTTGGGTGTGAATGGATGGTCATCCATGTGTAGTTGGAAGTTATAAATTGGTTAGGAATGATGATGAGATGAATTGTTGGTTAATGATGATAGTTGGAGGAACCAATACTATAGTTATGAGGTGTAAATATCTATGCCTACAAACTGTTTGATAATATGCCTAAATGGCATAAGTTATGGAATTTATTACTAATATTGGCCCTATTGAATGTTGTATTGTAGATTAAAGTTACATAACTGTATTGGATCATTGTAGTATCATTTAAGGGGCGAATTTCAGATATGTATGGCTAAAACCCCGTCTTTTAGAAATCGAGCTTCATCGATGTTTGTGTGATTTTGATAGATTTGACGCACGTGGAGATCAATTTGAAGGGCAAAGGCGTCGCGAGCCAGAGATTTCACCGGTTCGAGTGAGTAATACTTGTAAATGATATCCTGAGGGTTTGAAACCCCGGATTTGCACATCATAGTGCTGGATTGTGGTGACTTGCACGCCAGGTATGAGCGTGGGGTAGAGCACCGTTGGGGATTGTGACTTGGTCCGTCCCGGTTGTGGATTTTACTGCGTAATTGACTGAAACTTGCTAGATGCTATCTTGAATTGGGCTGATTGCCATGTTTTGGGTTTCGTGCCGGTTATTTGAACCCTGTAGGGGTTATTATCACTGTTTTCATGACACTTATCATATGAAATGATTTCAGTCCTGAGTTAAACCCTGTTTTGAAATGTGCAGTCATATTGCTAAAGTTTAAAGACTTAAATTGCATTTTTCTGATGTTCTGAGTTAAAAGCTATTACTTGACATTGCCCGAGTGGCTCATTTGCATGTTCTGGACTGAGGATGGATCGGGCTGCACGCCGCAGCGATGCTATGATGATATTGCGCTTGGGCTGTAGGAGCCCCTCCGAAGTCTGTACACACCCCCAGTGAGCGCGGGTACCCAAATAGATCGGGCTGCGCGCCGCAGCGGTCATGTGCATTGCATTGCATTCATGCATTGTTTCCTGTTGTGACTACGTGGCATGACATTCAGCACTCTCATATCATTGGCATCCATGCTGTTCTTGCACTGCATACCAGATACCCTGGTGTTATTTGTTAATAGAGTGTTGTGCCTGAGGGGCTAACTTATGTGCGGACTTGCACTATTTGATAACGCATTCATATGCTTGACTGTTGGAAAAGGATATTTTCAAAAGAGGTTTTTTAAACTGAGCCAGATATTTTCTAAAGGGTTTTCACGGTCTTACTGTTTTCTAAAAAGGGTTGTACTGTCCTATATAGCATGATGGAGTGCTCTTACGTGATTTCTTGCCTCTCAGTTATTATTTACTCTTATTACCACTGAGTTGTGAAGTACTCACTTTACTCCCTGCACCTCGCGTGCAGTTGCAGGTATTGTTCACCCGGTAGCGGGTGATTAGCGGACTGAAGGTAATACTTAGGGGTGTTCATAAAAATCCGAAAAACCGAACAAAACCGAAAACCAAACCAAACCGACCGAAAAAACAGACACTTTTTGGTTTTGGTTTGGTTTTTTGGTTTTGAATTTTAAAAACCGATCAAATTTGGTTTGGTTTTGATTTTAACCAAAAAATAACTGAAAAAAACCGAACCAAACCGACTATAGGAGTAGCTATTTCAAATTTATTATTACACCTATATATATATAATATATATATATATATATTATATATATATATATATATATATATATATATATATATATATATATATATATATATATATTATATATATATATATATATAGTGAATGTTAATCGTTTACACTTTTAGTACAGTTCTTTACCTTTATATTCTAGTTTGATTGGTAGTTTTCTTTTGTTAAGTATAAGAAACCATTTCATGTTAAAAAAAATATATTTTTAATTGAGTCCTTAAATTATTCATCACTATTTGATTCAATTATCATCAATATATTTTAGTAAATAATAGATTTCTCAAAGGGCAATTGATTTGATAGTGTTATGTTGAAAATATGGTCGCCGGAATATGTGTTTGGTAGTGTTTGTCTTATATTTAAGAAAAAACCGACAAATAACCGAAAAAACCGAAAAAACCCGACATAAACCCGACATAAACCGAATCGAGAAAAAACCGACTTAATTGGTTTGGTTTGGTTCTAATATTTGAAAAACCGACTTACTTAGTTTGGTTTCTTTTTAGGAAAAAACCCGATCCAAACCGGACCATGATCACCCCTAGTAAAAACAATACAACTGTACGTTACGTTGAAAGTGTTAATACGTAAAGATAGGAAAAGTTATGATTTTTGGATTTTTTTCTTAAATAATAAAGTAAATGGAAGAATAAAGAAAATAGCTAAATTTTGAGAAAAAAAAAGATAAATTACCTTCATGTTCATAGAATGTGCCATGTCACCTCTTCAAGTCCCTCAATTTTTTATATATAGATTACTTGAGATGGAAGATCCTTAAGAAAAAACAGGGCATTCAAGCAGGGACGGAGCTAAAAGTATAAATGCGAGTTCGGGGAATTCAATAGTTTTTTATTCAAATAATATATTTGTATTAAGAAATTTATCAAATATGTACAAATATAATAATTTTAAAACTCAGTTAGTAGCTTAAAATCGTCGTTTTGAAGTTCAAAACATATAAAGTTGAAATTGTGGCTGCAACTCCGATTTTCAAATTATCTTGAAATAAAGGCGTATGAAGTGTAGAAGCTAAACTCATAACTTTTGCTCCTACGCTATATATTTTTCCTAAAATATTATTAAATATGTACAAATAATAAACCCATTAAATTAGATGAGATCTTCGCCTCTGTCTTGGAAGTTCTATTTATAGGAAGCTATCGGTATCCATATTAGTACATAGAGAGAGCTTACTTATGGAAAGTTCAGCTTCGATGATCGATGGAGAGGCACAATTGATGAGCTCTGCCGCTGGACATGGAAAACGAGGAGGCTGGATCACTTTCCCTTTTACAATAGGTGCTCTTTCTCATTTCTTACAACATAATGTGTATATGTAACTTTATATATATATATATTGAGCTCAATTGCTGTTGAATTGTCTCACCGTCTCATCTATAAGCATAAGCTATTATGTTATCAACAATTGCAGCAACAACGGCGGGGTTGAACATAGCAGCAGCAGGTTGGATGAGCAACCTGACAGTGTATCTAATTGAGGAATTTGGAATGAATAGCATTGACGCAGCTCAAGTTTCCAATGTTATGAATGGCTCTGTCAATTTTGTTCCTGTGATTGCTGCTGTTCTTGCTGATTCCTTCTTTGGCACTTCCTCTCTTGTCTGGATTTCTTCTTTCATCTCTCTACTGGTATGTATTACTCCCAGCTCCCCCCCCCCCCCCCCC
>NC_031998.1:47529130-47533819 GCF_001879085.1 Nicotiana attenuata
CCTTCTTTTTTTTTTCTTTAAAGAAAAAAAAAACTTTTTCGTTTCATGTTAGTTAGCTGATGTTGTTGCTTTCGTTTCAACTTCCTGATTGTAGTACCTAGTGATTGTTTGGTATCTTTGCTTCGGTTTTCTGATTGGTGTGCTTGTTGTTGCCCTTCTTTTACCTTTCTTAAGCCGAGGGTCTACGGGGGTAAGGTCTGCGTACATACTACCCTCCTCAGACCCCACTTGTGGGATTACACTGGGTTTGTTGTTGTTGTTGTTGTTAGTTAGTTAGCTGGTTTGTAAGCTTCTTGAAGTTAAAATTCTCATAAGGTTACTGAACTAACGGAAATTGTTTAAGAAAGTCATTTTACTTTGTTTTGTAACAGAAAAGTCACTCTATTTTGTCCATTTTAACTGAAAAGTCACTTTATTTTGTTTTGTAATCCAAAAGTCACTCTATTTTGTCAATTGTAACTGAAAAGTCACTATATGCTTTCAGGGGACATTTCTGGTTGCATTTTAGATACATATGTCTGCGCCATTTTGTTTTAACCGATATAGTAAGATATGAGAACGTTGAACCCATAAAGATTAAAAATCCTGGATCCCGACTATAGCTGATTGTGTAAAAATTTCTGCAGTGCCAATACGTAGATTTTAAGTTTATCTTGAACGAGACAATATAATTCATTCACTTAAAATGAAACTCTATGGGATCATCTGACTAGCTTTACCTTTCACAGGGAATAGTTCGCTTAGCATTAACAGCTTCAATTGATTCACTGAGGCCTCAGCAAATATGCAAAAATGATTCAGACTTTTGTACGAGTCCCACAAAATCTCAGTTTGCCTTATTATATGGAGGTATTACCTTGGCATCCATTGGTTTAGGTGGAATGCGAACTAACATAGCAACCATTGGAGCAAACCAATTTCGCGACTCAAAGTATCAGAACATGTTCTTTAATTGGTTCTTCTTCACAATGTACACTGGGACAATTATAGGATTCACAGCTATTGTCTATATAGAAGATAATATCAGCTGGAAAGTTGGATTTTATGTATGTATAGCTGCCAATTTTCTTGGTTTAGTTGTCTTTTTAGCTGGAAGTCGCTTATACCATTATGCTAAGCTTGAAGTTAGCCCCTTTACTAGTTTAGCTCGTGTGATTGTGGCCGCCATTTCGAAAAGGAAACTTCCAGTTTCACCTTCACAGGAGAATTGGTATCATGGACCATATGGCAGAACAACAATGTCCATTTCAGCTTCAAGAAGCTTTAGGTAACTCCTCATTTTCAATTTTGAGATGAGTTTAACTTCTATACACTTAAAAGGATAAATATAGGTCACTTGGCTATACAAATTTGTGATCACTAACTTGAAAAATAAGGTAAGTTATCTGTTACAACATGTTAAAATACACTGGTAGTGTAAAAATTCTTTACACTGACAGTTCAATTTATGAGTATCGATAAATTGAAGGATATCTTCTCTTGCGATGCAGATTCTTGAATCGTGCAGCGCTAAAATGTGAAGGAGACGTTAAGCCGGATGGTTCAATCGCGAAACCATGGAAACTTTGTACAGTAAGTGAAGTAGAAGACTTTAAAAGCCTAATGAGAACTCTTCCATTGTGGTCATCCAGCATATTTCTGTCTACTCCAATTGCAGTTCTAATTAGTTTGTCTGTACTTCAAGCCTTAGCCATGGATAGACACATAGGACCACATTTTCAAATTCCTGCTGGTTCCATTCCTGTTATTATACTCATCTCTACTGCAATCTTTCTAACAATATTCGACAGATTACTCTTTCCCATGTGGGAAAAATTAACTAGCCAATCTGTCACGCCCTTCAAACGAATCGGAGCTGGCCACGTGCTGACTTTTGTTGGCATAGGAGTGGCAGCTTTGGTTGAGTCTAAAAGACTAAATGTAGCACATAATTCACACAACCTTAGCCAAGGACGTTCCAATATTGTGCCTATTTCTGTCTTATGGCTCGTGCCACAACTAGTTATCATTGGGATTGGAGAGGCATTTCATTTTCCAGGACAAGTAGCATTGTACTATCAAGAATTTCCGACATCTTTAAAGAGTGTTTCAACAGCCCATGACATGGTTAGCCATTGCCATTGCGTATTACCTGGACACTGCGTTGATTGATCTTGTTCGTAGGGCGACTAATTGGTTGCCTAATGACATAAACCAGGGGAGAGTGGACAATTTTTATTGGGTGTTTGCTGTGATTGGAGTGTTGAACTTTGGCTATTATTTACTACTATGTCTTTTATTTTACAAGAAAAAACGCGGGAAGAAAGTGGCTGATAGTGGTGCATCCAACTGATTTTAGCTAGTATGGCTCAATAATGCAGCAGCGAATCCAGAATTTAAATTCTATGGATTGACGTATATGTGTACTTCTACCTATATATATACTTGTTTTTCGTACATATGTAGTGTTATGACTCCGTAACAATGAACCCATCATTGGATCTGCCACGGCAAGTCTTTGTTCTGTGTTATTTTGTTGTTCTGTCCTTTTTTTTTTTTTGGGGGGAACTTCTTGAGATTGGATAACTATATATGGTATATACTTCGTTGTATCATTCTATAAATAGGCTTTTCCTTACAAAAGGATTTCCACAGGGATCAGATTTAGAATCTTTCTCTATTATAAAAGGAAAAAAGAAAAAGAATCTTCTTCTACTTAAGAAGTCACTTTACAGCATCATGTATGCATCTTGGACAGACAAATAAATTCTATCACCTCTTAAAGAATTACAAAGCCAAATATATAGAATTGCCTATTTAAATATAAGGAAGGGGAGCCTTGGAGCAACGGTAAAGTTGTCTACCTATGACCTATGGATCACGGGTTCGAGTTGTGGAAGCAGTCACAAATGCTTGCATTAAGGTATGCTGTCTACATCACACCCATTGGCGCCATTCTTGATATGAAGAGCTTCTCCTTTAACGTCCATACAAGCCGTGGCGAAGGCAGGACTTTTGCTAAGGGGGTTCAAAAAGGAATAAGTTTAAAATTTAAAGAGTGGGAATTAAACCAATGACCTCATAATAGTTTTGAACCCCCTTGACCACTAAGCCATGCTTTTGGGCTGTATGAAGGGATTCATAACATAACATATAGAGGTAAAAACCAGATTTTGCCTTATATACATAGTGTAATTTTTCGGCGAAGGGGGTTCGAGTAAACACCCTTGCGCCCCTACATCCGCCCGTGCATACAAGTATGGTACAAATCCGAATTAATCAGATCAGTGGATTTCGGATAGTAAGTGGTTACTCTACTTGCAAGTATCTTTATGATCTCTCTGAAATTTGATAACGCACTAAAAAAAAGTATTTTAATCATTTGACGGCTAGTTTTGAGAATATTTCAAACCTAAGTGCTTGTGGCATTGATGCTTCCACTATCAAATATCAATGCTTTGGGACATTGATGCTGTAGTGCAAAAATAATTATAGGGTTAATTTGATGTCGTCAGCTATCAACCTCTAAAAATTTCTGGAAACACTATTTATTGTTTTATTGGGGAAATTACGCTCCTTGTCACTTGGCCTAACAGTTCATCAAAAAATGGCCCACATTTGAAGCCCTTACCTGATATAGCCCAGGTTGTATATAATCTGAATTTTTTTTTCACCAGTTAGCCCACCCTATTTTTTTCTTTTCTTCGTTCTTCTTCTTCTTCCTCTTTCACGATTTTGAACCCCAAAGTTTTTCTACCATTATATATATATTCTTCAATTCTCCTTCCATATTCAAAGTTGATAATCACTATTAAGATGAGAAGAAAAAATACCACTTAAGAGAATTACTATTTTGGAGTCACCATTAAAGGTCATTCGAAGCTTCAATTTTAAAATTGGATTTTTCGATTTTGTTAGTTGTTTGGATTGGGTGTTGGCCCAATTGATTGGGATCGTCAAGGGGAGTTCAAAACTCAAATTTGAAGTGATTTGGAGCAGATTTGAGGTAGATTTGAGTTGAATTTCAGAAGATGCCCAAAGAAGAAGAAGAACCAGTGAAGCTCCATTAATATGATTCATTTGTATAATAGTGTATAATATTATATAAGTAACATATAATAGTGTATAAACATCTCTTATACATTATTTTATACAAGGCTGATACATTTCTTATTCCTCCTCCTCCTCCTCTTCATTTTATACACTTTTATACAACTATATATATAATATACCTCTTTGTATAAAAGTGTATAATATTGTATAAAAGTGTATAAGCATTTCTGACGAATTTTTTGTACGATTTTCACTTGCACTTTTTGATATTTGGATCCTGTAAATAATGTATCAGTCTTGTATAAGTGAATCTGTTTCTCTTTGCAAAGTATACTTGATGTAGTTGTGCAGAATGCAGATCAGTACTGTGGATTTTCTCAATTGTATTTGATGTAGTTGTCTTGATTCATTTTTGTTGTTTGAGCTGTTTTCTTACTTCTGACCATAATGTGTAATGTCCTTTTATCTTATAGGTTAAAATCTTATGCGAGAAACCGCTCTCTGCAATAGTTATTGCTATTCTATTCAGGAGTGCTTTGACACTAAATGAGCATATTGCTTCCATATGGATGAGCATCTAGCTTTAAATGCAATGCTATTGGATTAATGCAGATCTCAGTATAAGTTGGACGACCTTATTTGGACAGGGTATCCCTT
>NC_031998.1:47533919-47555190 GCF_001879085.1 Nicotiana attenuata
TGTGAGTGTATAGTATGTTCAATGATTTTGTAACCCTAGTGCCTGCATCCAAAGAAAAATCGTGAGTTTTGTAAAGGGGAAGGTTAGTTTGTATCCCAGCTGGCTTTGCTTGACTCGTTTGGATTTGATCTTGCGATATCGCCTGTATTATTGGGGTAGCGTTGCTAAACGAAGCAGTTTTAGTAATAAACACACATGATTTTTGTAAAAGTATGACATAAATATTTAAAATTAAAATAGTTTTTTAGATGAACCGCCGACTGTGACGTAATCTAGGACATTGCAACCCCTCCTGCTATGGAATTTTGAGGGTCCTCCTCAAAATTCTGCCCCAGTTTGATGGGTTAACGTTTTTGACTGCTGCTCGTGCGGCGATCGGCTGAAATTACTTCGGAATTTTGAGGGTCCTCCTCAAAATTCTGCCCTAGTGTCCAATTTCGGGGGAAAATGAAAATTTTATTAAATTGAGACCGAACCCATAGGGCTACCTACGTATCCCCTCTTAAACAGGAATCATGTCAGGCATAGTTAAATTACATCATATAGGGAAAATATAAAGATCACTCATAGTAACGCTTGACTGCATCTGAATTGATCGGCTTTGGCCAGACTTCTCTGTCCATTTCTGCAAGTATGAGGGCTCCTCCTATCAGAAACCGGTGGACCATGTATGGGCCCTGCCAATTGGGAGAGAACTTCCCCTTGGCCTCATCTTGATGTGGAAAAATTTTCTTTAACACCAGCTGCCCCGGTGTGAATTGTCTTGGTTTGACTCTCTTGTTGAAGGCTCTGGACATTCGGTTCTGATAGAGCTGACCATGGCAGACTGCATTCATTCTCTTTCCGTCTATAAGGGCTAATTGTTCATAACGACTTTTCACCCACTCTGCGTCGTCGAGTTCAGCTTCCTGTATGATCCTTAGGGAAGGAATTTCTACCTCAGCGGGAATAACGGCCTCCGTACCGTAAACCAACATATAGAGGGTTGCCCTGGTTGATGTGCGAACTGTGGTGCGATATCCCAATAGAGCAAATGATAGCTTCTCGTGCCACTGTTTATGCTTATCTATCATTTTCCTCAATATCTTCTTGATATTCTTGTTGGCGGCCTCTATAGCTCAATTCATTTGCGGCTTATAGGCTGTGGAATTCTTGTGTTTGATCTTGAAGGTTTCACACATAGCTTTCATCAAGTCACTGTTGAGGTTGGAGCCATTATCAGTAACAATTGACTCTGGAATCCCGAATCGACAAACAAAGCGGCCGCGGACAAAGTCTGCCATGACTTTCTTAGTCACTGCTCTATAAGAGGCTGCTTCGACCCACTTGGTGAAATAGTCAATTGCCACTAGGATAAACCTGTGTCCGTTGGAAGCGGCAGGCTCGATTGGTCCAATGACGTCCATTCCCCAGGCGGCGAACGGCCATGGTGAGCTTGTTGTGTTGAGCTCGCTTGGAGGTACCTTTATCATGTCTGCATGAATCTGGCAGCGATGGCATTTCCGGACAAACTAGATGCTGTGTGTTTCCATAGTCATCCAAAAGTAACCAGCCCCGAGTATCTTCTTTGCTAAGACAAAACCGTTCATGTGTGGACCGCATGTCCCAGCATGAATTCCTTCTAGTAGCCTAGATGCTTCCTTTGCGTCGACACACCTTAGTAAACCCAAATCTAGAGTCCTCCTATATAGGATTCCTCCGCTGTGAAAGAAGTTGTTGGACAATCTCCGAAGTGTGCGTTTCTGAGTATGATTGGCAAGCTGCAGGTACTCCCTTTTCGCCAAATATTCCTTGATATCATGAAACCAAGGCTTTCCGTCTGCTTCCTCTTCAACATGGGCATAGTAAGATGGCTGATTATGAATTTTCACCGAAATGGGATAAATGAGATTCTTGTCTGGATGCTATATCATAGATGACAGGGTAGCCAATGCATCGGCGAACTCATTCTGGACTCTAGGAACATGTTGGAACTCCGTCTTCACGAACCTTTTTCTCAATTCCTGTACATGATGCAGATACAAGAGTATCTTGGAGTTCTTGGTTGCCCATTCTTCACGCACCTGACGTATGAGCGAGTCCGAATCTCTAATTACTAGCAGCTCTTGAATTTTCATGTCAATGGCCATTTTGAGCCCTAGGATGCAAGCTTCGTATTCGGCCATATTGTTGGTGCACGGGAACCTGATTTGGTGGACACCGGATAATGCTGACCTGTTTCTGATACTAGGACTGCTCCTATGCCAACTCCTTTGAAATTTGCTGCTCCATCGAAAATCATTCTCCAACCGTCATAGGATTCTGCAATATCCTCTCCTATGAATGATACCTCTTCATCAGGAAAATACGTTTTCAGGGGTTCGTATTCTCCATCCATGGGATTCTTGGCGAGGTGGTCTGCTAGTGCTTGTCCCTTGACCGCTTTCTGAGTTACGTAAACAATGTTGAACTCACTCAACAGGATTTGCCACTTGGCTAGCTTGCCGGTGGGCATGGGCTTCTGAAAGATGTACTTCAAAGGGTCCATCCCTGATATGAGTTATGTAGTATAGGCGCAAAAGTAATGCCTCAACTTCTGAGCTACCCAAGTCAAAGCATAACAGGTGTGCTCTAACAGAGAATACCAGGCCTCGTACGAGGTGAACTTCTTACTGAGATAATAGATGGCCTGCTCCTTCCTCCCCGTTTCATCATGCTGCCCCAGAACGCAACCGAAAGCTCCATCCAATACTACGAGGTAGAATAATAGGGGTCTACCTGGCTCAGGCGGGACCAAGACTGGTGGTGTTGACAGGTATTCCTTGATTCTGTCGAAGGCCTTTTAGCAGTCATCAGTCCATTTGGTAGCGGCATCCTTATTCAACATCTTAAATATTGGCTCACAAATAACCGTAGACTGTGCTATGAATCGGCTGATGTAGTTAAGTCTTCCCAAGAAACTCATAACATCCTTCTTGTTCTTTGGCGGTGGTAGTTATTGAATGTCTTTGACCTTTTGATGGATCCAGTTCTATTCCTCAGCGACTCATAATAAACCCCAGCAATTTTCGAGCGGGTACCCCAAATGCGCACTTCGCGGGATTCAGTTTCAGGTTGTATCTTCGCAATCTATTGAAGAACTTCCTCAAATCTTCCATGTGATCAGTGGCCTTCTTTGATTTGATGATAACATCATCCACATATACCTCTATCTCCTTGTGTATCATATCATGGAAAATGGTGGTCATGGCCCTCATGTAGGTGGCCCCTGTATTCTTCAGGCCGAACGGCATCATCTTGTAACAGTACATTCCCCACGGCGTAATGAAAGCCATTTTTCTCAGCGTCTTCTTCATCCATCCAGATCTGGTGATAACCCGCGAAAAAATCTACAAATGATTTCAACCCATGCTTGGCGCAATTGTCAATCAAGATGTGTATGTTTGGCAAAGGGAATTCGTCTTTCGGACTGGCCCGGTTGAGATCCCGGTAATCGACACAGACTCTTACCTTCCCGTCCTTCTTTGGTACTGGAACGATGTTGGCTAACCATGTCGGGTATTCCACTACCCTGAGAACCTTAGCTTTGACTTGCTTAGTGACTTCTTCCTTGATTTTCAAACTCATATATGGCTTGAACTTTCTGAGCTTTTGCTTTACCGACGAGCATGTTGGATCGGTTGGCAGCTTGTGAGCCACAATAGACGTACTCAGACCAGTCATGTCATCATATGACCAGGCGAATATGTCCTCATATTCCCTTAGAAATTCTGTGTATTCCTTCTTTTCTGACGGCGATAAGTGAACGCTGATTCGTGTTTCCTTGACGTTTTCTACATCTCCCAAGTTAACAATTTCGGTCTTGTCCAGGTTGGACTTAGGTCTGTTCTCAAAGTTCTCAACTTCTTTGACAATCTCCTCCGGTATGTCATCTTCTTCTGAATCAATGTTCGTTTGTTGCGTTGTCTCATTGCATGTCACAGTCATTGGTTCATCAAGATAAGTAATAGTAATGCTGTATTGGTAAATTAAGGAGGAAAACGATAGAAATAAATATTAATTCATTGGAAAAATCAAACATGCTTTGATAAATTGAATAATTGTTTTGAACATTGAAGATCTTATTGCGGGAATTGAAAAAAATGCAAAGAGAAAATCATTTAATGAATAAAACAGTGAATGGCGCTTGTTTTAGCCTTGCTACCCCGAGGCTCGTTGGGCTCTAGTTGTCCTGATAGTCCAGTTATTGAGGCGTGCCCCTCTGCTCACAGCCTGTATGGAAGGGCCTTCCTCCCCCTCCTCATCGAGAACAACACAACAGTCCATGTCATTGTCTTCTATGAACAAGTTCTTCACCGCTGCCAGTGCCTCCTCTTTATCTGACCCATAAACAATGTCGGCTTGTTGGAAAGTCTGCTCCAAACGCGGTATTGGCTGCTCCAGTGGATAGTAAGGACCGCGCCATGGTGGTGACCAGTTGTTGAACTCCTCCCAGGTGTAATTATATCCCAGACCGAAAGTGGTGCCATGTTTCTTGAGTTTTATGGGCTTAGTGATTCCTTGGAGGTTCTTGCTGAGCCCTTTGCCAGGTTCGTACCCACTCCAATTCAGTATGCTCTCGATTTTGTTATCCCAACATTTGTCCTTGTCGACAGCATTGACCCGCTCGATGTGGTGGTAGGTCTCTCCGCCTAGTTTTCTTCTTCCTCCGATTGCCGGAATGGTCTGACGACTGTATATAGGGTTGCTACCGTTGCCGTGAATGATCACTTCTTGGTGGTTCCATTTGAATTGTACTGCCTGATGCAGTGTTGATGCTACGGCCCCAGTAGCATGGATCCATGGCCGTCTCAACAGCAGATTGTAAGACGCTGGCACATCTATCACCTGGAAATCAACATCGAACTAGGTTGGCCCCATTTGCAAGCATAGACTAATCTCCCCAATGGTGGACTTTTGGGAACCGTCGAAGGCTTTCACATTGACAGCTCCATCCTTTATCTCGTGCAGTCCTTTACCCAACTTTTTGAGTGTTACCAGTGGACAAATGTTGAGACTGGATCCTCCGTCGATCAAGATTCTGGTGATAAAGTAGTCCTCGCATTGCACGGTGATGTGCAGTGCTTTGTTGTGTCCCAACCCTTCAGGTGGCAGCTCGTCCTCATGAAATGTGATCTTATGGCTCTCCAACACTTGTCCTACCATGTTAGCCATTTCTCCGCCAGTGATGTTGCTTGGTACATATGCTTCACTCAGCACCTTCAACAGAGCGTTCTTGTGCGCCTCGGAATTTTGTACCAAAGTAAGAATGGAGATTTGCGCTGACGTTTTGTTCAACTGGTCGATGACCGAGTATTCCTTGGCCTGTATCTTTCTCCAACGATCGTCTGGACCTGTCTCAATGATGGGTGGCCGGTTGGAGGCTTTCTTGCTTGACTCAGCTAGATGTTCCGGGGTATAAACTCTACCAGTTCTCGTCATACCCTGTGTGGAAACAGTCTCTTCGAACCTAACCTTGCCTTTCTTTCTTGCCTCGGCTATATAGTCCCAGGGTACAGCCTTTGTATGGAATGGTGTCATGGTCGACATCGCCACTGGGGTCGGTGTGGCTATCCTTACTCCGAACGGAGCATGTGCCTTGGGTGGTAAAACTGCAACTTCAAACGGTGCGGGTGCATTTGCCGGAGACATGAATTCGACCTCAATTGTTGCTGGTGTCTTTGCAGATGACGTTGCTTCAAACTCAAGTGGCACAGACATATTTACCTCAGCGTCCCCGGATGGCTGAATCTGGACTATGATTGGATTAAGAGTAACTATTGGCTTCTTTGGGTCATCACTTTCTGCGATCAACCCGATTGATCCCTCGGGGTCCCAATTGTCCTCTATTTCAATCATGTGAATGCCTCCACCCTTATGGTCTGGTATAGGGTTATTGCGGACATTTGGAGCGGGCTCCTTCGCCAAAATAATCTTGTTATCAATTAAAGTCTGGATCTTGTCTTTCAAGGAACGACATTCATCGATGGTGTGCCCTTTCATGCCGGAGTGGTATGCACAGGATTTGTTTGGGTTAACCCACTGAGAAGGGTTCTCAGGGGTTGCAGCAGGGATGAGGGTGACACAACCAGCAGCTTTGAGTCTCTCGTACAACTGGTCAATAGGTTCAGCGATGGCTGTATATTATTTTGGAGGTCTGCGATCAAAATTTGGTCGGGGTCTAGGGAAGTTCTGACGTGCAGGAGGTGATTGATAGTGGGATGGTTGAGCATTCTAGGTTTGGTAGACATGTGCGGGTTGGGAATATCTGGGCGAAGTAGGCTGATATGTGGGAGGCGGAGGTGAACGATAAGTGGGTGGTGGAGCTTGATAGGAGGGTGAGGGTGCTTGGTAGTTCGGAGTGGGCTGATATGTGAGTGGAGGTTTTGGGTAAGTTTGGTATTTGAGAGGAGATTTGGTCCTTTGTGCAACCATCACGACTCCTACATCCCTTTTCTTGGACACACCACCGGACTGCAAGGCCTTATTTGTAGCTTGCAAGGCCTCGATGTTTGTAACTATACCGCTTTTGATACCCTCTTCAATCCTTTCACCCAGTTTGACAATGTCCGAAAATTTGTGGCTCTCGATCATCATTAGTCGTTCATAGTATTGCGGGTCTTGGGCCCGGACAAAGAATTTGTTCATCTGTTCCTCCTCTAAGGCAGGTCTCACCTTAGCAGCTTCGGTCCTCCAGCGAGTAGCATACTCGCGAAATGTTTCTGTAGGCCTTCTTTAGATTCTGAATATACAACACATCCGGCGCATTCTCTGTGTTAAACCTGAACCTGTCCATAAAGTCGGACGCCATACTTACCCAACTTGACCACTTCTTTGGATCTTGGCTGATGTACCAAGACAACGCATCTCCTTTCAAGCTCCTCATGAACAACTTCATACGGATTCTCTCGTCTTTCCCTATCCCAACCAGCTTGTCATAATACGTCCTCAAATGGACCCTTGGATCGCCTGTACCGTCAAACATCTCGAACTTCGGAGGTTTGTACCCCTCGGGCAGTTCGAAATCGGGCCCCTCAATTCCTTTGTTTCCTTAAACACCTAGAATCCAGCTAGTCAATTTCTTAAGTTCCTCAGCCAGGTTCCTGATGAGCAAGGCTTTATCATCAGACTCGGGTGTGCTTGAGATGGGTTGGGTGGAGTGTAGCATGGTCTCCATGTAGATGGGGGTGTTATGGTGGGTGTGAAAGTGGTTATTTGTGGAATTTTGGAGTTCTGGGATGAGTAGCGGAATGTTATTTGAGAGGTGGCAGGTGTTGCATTGGGTCTTTGGGGAAATAGTGTGAGGAGCGGGATGACTCTGTTGCTTTGGGATGTTTTGAGGTGGTGTAGGGTTTTGAGTATTGGGAAAGGTGATATCTGGGGTGCTGAGGGAAAATGTCAGGCATGCCAGATTCCGGACTTGATCGAGCTCTTCCTAGAATTTCAGCAATTTCTATTCAAGTTGGGATACATTTTCCTTAGGAACCTGAGTACCCTGACCATTAGTGGCCTCTACCCGTTCAGTTGAATTCTCCTCTCTGACGTTGTTCAAATCTTCCATCTTGCCTTTGTTCTTGTTTTTGACAGGACTAAGAGGAGGAGTGGGTGGAGGCCCCCTGGATCTCGTGGAATAAGATGACTTTGCCAGAGTGCACGAACTAACCTTTGGGGAGGGGAATAACAAAATAGAACAAAAAGGTAACCAAGTTAGTGAGGATCATAAAAAGTATTGCAGTATTTAAACAGGTAGTGCAGGAATGTAAAGCGTGTCCTAATTTAGGAACCTCGTTATGCCCGAGGTGGGCCTAGCGACAGATAGACTTGGAGAACTTTTAATGCTAAATGCTTCATTTCATAACGTAAGAACAGGCGAATCCCAAAACGATACAGAAATAACAATAAGAAATGAGTTACTATTGGTACTTGACCTTATTACATTTGGAAAACGAGTAAGCCTAAATCTATTTGGTCTCAGGAGGGCCTTCCTCAGGTTGAATCCTCTCGTTGATCAAATCCTCTAGCTCGCGCAGGCTCATTAGTAAGAACGCCTTCGCCAGATGTCCTTCTTCGTTTCCCTCAGCGCTTTGGCAGTTGTTGACTCTTTTCCTCACTTTTCCCTTTAATTCTAACAGGCTGTATTCCAGATAATCTAGCTTTTCGCTAGTCTTGACGGCCCCTTCTTTCCATTCATTGATTTGATCATCCGATGGAAGATTCCTCCATTAGTCTAGCGAGAGTAGGGGTATGTTAACCATTCCGAAGCTGGGGACCTCGTGCCTCATTTTCTGCAAAACAAAAGGGTTAGACCTTACCCCCCACCAGACTCGACTATTTATACATTTATGATCATCATGAAGCATTTAGTTCTCTAAATAAATGCACAGAACATGACGACTTCCGTTTTGGGTTTAGGGAAACCTAGCGGACTTTTGGACAAGGCCATCTTAAAGGATCATTATGTGGACGACATAACTGACCCAGCTAGGTTTGACCATGATGCATGCACAATTTTAACAGAGTAAGGTTTCTATGGGGTTTTAGATTGGTACCCTTGAGCGGACAACTCAAGGGGGAAAGGCACGGAACCGTCGACTGCACCGCTGATCGACTGGTTTTACCGCAAATATGCCTTTCCGGATTTAGGGGGTAATAATATATGAAGAGTGCAACCACTCATTATAAGCGTTGCTATGGTATTTGTTTTGCCACGAGTGGAGTATGATGCTGAGCATGATTATGAAATAATTAAGAGCATGTTAGCATGTATTTGCACATTAAGAAAGCGATAAATACAACAATTTCATAAATTAAAGCAATAAAGAAAAGAAAACAAGAAAAATATATCAGTTTTGCTTCTAAAGAAGAAATTAAATGCTTAAAGTAAATAAACAGATAATCACACATAGCGAGAGGTACAAATTCACAAAACAAACTGAAATGGTAAAAGCCTAAAAGTCCCCAGCAGAGTCGCCATGCTGTCACGCCCCCTTTTTCCCTCTTTGCATCGAAAAATCGGGTTTATGACATTTTGGGCATAGTACAACTCATTCCTTTTTGGAACTGGGGTTTGCATTTGAAGAGTCGCCACCTAATGATTTAAGGTGCATTAGGACACCTATAAGGTTCACTTCTAAGTTTGTTTGATAACCAAGGATAGGGTAAGGGCTTGAAATTATCCTAAGGGGAAGGTGTTAGGCACCCCGCAGGATCCACTAGTGTGGTTCCCGGCCAGACAGTTATTTGTAAATTTTTGAAATTTAGCAAATGACAAGTATAGGCTCAAATAGTAGGGGATTTAAGTTTAAACACATAAAAGTTCGAAAGAGCAATTATTAAATGGCGGATTTTGAAAAGAAGTGGCAAATGAAAAGAAAAGGGGTCCTAGGTTTATTTGTAATATGGATCACATCAATGCAATACCCGGTAATCACTCCTCAAAAGAGGGACTACACGTGGTATTAGAGCACCGGTCATCATATCCATATCTATCCTTCCCACCCCGTCGAGGTATTAAAGCGCGGATTGGTCTCGACAACTATTGCATGCTATTACCCGTCCAGTTCCTATCAGTCCCGGAGGAACTTAGGACTACTATTCCTAAAGGGGAGGGATATTAGGCTGACTTTTAGGTTTCAAAAGGTGAAAAGGCTAAGGCGACATACAAAAACACATAGGACTGCACATAAAGGGGAAACATGTAAACAACTAAAAGGCTCATGTATACCTCCTCAAGCAAAGCACATAAATAGCATGACTTAAACACAGTCAGGGTGTGAATCAAAAGTACTAAGGCAAGGGGAGTTTTAATTGTTGAGGCATACCAGTTTATTACATAACTCAGCTAAGAAGTCTGAATCAGGCCTGCCTGCTGGTTGTAGCAGTTACTAATTAACAAAGGCGGGTTCAGTTTTATTTGTTGTCACCTAAGGCTTGCCTAAGTGTTTGGGTGAGATCCTATAAACATGATATCTATTACTGATTCAGAATGTGGCAAAGCATTAACAATTCTAAAATAAACGATTTGAGATCCTATAGACATGCTTTCTAAACCGTATTAATAAGAAGAGAGAGAGTCATTATAAAAGTTAGTTTCAGAACAGTATGAGTTGAACTGATTTTAGACTAGACTGGTTTTAGATTATATAGACATTGATATCTATTATTGCTAATTTTAATTCCTTTAGACATGATATCTAGTTGAACGTGAAACGAAGCAGGCAGGATTTGCTTGAAATTCCTATAGGCATGATTTTATGAAAAGATACTGATTTTAATCTATTTGACATGATGCCGGATATAACCAATTGGATCCTAAGAACATGGTGTCTAAGTGTGGTAATAAACATGCAGTATTTAAGACAAATCCTATAGGCATGTTATTTAAATGCAGAATTAATCATACAGAAACAGGTCCTATAGGCATGTTCTCTACCCTTCTAATAGTTAAGCATGAATAATTACCCAGCCCTTTCCACTAACCAACCCCAATGTTATTGCAACTTATTACAGACCAAATAATGAATTACATCAGAAAAGTGTAAAAGAAGAGGTTACAACCAGAGGAAGCCTGATTCTTGACTTCCTTTTTGAGTTATGGAATAAACCACCTCAAATGCCATTTGTTTCAAAGCCTTTCTTAGACTTGAGTGTGTCAAAGTTCCCTAAGGGTCTCAAGGGACCCCGGGCAGTGCTTACACCCAAGTTTGCAAAACTAGATAGAGATGAGTGCAGTGTGGAAGGGCCAGCCCTTATGTGTCCAAGTTCAGAGGGAGCTCATGGGTCCCAAGGCAAGGCTCACACAAGAGGGGCAGAACCTAAGTCTAAGAGTATAATTGAAGTGCATAAATAGAGATTTAAAACTGAATGGAGAATAGAGAAGGGTGATTGGAAAATAGTAGTAGTAAAGCTAACGCTACATAGAATCAACATTTTTATACAAAGGGGTCAGGGGTTTGGGAATTCATTGCAGGGAGCATATGACCTTAGGAAGGGTTCAGGTTTGGGCATGCACAGCAATAGATGGTGCTGGTATGCCCATAAACCAGCCAAAGAACACAACACATAGAGGGGATATGAAGCATATGACCCTAGGGAGGGTCAGGTTTGGGTCATGCACAGCAATGTCTAATGCTGACATGCCCTCAAACCAACCAGAGAATACAAACACATATGGGATATGGGGTTTGAGATTCATAAGGCATAATCACATAATCAAATGACTGACAGAATATTTATACATAAAGGAACACATTGATTTACAACATGCTTTAGGAATGAAACTTGATTAAACACAAGCAAGAACAGGCAAGAGTGATGGCAATAGTAAAGAAAACATGTTATTTTTGATGCTTGAAGATTAATTAGAACATACCAGTAAAGAAGCAAAGTGCAGAAAGATAAAGCAAACAAAAGTCCACAGTCTAGCCTTGGCTTTCAGTCGGCTAGCCAAAGCAATGGCGCAAGTAGCAGTAGAGAAGAGAGAGTTTTAAGTGTAAGTGTGTGTTTTGAACTCAAGTTGTTCGTTTTTTGAAAGAAAAGAAGGTGGGTATTTATAGTTTTAAAAACGAGTAAAAAAAATAAGGTAATCAGTAAAGTCTTAACACAAACGTGAAAATAATCACCATTAGAATCAATTAACCCAAGTGATCCCCTTTAATTAAGGAATCATTGTTTAACAGGTAGAAACATGTCTAATTAAGGGAAGAAAATCAGTTTGGAAATAGGTTGATTATTGCCATGCAGTGAACAATCAAGTCTGAGTACAAAATATACTTATATTGGGAAAGAAATCAGCAAGGTAAAAACATCACAGTAAAGGGAAGAGAATCAATTAATATTAAACAGGCGAGTGAAATCAGGGCTCATATAAGAAAAGCTTTTGAAATCAGTCACAAGATCGAGATCAATCAAGGAAGGAATATGCTTCTGCACTTCCATATATAAATGGAGTGAACAAAACAATAGTCATGCGAGGCCAAACACATTGGCAAAAGAAATAACATACAATAGTAGCAGAAATAAGCCTAGGATTCAGTAGATAGTCAAGGCTCACACATGTAGCCAAAGTGTAGAAGAGAGTTAGAACAATTACAGGTCTTGCAGTAACAAGTGGCGAAACCCCTTTGAGAGATTAGGGTTTCAACCATAGTCTAGTTGAAAGATAGTAAAAATCAGATAAGTCACCTAAGAAAGAGAGAGTCAGAAACAAAGAACTTTAGTCGAATCAAGTGCATACTCAAACAAACAGTTTTAGACCAAGAAGACCTAGGGTATTCAATAGTAATCGATTTTAAAAGATGATAAACAAATAAATCAAACAAGTACACATCTAACAAAAAGCTTTAGAACTCGAATGAGACCACAAAAGGAACTAGGGTTTTAACATGCTGAAGCAAATAGAAGAACAACATGAGCAAAACTTAGCAAAATCACAAACACGTTAAAATCAGAGATCATTGAAAAGAAAAACTTAAAGGAAAACCCTAATCGGAGAAGATAAAGGGTCGTTTTGAAAGAAAGTTGAAAACTTTCGAGAAAACACTTAAAACACTCATAGCAAGTACAAATTTAAAGTAGAGCTGAAAGAAATTGAAAGGTCTTAAAGGTTAGGGTTTCGAAAAAAACCCAAAAATGGTGAGAAAGGCCTTGAAAGTTACCAATCTAACCAGAAGAGTCAAGGATCTGACTCGAACGGCCATGGTTGGCCGGAGAAAAGTCAGGGATGACCGGAGAAAAGCCATGAACAGCAGCCGAGCAAGGACTGGACCAGACTCCTTTGAGGTCTGGTCATGAAACCATAGAACCCAACACATAGGAGCCATGGAAGGCTGGTACAGGCCTCAAATGACCACAGAAGGTCATAGATTAGGCAGGTATTAGGGTGGGGTGAGAGGGCGGCGGCTAGGGTTCATGAGAGTTTCAGAGAGAATTGAGAGAGAAGGGGGAATTCAAGGGCAGCGGTAGGTGAATAATGAAGTAGGGTAAGGGGTCGTTTGGAATTAAAAAGGAAAGGGAAGCTGGTGGCCGTTGATCTAAATGATCAACAACTGAGATTAAACAGGTTAGGTGGGGATCCGGGTTTGGGTAGGTTTAGTTGGGTTAGGGGTCGGGTTTGGGTTGGAATTGGGTTGGGAAATTGGGTTTGATTTGGCCCCAATTTTAGGCTGAAATTGCAAGCCAAATCTGGCTAGATTTTAAATAGCCATTTTCCCTATTTAATTTATAAAAAATAATAAATCAATTTCTGAAAACAAATTAATAGCACTAAAGTGATTTATAATATATAATTAATAATTTAAAAATACAAGACTTGATTTTATGAATAAACGCAGTTAAATCTTAAAAAAGGCTAATATTGCAATTATATGCAATTTAGCTTTAAAAATACTAAATAGATTTGTAAAAATATGCAAAAATTACCTTAGCTATATCTTAGCATAAATGTGAAAGTTCAACAAATGAGCTACCAAAAATAATTATTTTGGAAATTATTATTGGGTTTTTATGGATAAAATAGGGAAATAAATTGATTTAAAACCCTTAAAAAATTATGGAAAAAAATAATAAAATACTTGGGCATACTTATATATGCATACATATGCTATTCTGAAGGCATTTTGCATATTGAGAAATATATAGGGAAAAATTGGGTGTCAACACTAGGTGCATCGCACATAATGTGAGATTATCTTATGTTAAATGCGCTAACGCTAACGTGATGACTTCATTTTGTTCCTCTTTGTTATCTTTATTATAGCAGAATGGTGGTTGGTTTGTGGTTCTTAAACTGGTAACTCCTCCCTACAACATAAAGTCAAAAGGCGATGGCAGACGACAACGGAATTGAGTTGGTTGAAACTGGTGCCCGAAAGCAATTGGTTGAACAGGACACTGGGTTGGTTGAAGAGGAAAGGATGTTAAGACAACACATGGCGGACATCTATCAGGCTTGGATGACTGGGAAGGCATCACCCCCGCCACCACCTAGCTTCCTAGAGGCTACCCTTACCCAAACTCCGGTCATAGTGCCAGATGATACCCCATACTCTCCAGATTCTCCCGTTTATCACAACTTTCCCAACCACCCTAGTAGCTCCATCACTTGTCCTCCAACTACCTTTCCCAAAAATTTTCCTCCCTTCATATCCACTATCCCCACGATCATAACTTCTCAAAAATCTTTCCTTCAAAGATCCAACAATGAACACTGACTCAAAACTCATGATGCCCAATATTGCCCCTCGGAGATTGCGCAAGGTCCCTGACTCATACAATCATAGCCCTCAGAATAAGCTTCATGTTGACAATGAAAAGTTCATAGGAAAAGAAGGGCGAGATAATATATCCAGGAAGCTGAAAGGTATAGAACAGTCCTTAAGGAGCATGCAAAGGATGGGAAATCAGATTAACATGTCTTACAATGACTTGTGTATGTTCCCTGATGTTCATCTGCCCGCAGGGTTTAAAATGCCAAAGTTTAACTTGTATGATGGGTGTGGAGATCCAGTAGTCCATCTGAGGGGTTATTGTAGTGAAATGAGAAGTGTTGGCGGGAAAGATGATTTGTTGATAGAGTATTTCAGTGAGAGCTTGACTGGGGCAGCCTTGGAATGGTATACTCATCAAGATGTCAATAAGTGGCATGCATGGGATGACATGGCTCAAGATTTTGTTCGACACTTTCAGTACAATCTAGATATCATCCCAGACCGCTCCTCCATATCTAAGATGGAAAAGAACCCAGAGGAAAGTTTTAGGGAGTTTGGGCTCAGATGGAGGGAACAAGCTGCTCGGGTCAGTCCCCCGATTGGTGAAGAAGAAATGGTTGAGCTTTTCCTACAAGCCCAGAGGCCCACCTACTTCAGTCATTTGATCCCGGCCTCGGGTAAACCTTTCAATGATGTGGTAAAAATAGGGGAGATGGTAGAAGAGGGAATCAAGTCACGCAAAATCATGAGTTATTCTGCATTGAAAGATACTACAGAAGACATTCAGAACATCTCAGTAAGTTTGGGTAGAAGAAAGAGAAATAGAAAAGATGTTATTGAGCCACGCCAACGACAGGATCTAGTGGGCATTCCTGCTCAACGCTTTCAGCCTCAATATCGACCCCATGGACATCCTTGTGCTCCAGATAATCCTCCCCAATGCTACTTCTCTCCACAAAACCCCAAAGTAATACCGCACCTTCCCAGTACTCTATCCACAAGGCACCGCCATATGCTCCACACCCACAAGACCGCAATGGCCTGCACCATTTCCACAAATGGCTTACTCGCCTCCTCAAGCATATTACTCACCTACCCGCAGAAGGTTCCAACCAAGGCCAGAGTACAAAATGAAAAGGCAACAGCGAAGAGAAAAGACTTTCACTTCTATTGGAGAATCATATGCCAGTTTGTTCCAGAGGTTGAGGCGATTGGACATGTTGAAGCCGATTCAGATAAAAACGCCGAACCCTCTTCCAAAGAATTTTGATTATTCTCAAAGGTTCGCATATTGCTCTGATGCAGGTGACATTGTCGTGCAAAATCCAGATACAGTAGACACTAGCCAAAGTCCATTGCCTGTTCATAATGAGACGCATATGGTGGGTATGATTTGTGTTGAAAAGGAATATGAGAACTCTTCTGAGATCCTCGGAGGGCCACTTACCTCCAAGTTTTCAGCGCTATCAGTCTCGATTCCGGAAGTTGATCTTAAGAACAAGCTGGAAAAGGGACCCAAAAGCAATTTGCTAAGGTCAATGTTATGGAGACTTGTGAAGGTCCTAGTACTGTTGATGCGGAACTCAGTGGATAAGATGTTGAGCTTGGTGATTGGAAGGATGCTCCTTTCTTGGCTATCCAAGGAGGAGTCTTGGTGGTTTATTTTGTTGTCATTTCTGTTGTCCGGTTTATTTTAGGGTTGTAATTCGGATATTGTCTTGTGACTCAAACCCTTCTATCCTTTTATTTTGCCTAGTTCGTTTAGTCGTAGTAACTCGTTAAGTGTTATCTAGGATTGTTCCAGGGTTGTAACCCCAGTTTAGTTTGCTCGTTTTGTTGCTCGAACCCTTTCACCGTCTGTTGATTGCAATCTCCTGTTTTTTGTTATTTCTAGTCTGTATTTGTTTAGTTCTCTTTTTCTTTTATAGTTCTTTTCATGGTGACTCTAGTGGCATGACATGCATGTGGAATTCTCAGCCTGGTTTAAAAGTTAGTCTAATCATGAAACAATGAAACAAGTTTTGAAGATGACAAGGACATTTGAGGGAAATAAGTAAAGATTTGGATATTTTGAGATCATTTAAAGCATGAATTATGTGAAACTGGGGCAGATGGTTTGGGAAGTTAAGAGGACGACAGGAATTTGTTACAAGAAAGTGCGTTTCGGACAATTTGAAGCGAGCAACTTTCAGTTCAAGTGCATCTCAAGTTACAAGATAAAGCCAAAAGAGTTTGCTCCAATCTGGCAGAGGACGTCCATTGTGAAGAAAAAATTACCCAACAAGAGTTCTATACTTGACAAGGCACTAAAGAAAAGTGGAAGGCATCTCAGTGATATCAATGCCGAAGCTGCAAAAGAAATATTGTGCATGATCTTTATTTTTCATCCTCATATTGCATGTGTTGTACTTGGTATTCTTAGAGATTGGGAGGCCCTCTTTCAGCTACCCAAACACTTTATACCCTTTGGTACCCTTTTGAGCCTGTGCTGATTTCTTTGACCTCCCCTCTTTTGGAATCAAGTTAGAGTCATAAAAAGAAAAAATGTTCATATCCCCATAAGGTTTGTTTTAGAAAGTTCATTCCAAAAAAAATCAAAAAGAAGAAAAAGAGAGAAAAAGAAAAAAAAAGAAAAAAAAGGAAAGAAAAGAAAAAGAGCAACAAAAAGCAAAACAAGAATTAGTTTTGAACTACATTCGACCTGATTCTTGTCACCACAAGATACGTAGGCATCCTTACGGTTCGAATGCACCAAATAAAATATTTCATAATCCCACGAAGTCAAGAGTGGGGCATTTTGTCTTAAAAATTTAATCTCGAAAAAAAAGAAAAAAAAGAGAGAATCAAATTCTCTTGTTTTAGAAATTGGGGCAAAGTTTTGAAATGGATTCCAAAAGTTGTAAATAAATCAACCCTGTTATCTTAGTTATTTTGAGCCTTTATGATATCCTTTCTTTCTAACCCTGTCCAAAAGCCACATTACAGTCCAAAAAAGACCTCCCAGATAATCTTTGAGAGTGCTGAGTTAGCCATTCCAAGAGCATATGATATTTTTACCATGGTTAATGCCTTGTCATCTGCAAAATCAGAGGAAATAAGAAGAAAAGAACAAAATGAGAGAGTCTTATTGGTGAAAACCTTCACAGGCACCATAAGGAGACGGTGAGTTGAGAGAAAAAAACAAAATGAGAGACGCTTGATGGTGAAAACTCTTCGGGCACTACAAGTCGAATTAGGACTGTGATCAGATAGGATAATCGGAGCATTGAAGCCCAGTTTCACGGCGAAGAGGTACAACAAGAGTTGAGCATTAGACCTGCTTGACAGATTAGGTCACTTAATCCAAAGGTGCATGTCATGGTCATTAGAGTTGGTATCCACATCTGATAAGTTTCTACTTTGTAATTTTCTTGTTAGGTATCATCTCTTTCCATTGTCCCTTACTCTGTTCCTTTTGTGTTGTTTACTTCCTTTTCTTGAGTCTGCGTGGTCAGAACAAGTGAGAAATGACTTCAAATTTGCTACCAGCTTTCCAATTGCACAAACCAGAGTCTGGCTAGTACATCAAAGTGCCTTAAGTCAGGAAAGAGTAGTATGCGCACTGTGTTGGTGGCAATTGATGTGCTTTGGGAATCATGTGAAATACAAAGGTTCGGTATATGTCAATTCATTGAGCACAATGCAACAGATAAAGGGTATTGGGTTTGAACGGATCAGAGGTATTTTCTGTGATAAGGGTGACGGAGAAAGTGGCTAGTCAATAAACAAGCAAGGTCTTTCAGGTTGAAATCAAAGTTATCATGGGAAGTGAAGTAGCGATTGCCCTCAAGGCCACAAACCAACCACCATGTTTAAACTCACAAGTTTTCTTTGTTTGAAACAGGGACGAAGACTGTGTCCAAATCAAAGCTTGGAAGCTTGAACCTTTCAGGTGTCATGCCCAATTTTGTTAGCACAAAGGCTGTTTGAGAATGTTTTTTTACCTCCTAGGCATCACCCTAGTTGAGAAGACCATCACCTTTCAAGAATTTGCCCTAGTTGAGAAGAACCATACCTCCTAGACATCCCTCTAGTTGGGAAGAATTTTTAGTTTTCCTTAAAGTTCGGGGGTCCCTCCTGGAGAATAGGGTCATGTCTTAGTTTCTTAAGTTGCTAATCTTTAGTTTGTCTTGAGTTCAGGGGTCCCGCCTAGAGAATAGGGTCATGTCTTAGTTTCTTAAGTTGCTTAGTTTGTCTTGAGTTCAGGGGTCCCGCCTTAAGAATAGGGTAAAATTTAAATTTTTGTTTAGTTAGAGAATCATTAGTTTTCCTGGAGTTCAGGGGTCCCCCCTGGAGATTAGGGCAGTTTTAATTTTCTTAAGTTGATAGTCTTTAGTTTCCTTAATTTCAGGGGTCCCGCCTGGCGAATAGGGTTAGTTTTTTTTTTTAATTTTCATTAACATATTAGTCTTAGTTTTTCTTAAGTTCAGGGGTCCTGCCTGGAGAATAGGGTCAATTTTTAGTTTAGTCAAGCTCATTTTATAGTTTTCCTCAAGCTCGATCTCAAATCTAGGAGACGCACTTCCTAGTTTGGGTTTTTTAGATTTTATTTTTTTAGGAGATGTACTTCATAATTTTAGGTTAAAGGTTTTACCCCTAGGAGACGCACTTCCTAGTCTGGGTCTTTCAGGTTATATTTTTGCTTTAGGCGACACACTTCCTAAATTGAAATTTCACCCATAGGAGACGCACTTCCTAGTTTAGGTCATTTAAGTTCACTCCTAGGAGACGCACTTCCTAGTTTGAGTCTTTGAAGTTTCACCCCTAGAAGACACACTTCCTAGTCTGGCTCTTTTAGATTATATTTTTGCTTTAGGAGACGCACTTCCTGAATTGAGATTTTACCCCTAGGAGATGCACTTCCTAGTCTGGGTCATTTAAGTTCATTCCTAGGAGACGCACTTCCTAGTTTGAGTCATTGAAGTTTCACCCCTAGGAGACGCACTTCCTAGTCTGGGTCTTTCAGGTTATATTTTTGTTTTAGGAGATGCACTTCCTAAATTGAGACTTTACCCGATTGTGATGGCGCCTATCGTGAAACTAGGCCAGCCAACACAACTCCCGAATTAACCATTATTCAATAAAAGTCATCTTTATACCATTTATTAATCAATAATCTCATGATGTAAGTCTAAATGAATAGTGCGGAATAAATACACAAGCCCGACATCGGGGTGTCACAAGTCACGAGCATCTACTAAGGTCTGAACACAACTAAGAATCTAAAATATACTAAATACAGTCTAAGGAAGACAAGAGGGAGAAAAGCAGTGCTACAAACGTCGGGCAGCTACCTTGCTAACTCCAATGATTCTGCCACTGAGCAATCAGCACCCACTACCAGGTTCAGAAATACCTGAATCTGCACACAAGGTGCAGGGAGTAATGTGAGTACGCAAACTCAGTAAGTAATAAAAGTAAATTAAAGATGAGCAGTAAGAAAACACGTAAGCCACGTCATAACGCTACAACAAATACAATACATTTCAAAAAAATAGTACAAAAATCATTTACTTCATAAATCAAGCTCAGTTTCAGTAAAAATTTCCTTTTTAAAACAACTTTCAATAGTTTCAAACGAGTGATAAAACAATGAGTAAAAATGATAGAAATGCAAATAGCCCCTCGGGAAAAACATGTACCATAAACCGCCCCTCGGGCATAATATCTGCAGAACCAGCCCCTCGGGCTATCTCACAATCACCCGTAATCAGCCCCTCGGGCTTAACATGAATCAAGAACCGCCCCTCAGGCAACATGGATCCAGAACAACCCCTCGGGCTTCAATATAAAACAACAACAGCCCCTCGGGCTACAACACATCACACACACTGGGTACCCGCGCTCACTGGGGGTATACAGACTCCGGGACGGGCCCCTTACGGTCCAAGCGCAATATCAAGCCATCTCGTGGCATAATCAAATAGGCTCTCGGCCTCATATCAATCACAAGCCACCTCATGGCATAATAAATCTGGCCCTCGGCCTCTCATATATCACAATCGGTACCACATGCTGTGGCAAGCAGCCCGATCCCATAGTATCCTCACAACACAGGCCCTCGGCCTCACTCAGTCAGATCTCACTCAAGCCCCTCGGGCTGACAGTAAAACAAGTACTCGGCTCAAAATCATTTATGAAATCAAAAGGAGTGAATAAAATCGAGTTATGAAAAACAGTAAGAAAATAGCATGACTGAGTGCAAACATTAACCAAAATAGTGAGGTAAAACAGTAGCAAAAGCCCCTAAGGGTCTAAACAATCGGCACAAGGCTCAGACACGACATTTAGCCCTAAACACAATTATATTTTCCAAAGTATAACAATATCGAATAGTTTTCAAGTAAAATACGCGATTTAGTAGTCGTACGGGATGGACCAAGTCACAATCCCCAACGGTGCTCGACCCCACGCTCGTCATCTAGCGTGTGTGTCACCTCAAAGTAGCACAACGATGTGAAATCTGGGGTTTCATACCCTCAGAACAGTATTTACAATCATTACTTACCTCTATCCGGTCCAAACTCTTGCCCGCAATGCCTTAGCCTCTCGAATCGGCCTCTGAATGCTCGAAATCTATCCAAAAGCAGATTCACACCATCAAAATATGCTAAGGGAACAAAGCCCACTTGAAAATATCCAATTTGTACCAAAAATCCCGAAATTGGCCAAACCCGGCCCCCGGGCCCACGTCTCGGAATCCAATAAAAATCACACAATAGAATTCTTACACTCTCACGAGTTCGTACATATCAAGACATCAAAATCCGACATCAAATGCCTATTCAAATCCCCAAAACAATTTTCAAACTTTTCTTCCATTTTCCCCAATTTTCACTCTAATTTCTCAATTTAAATGATAATAATCAAGACATAATCATGGGATTTAACCAAATTTGAGTGAACAACACTTACCCCAATCAATCCTCGGAAAATCCCTTCAAAAATCGCCTCAATCCGAGCTCCATAGCTCCAAAAATGCAAAAATGGCCGAAACCCTCGAAATA
>NC_031998.1:47557036-47585792 GCF_001879085.1 Nicotiana attenuata
TCGCAACACGGAAAGGTAACTCATAGATCTCCCCAGATCACTAATAAGCTCAATAACAATCGAATCAACACATCCCTAATACTCGATCATCCCACGAGGGGTACTTCTAAAATTCTTCTGTGCCACCGAGCAAACCTTGAATATCAACAGTCGATCAGACAAGATAGTGCCGCAATACCAATAAAGTATCCATAACTCAAACACATCGCCCTTTCTGAAATGTATACCCTCATCAAGCCACACCAATCAGTGATCTCATTTATATAGTCATCTGAAGCTGTCCATGTTGCCTAAGAATTTATGACCTTCCTTTCAAAATCGAACCGTAACCTTACCATGCAAATCTCAACCCCACACAACATACTGCATATACCATACCATCCTATGATAAATATAAGCACTTCATAATCCACTCCGAGCTACAAGCAACTACGTACTCAACCAGCCAAGAACTTTTCCATTTGATCCCATCTAGGAGAAAATCACTATACATCCCATACTCCGCATGCCAGTAGAAAATATACATCTCTAACCGTGGTAGAAATTATCAAGAACTCTATGAATCCCCTTTGCACAAAACCGAACCATCAGGACTGACTCCTTCTAACTCAACCAAGCTACACAAACCATCAAAACGTAAGAGCATTGCCACAAAACACCTGTGGAAACCCACCACTTCATAAGCACCCAAGAACCGATCATATCCATTACCATGCCGATCCAGCCTACTACCAAGTTGTCCTAATCCTCTGAGTTCCTTCCGAATTACCTTCAAATTTATATGTTTCCTTGCTAGTACATCACTATCCTTAACTAAAACTTGCCCCACAAACTTTAACGTAAAACCACACCACCTAAGGCTCATAAGGCGCTGAATTCTCTCTTAAATATTCCCAAAAGCACCACATTCAAAATACCTACCCTAAGAGGACTTCCTGCAAATCCAAAGCCATTACCTTTACCTTCCTGATACTGATATATAGAATCCCATAATGATATAGAAATACTACGAGTCTTGACACCCTCCAATGCAAACCTCAGTTTCTAGCCAAATATACGACTCGAAAATCTCCAATTATTACATGTAAAATCTTGAACCCATTAGAACCATTCTCGAGAGTTCTCCACTCTACTCAAACCGCAATTAGACTGATCGAATGAACCGAACAACCTGTGCCTCATTAGCACTCTGACACCGCAGAGTGTAACTTCACCTTAATGCAACCAAGAAACTTCCGGTTCTATGCATCGTATATCCTTTTACTAATAACAACTCAAGTCATTCCACGATTCTCATACACCCATAATGCATAACATGACCTTTATTGAAATTTCCTTTACTCGAGCCATCCCCAGTCTCAACCTTCGTAAGCCATAACCGATTCGCCAGTATGCCTCCGACTAGAACTAACATAGCACATAACCGTGCAATCAACTAGTCAATAGCAGACTCCCTCACTTGGCTCAAAGTCATAGATCAAAACACACAATAACTCATAATGCATAAACTCTATTAATGCAATAATACCATAGTGAGATTGAACTAAATTCTTCATAAGCTCGTGCAACACAGACCATCTAGTACTTCAAATCTTCTACAAATCTCGCATTCAACCTCGTAACAGTCAAGCCCACTCTCTTAAGCGATCAGAATTCAAATTGTAACACATCTATTCACTGGTGAAAGAGGTCTTCCAACAAACAATGTAAGGATTACACAAACATCAGAACACTCCGCAGGAGATAACCCACCTGCTTCGCCTCAAACTAACATCTCTTTATATCATTCCACCGTCAAAAACGTTACGCGGTCAGTTAATCTTCCTGAGTCTGAACTCGTATCACAACGTGAAATCTACTTCACTTCCCAACTAGGCAACATGAAAAGATCCTTCATCACACCTACAACTCGGGGCTATACATCAAATCACGATAGAAATCAAACACTAAATAGTTATTGCTGCCCCAAAGCAGACCCTTCTCGTCTCCTTCAATTCATATGAACACATCTCGAAGTCACATCACACTCATCACGTAACTATCTAGTCATCACTTCCCTTAATAGGCACACAATCGAACATATAGATCCAGAAACACGCGCTCGCGCAACCAACAGCTCAAGGCTCAAGCTATAGGCAAAATCCGGCCTCAAGTCTTCCAGACTGGCCCAACATCAATACACACAGATCACATCTCGCCCCTCGATCAGGGAATCACAAGCCGTCGATGCACAGCTGATACCGAGCGCTCATGTGCGCATACGAACGCGTGAAAGGAGTTCAAAGAGCTACATTTCAAGCTGAATCAATGTCGCACGATAAGAGTTCAAGAATGTGGGATTTCCTAAAGGTTCTGCAGCCTCCCGAGGATAAATACAGACGTCTCCGTACTGATCCGCGAAGTTCTACTAAACCTGCTCATGACTCGTGAGACCTATGTAACCTAGGCTCTGATACCAACTTGTAACGACCCTAAAACCGACCCGATCGTGATGGCGCCTATCGTGAAACTAGTCCATCCGACACAACTCCCGAATTAACCATTATTCGATAAAAATCATCTTTGTACCATTTATTAATCAACAAAATACCATTTATTAATCAACAATCTCATGATGTAAGTCTAAATGAATAGCGCGGAATAAATACACAAGCCCGACATCGGGGTGTCACAAGTCACGAGTATCTACTATGGTCTGAACATAACTAAGAATCTAAAATGTACTAAATACAGTCTAAGGAAGACAAGAGGGAGAAAAGCAGTGCTGCGAACGTCGAGAAACTACCTTGTTAACTCCAATGACTCTGCCACTGAGCAATCAACACCTATTACCGGGTTCAGAAGTACTTGAATCTGCACACAAGGTGTAGGGAGTAATGTGAGTACGCCAACTCAGTAAGTAATAAAAGTAAATGAAAGCTGAGTAGTAAGAAAACACGTAAGCCACGTCATAATGCTTCAGCAAATACAGTACATTTAAAAAAAACAGTACAAAAATCATTTACTCCGTAAATCAAGCTCAGTTTCAGTAAAAAATTCCTTTTTAAAATAACTTTCAATAGTTTCAAACGAGTGATAAAACAATGAGTAAAAATGATAGAAATGTAAATAGCCCCTCGGGCAAAACATGTACCATAAACCGCCCCTCGGGCATAATATCCACAGAACCAGCCCCTCGGGCTATCTCACAATCACTCGTAATCAGCCCCTCGGGAATAACATGAATCAAGAACCACCCCTCAGGCAACATAGATCCAGAACAGCCCCTTGAGCTTCAATATGAAACAACAACAGCCCCTCGGGCTACAACATATCACACACACTGGGTACCCGCGCTCATTGGGGGTGTACAGACTCCAGGAGGGGCCCCTTACGGCCCAAGCGCAATATCAAGCCATCTCGTGGCATAATCAAACAGGTTCTTAGCCTCATATCAATCACAAGACACCTCGTGGCATAATAAATCTGGCCCTCGGCCTCTCATATATCACAATCAGTACCACATGCTGCGGCGCGTAGCCCGATCTCATAGTATCCTCACAACACAGGCCCTTGGCCTCACTCAGTCAGATCTCACTCAAGCCCCTCGGGCTGACAGTAAAACAAGTACTCAGCTCAAAATCATTTATGAAATCAAAAGGAGTGAATAAAATCGAGTTATGAAAAATCGTAAGAAAATAGCATGACTAAGTGCAAACATTAACCAAAACAGTGAGGTAAAACAGTAGAAAAAGCCCCTGAGGGTCCAAACAATCGGCACAAGGCCCAGACACAACATTTAGCCCCAAACACAATAATATTTTTCAAAGTATAACAATATCGAATAGTTTTCAAGTAAAATACGCGACTTAGTAGTCGTACGGGATAGACCAAGTCACAATCCCCAACGGTGCTCGACCCCACGCTCGTCATCTAGCGTGTACGTCACCTCAAAGTAGCACAACGATGTGAAATCTGGGGTTTCATACCCTCAGAACAGTATTTACAATCATTACTTACCTCTATCGGTCCAAACTCTAGCCCGCGATGCCTTAGCCTCTCGAATCGGCCTCCGAATGCTCCAAATCTAGCCAAAAGCAGATTCACACCGTCAAAATATGGTAAGGGAACAAAGGCCACTCGAAAATATCCAATTTACACCAAAAATCCCGAAATTGGCCAAAATCGACCCCCGGGCCCATGTCTCGAAATCCGATAAAAATCACACCAATAGAATCCTTACACTCTAACGAGTTCATACATACCAAGAACATCAATATCCGACATCAAATGCCTATTCAAATCTCCAAAAGAATTTTCAAACTTTTCTTCCATTTTTTCCCAATTTCCACTCTAATTTCTCAATTTAAATGATAATAATCAAGACATAATTATGGTATTTAACCAAATTTGAGTGAACAACACTTACCCCAATCAATCCTCTAAAATTCCCTTCAAAAATCGCATCAATCCGAGCTCCATAGCTCCAAAAATGCAAAAATGGCCGAAACCCTCGAAATAGAGTACTTTATAATCAGCCCAGGCATTTACCCTATGCTATCGCGGACAAACTAATGCGATAGCGAAGCACAAAATTTTCCAGCTCTTCTTTTATCCTATTCGACCGAGGCCATTCCTCCGCGATCGCGTAAACCAAAATTTTCCAATAGCCTTCTCCAACTCTTCCGGACAGCCTCTAGTATAATGGTCATAACTTTTTGTACAAAATTCCAAATTAAAATTTATTCAACTTTCTGAAAACTAGAAATTAAGAGCTACAATTTCATTTTTGGATCCTCTTCAAATTCCTTATAGATTGTGAGATATAAGCTTCCAAAGTCGGGTCAGTGCAGCAAAATTTTTACTCTATGCGATCGTGGGATGACTTACGCAATCGCATAGAACAACTCCATTTTTCCAAATTTTCTCTATGCTAACGCGGCCAGATCTATGCTAGCGCACTGTACACCCCTGAAGCCAAAAACCAGCAACTACAAATGGCCTAGAAATGGTCCAAAACCACCCCGAAACTCACCCGAGGCCCTCGGGACCTCAACCAAACATGCCAACACATCCCATAACATCATTCAAACTTGTTCCAACCTCCGGAACGCTCAAAACACCATAAAAAAATCGAATCACCCTCGGATTCAAGCCTAAGAATTTCAAAACTTCCGAATTCCGAATTCGATCAAAAAGTCTATCAAACCTCGTCCGAATGACCTTAAATTTTGCACACACATCACATATCACACAACGGACCTACTCCAACTTCTGGAATTCTATTCTGGCCCCTATATAAAAATTTTACCTATCAACCGGAAATCGCCTAAATTTCAATTTCGCCAATTCAAGCCTAAATCTACTCCGGACCTCCAAAACACATTCCGATCACGCTCCTAAGTCCCAAATCACCTAACCGAGCTAACCAAATCATAAAAATTCCAATCCGAGGTCATATACTAACAAGTCAAAACTTGGTCAACCTTTCAAATTTTAAGCTTCAAACTGATAACTGTTCTTCCAAATTTATTCCGATTATTTTGAAAACCAAAGCCGACGATTTACATAAGTCATAATACATCATACGGGGCTATTCGTGCCCGAGAACTGGCGAGCGAAATGCAAAAGCTCAAAACAACCGGTCGGGTCGTTACACATTCCTAGGAGACGCACTTCCTAGTTTGAGTCATTGAAGTTTCACCCCCTGGAGACGCACTTCCTAGTATGGGTTTTTCAGGATATACCTTCAGGAGATGCACTTCCTAAATTGAGATTTCACTCCTAGGAGATGCACTTCCTAGTTTGGTTTGTTCAAGTTTCACCCGTAGGAGACACACTTCCTAATTGGGTCATTTAGGTTTTATTTTTAGCAGACGCGTTTGCTAGTCAAAGTTTCTTAGTTTTACTCATAGGAGACGCACATCCTAGTCAAGTCTTTAGTTTATTATCATCATTGCATCAATAGCATAAGTGGTTTACAGTTTTGTTAACAACTCACAAATCTTCCGAGTGCAAACTGGGGCAGAACATTTTGTTTGTTTTGTTGTTTTGATTGCAGGCACCCACCTGGAGAACAAGGGAATTCGCTTCGGGATTATTTCAAGTTTCAAGTCAGTAGCAGGCGCCGACCTGGAGAACAAGGGAAGTTATTTCAAAATTCGTTTCGGGATTAAATAGAGTTTCAAGTCAGTAGCAGGAGCCCACCTGGAGAACAAGGGAATCATTTCAGAATTCAAGTCAAGATAGAAGTAGCAGAAGCTCGCGGCAAGAATGCGAGTCAACAGTTCGAGATGACCAACAGAAGTAGTCTCAATCGTCAAAAAAAGAAAGAAGTGAATCTAAAATGCAGAAGCAGAAAAAAGATGTGAACTGCTCAAGACGTGGTTGAAGTCACGAGCGTTGCATGTTCGGTCTTGATCCTAAAAAAGCTGAAGAAGAATGAACTAGCACCTACAGCTAGCAAGCGTCAAGGTTGAAATCTAAAGTCTGCATGAAGAACCATTCAAGACTCAAGATCAAGCCTCAGAAGATTTATAGATAGGAATTTAATAACTCATAGTTGACTGGCTTAGTTAGTCTTTTTCATTTTTATTTTAATGTAATAACAAGACCGCAGACCAGAACGTCGTCGGAACGTCACCTCAATCGGCTCTCCACCTCGGTATACTCCATCACTGTTCCTACTTCTGAACTACACGTGACCTGATTCCTTTATAGCCAAGGATATGTAGGCATCTCAGATACCAGGGTTCGGTCACATTCTCCTTTCTCTTAGCTTTTGGTCTCTCTAAATAAGGGTCGGGTCAAAAAACCTGTCTCCTCATTCTTTGTCTGAAAATACTTCGTGTTTCCAGTCAAAGAGGGGCAGCTGTAGACATGTAATTTTTGACCCTCCCCGAGATTTTATACATTTTAGCATTTAAATATTTAGTTTAGGTCTAATATAGTTATCTTAACTAAATTTTTACTCTTTTACTTTATTTTATCATAAAAATGAAAATTAAAAAAATAGTTTCATTAATGTTTTGTAGTCATACTATTTTACTAGGATTTTTATTTTTATATAATCTTGAAAAAATACCAAAATAGTCTCACAACATAATACTGTTTATTTTAATTAATTAAGATTAGTTTTATATTTTTATATTTTAAATTGTATATAATTTTAGAAGGAAGAGTTAGTTTTGGGTTGGTTTATCCCATTTAATGAATTTTGTAGTCCATTTTAAGTCTTCGGCCCAATTTTAATGCCCAATAAGACCAAGCCCATACTCCCTTAACCTAAAAAACCCTTACACCCTATGACCTAAAGAGAACACCCCTCCTAGCCATCTCTAAGGCAGCTGCAGAACCCAAGACGCCCCCTGAACTTCCTCTTCTTCACCATTTAGAACACCAAAAAAACCCTTCTTCTGTACTCCACCAACAACCAGAGACGACCCTTTCTTCTTCGACTAACCCCAACGACCATCTCCAGAGCCGGCCGACCACCACACTAAACATAAACACACGCACACGCATAGGGAGAACGACTGGAAAACGGAAAGCAAAGAGAGGGAAACGACAGTGATTGGAACGTCGATCTTCAGTCCAAAAATGGAGGAGAAACGAGCAAAAATTTCCCATAAAAAATGTTCCGGGCTGAGTCGATTTTCTATGTAACTGAGTCTATTTGATTTATTTTTCATCTCTGTACTCGCTTGAGGAGATTTCGGGCAGAATCAATTAAAGTTTTCATTCAGTTCTGTTTCGAGAGAGATGGAATTTGCTTGAGCTCGACGTTGTTCGTGGTTGAGTTTTCCGATGCCGATTCGAGTTCTGGTTTGAGGTTTTCTGTTCGATTCATGTGCTGTATCTCGTTAGAATTTTGGGAATTGAAGTTGAGTTTTTCGTTGAATCTTTTACTGTTGAAGATTTCGACTTTAAAGGTTTATTCCCATATCTCTCTTCTTTATTTAAACTTGTTTGAAGTGGATCGAGCTGTATAGGAGTCGTTGAAAAATGGATTAAATAAGCAGTTATTTCGAAGATTATGTTTAACTTCCCTTTGATTCGAGTTTATTTTTGTGTCGATTGCGTGTTTGTTGAATCCTCCTGGCGAAATCTCCTAGATGATAAACGAGCAGGAATTGTTTGAATCTCTATTTATGTGTTTGCTTGTGATTTTTTTTGTAGAAATTGTTGTTGCTACTGTGTTAAAACTCAAAATTAGAAAAACTGTTAGAAGAATAAAAGAAATTGGAAAAACAGTAAAGATTAAGAAATATTCCGAGTCCACAATTTGCTTGTGCGTCCTTAAGAAATTTTAACCCCCTCACACGTTGCCAAGGTAATGGATTAAATCCTCCCAGGATAAAACGGAATAAACCTTCCTGCAACACTGGCAATACAAACTGCAGGATACCAACGAACTTAAAGAACGGAGCAAAATCACACTTACGAATTTGAGAGAGAGACTCCAAATTAGAATGCAGTATTTTCAGAAAGAAGGAAGTTCTGTAATGTTTTTGGTGTGTAAAAAACGAAGCCATGCCTCAGAATTTATAGGCAATTATTGGAAGAGGTGTGATGTTTGTTCTGGAAAAGGTGCCTTTTCAGAAGTTTACGTGGCCTGCCGCGGTCCTACCGCGGTTATGCTAGGACCGCGGCCAGAGTAGCCCTCTGAATCTTCAGCAGGGCTCTGGCGCGGTCCTACCGCGGTTACGCCAGGACCGCGGCCAGACTATCCTTCTGAATCTTCAGCAGTGATCTGGCACTTAATTAATTATTAAATAATTAATTAAATAAATTTTGTCCAAAAATAATCTTATCGATCGATCATTTGACAAATCCAAATCTAAATCCAAAGCCGAAGCCGAAGCCGAAGCCGAGTCGAGCGTGCGACGATGACGGCACGAGGGATCATTCTCTTCAACTTCTTTTAAGAGCTTTAAGAAGTGATTCTATATATAAGCACACAAATGTAGTAGTCTCTCACCAATGAGGGAAAAAGTGCAAGTCAAAAGCTCACTTCATTCAAATTTTCATTTCCCTCAATTTTATTTCCCACCATTTCCAATTCACACTCTTATACTTTAAAGCCCAATGCTTAAAGTCTTTGAAGCTCAATGCCTTTAAAGTCCAACAGAAATTTCAATAGTTCATATAGCGATTTGCCATGGATTTTGATTTTCTTACTGATGTGCCTATGTTGAAACGATAAATTGAATTCACTACTGATGGATATGGATTTTGATTCATATGATGTGCCTATGGGGAAATCTTTACGGACGGGAAAACCAAGTAAAGGAAAACTTATTCTCTATTCTTTCATGAATGTTATGAAATATTGGAAAAATCTAAAAGAAAACTTAATATCAAATTGCAGATCATTTTGAGTTCTTTGTTGTATTTATTCTTTCTTTTCTATTGTTTTTGGCAAGAGTAAATTTGGAGGATTTGGTTTAGGATAGAACTGATCACATCTTTCGTTTAAGATACTTAGTCATTTTGGTTTAATTAGTATATTGACTACCAAAAATTATTTCCATAATTCATAAATCTTCATGTTTGATCTCAAACTTAGGAATTAATAATTTTGAACATTCGTAGTTTGGTTTAGGTGCGATTTAATCTATCATCGTGGTTGTGGACACGTTCGCGTGACATAATTACGATCCTAATAACAAAATCGGGGTATGCGTTTGGGGTCATTTAAGTTCATTCCTAGGAGACGCACTTCCTAGTTTGAGTCATTGAAGTTCCACTCCTAGGAGACGCACTTCCTAGTCTGGGTCTTTCAAGTTATATTTTGTTTTAGGAGACACACTTCCTAAATTGAGATTTTACCCCTAGGAGACGCACTTCCTAGTTTGGGTCATTTAAGTTCATTCATAGGAGACGCACTTCCTAGTTTGAGTCATTGAAGTTTCACCCCTAGGAGAAGCACTTCCTAGTCTGGGTCTTTCAGGTTATATTTTTGCTTTAGGAGACGCACTTCCTAAATTGAAATTTCACCCCTAGTAGACGCACTTCCTAGTTTGGGTCATTTAAGTTCACTCCTAGGAGACGCACTTCCTAGTTTGAGTCTTTGAAGTTTCACCCCTAGGAGACGCACTTCCTAGTCTGGGTCTTTCAGGTTATATTTTTGCTTTAGGAGACGCACTTCCTGAATTGAGATTTTACCCCTAGGAGAAGCACTTCCTAGTCTGGGTCATTTAAGTTCATTCCGAGGAGACGCACTTCCTAGTTTGAGTCAATGAAGTTTCACCCCTAGGAGACACACTTTCTAGTCTGGGTCTTTCAGGTTATATTTTTGTTTTTAGGAGACGCATTTCCTAAATTGAGTCTTTACCCCTAAGAGACGCACTTCCTAGTTTTGGGTCATTTAAGTTCATTCCTAGGAGACGCACTTCTTAATTTGAGTGATTGAAGTTTCACCCCTAGGAGACGCACTTCCTAGTCTGGGTCTTTCAGGTTATATTTTTGTTTTAGGAGACGCACTTCCTAAATTGAGACTTTACTCCTAAGAGACGCACTTCCTAGTTTTGGGTCATTCAAGTTCATTCTTAGGAGATGCACTTCCTAGTTTGAGTCATTGAAGTTTCACCCCTAGGAGATGTACTTCGTAGTATGGGTTTTTCAGGATATACCTTTAGGAGACGCACTTCCTAGATTGAGATTTCACTCCTAGGAGACGCACTTCCTAGTTTGGTTCATTCAAGTTTCAGCCATAGGAGACACACTTTCTAATCTGGTTCATTCTGGTTTTATTTTTAGCAGACGCATTTGCTAGTCAAAGTTTCTTAGTTTTACTCATAGGAGACGCACATCCTAGTCAAGTCTTTAGTTTACTCTCATTATTGCATCAATAGCATAAGTGGTTTACAGTTTTGCCAAAAACTCACAAATCTTCCGAGTGCAAACTAGGGCAGAAAATTTTGTTTGTTTTGTTGTTTTGATTGCAGGCACCCACCTGGAGAACAAGGGAATTCGCTTCGGATTATTTCATGTTTCAAGTCAGTAGCAGGCGCCCACCTGGAGAACAAGGGAAGTTATTTAAAAATTCGTTTCGGGATTATATCAAGTTTCAAGTCAGTAGCAGGCACCCACCCGGAGAACAAGGGAAGTCATTTCAGAATTCAATTCAAAATTGAAGTGGCAGAAGCTCGCAGCAAGAATGCGAGTCAATAGTCCGAGATGACCAACAGAAGTAGTCTCAATCGTCAAAAAAAAGAAGTGAATCCAAAATGCAGAAGCAGAAAAAGGATGTGAACTGCTCAAGATGTGGTTGAAGTCACGAGCGCTACATGTCCGGTCTTGATCCGAAAAAAGCTGAAGAAGAATAAACTAGCACCTGCAGCTAGCAAGCGTTAAGGTTGAAATCTAAAGTCTGCATGAAGAACCATTCAAGACTCAAGATCAAGCCTCAAAAGACTTATAGATAGGAATTTTTTAACTCATAGTTGACAGGCTTAGTAAGTCTTTTTCATTTTTTGATTTTGATGTAATAACAGGACCTCAGACTAGAACCTTGACGGAACGTCACCTCAATCGGCTCTCCACCTCGGTATACTCCATCACTGTTCCTTCTTCTGAACTTATTCTCTATTCTTTCATGAATGTTATGAAATATTGGAAAAATCTAAAAGAAAACTTAATATCAAATTGCAGATCAATTTGAGTTCTTTGTTGTATTTATTCTTTCTTTTCTATTGTTTTTGGCAAGAGTAAATGTGGAGGATTTGGTTTAGGATAGAACTGATCACATCTTTCGTTTAAATACTTAGTCATTTTGGTTTAATTAGTATATTGACTACCAAACATTATTTCCATAATTCTTAAATCTTCATGTTTGATCTCAAACGTAGGAGTTAATAATTTTGAACATTCGTAGTTTGCTTTAGGCGCGATTTAATCTATCATCGTGGTTGTGGACACGTTCGCGTGAAATAATTACGATCCTAAAAACAAAATCGGGGTATGCGTTCGCGCAACTTCGACTAAAATTTCTTAATATAATAAAACGTGATTAATTGTGGACACGTACGCGTGACATGACTTTTTTACGCGCCAAATGAAATGAGTACACGTACGCGTGACTCGTTTTAGGATAATTTCTTAATTAAAAGAGGTAAAAATGCACATAGGTTCTTAAATAAGTAATTAGACAATTTAATTAAGCCAAGTATGATTAAAGCAACCGTGCTAAAACCACGAAACTCGAGTATGCCTAACACCTTCTCCCGGGTTAACAGAATTCCTTACCTGGATTTCTGTATTTCGCAGACTGTAAAACAGAGTCAAACTTCCTCGATTCGGGATTTTAGACCGGTGACTTGGGACACCATAAATTATCCCAAATTGCGACTCTGAATTTGAATAACTAATCCCGTCTCGATTATTGTCACTTTAATTGGAAAAACTCCCTTATACCCCTTTTCGGGTAAAAAAAGGAGGTGTGACAAGGGCTTGGGAAGAAACTCCAGGGAATTACCAAACCGATACAGTTGAAACGTCACGGCACAACGTTTGGGCTTGGATATCCATACACCTGGCAAGAATATAATGAATGGTTGCTGCCATGGCGTGGTCCTTATTACCCTCTCGAGCAGCTAGTGCCGCATCTGAGTCAGATTTTTCACCAGGCCGACACAATATGGTGATCTACAAAGGAAGAAGCTTTGGCTGGGTTAAGGGACTTGTTTCTAGAAGATGGGAATATGGATTGCAATGTGATAGTTGAGGAGGAGGAAGAAGGCCTCACCATTCACACCGTGGAGAAGGGAGCTGTTCTCAAGAATTGGACTGCCACACCATCCCGGGCCCGTCGAGTTCCTGGGTAGCTTGGCAATTAGCCTGACCTGTTTTAATAACCATTTTAGGCATTTAAGATATTTCCAGTATTTTATTTTTAAGACACATTTTGTTTCGAAATAATTGCTCGAGTCATCGAGCCGTACCTGTTTTGGATATTTTCAAAATTTAATTAATGCTTTGTTATTTAGTATTTATTACTACCTTTTACATTTTTCTTCTACAACACTATTATTACTTTTCCTGATGAACCAATGACTATGACATGTAATGAAACAACGCAACATGAGGATAGTGATTCAGAAGAGGAAGATAAAATACGTGAGGAAGTTGTCAGAGAGGTTGAGAATTTTGAGAACAAACCTAAGTCCAACCTGGACGAAACCGAAGCAATCAATTTGGGAGACGCTGAAACCGTCAAGGAGACTCGCATAAGCATTCACCTATCACCGTCAGTAAAGGAAGAATACACTCGTTTCCTGAAAGAATATGAGGATATTTTTGCATGGTCATATGATGACATGACAGGCCTGAGCACATCCATAGTGGCTCACAAGTTGCCTACCAATCCAATGTGTCCGTCGGTAAAGCAGAAACTCAGAAAGTTCAAACCAGACATGAGCCTAAAAATCAAGGAAGAAGTCACTAAGCAGATCAAGGCCAAAGTCCTCAGGGTAGTTGAGTATCCAACCTGGTTAACCAACATCGTACCGGTTCCGAAGAAAGATAGGAAAGTCAGGGTGTGTGTTGACTATCGGGATCTAAACAGAGCAAGTCCCAAGGACGATTTCCCACTGCAAAATATACACATTCTGATCGAAAATTGCGCCAAGCATGAACTACAGTCCTTTGTAGATTGCTTCGCGGGTATCATCAGATGTGGATGGACGAAGAAGATGCAGAGAAAATAGCCTTCATTACACCGTGGGAAGTGTACTGCTACAAAATGATGCCATTCGGTCTAAAGAATGCTGGGGCTACCTACATGAGAGCCATGACGACCATCTTCCATTATATGATACACAAGGAAATAGAGGTGTATGTTGACGACATCATCATCAAATCCAAGAAGGCCACAAATCACATATCAGACTTGAGGAAGTTCTTTGACAGTCTAAGGAGGTACAATCTAAAATTGGACCCCGCAAAATGTGCATTCGGGGTTCCCGCAGGAAAACTGTTGGGATTCATTGTCAGCCGCCGAGGAATCGAGTTGGACCCGTCCAAAGTTAAAGCTATCCAAGAGTTACCACCACCGAAGAGCAAAAAGGACGTGATGAGCTTCCTGGGATGCCTCAACTACATCAGCCGCTTCATAGCACAGTCCATAGTAATATGTGAACCCAACTTCAAAATGTTGAGGAAGGATGCTGAAACCAGTTGGACTGAAGATTAGTTTTTGACAAAATTAAGGAATACCTGTCCACGCTACTAGTCCTAGTCCCGCCAGAACCTAGGAGACCTTTGCTACTCTATCTGTCCGTATTGGATGGCGCTTTCGGCTGTGTTTTGGGACAACATGACGAGATAGGAAGAAAGGAGCAATCCATATATTACTTGAGTAAGAAGTTCACACCTTACGAAGCACGGTATTCTCTGCTAGAACGCACTTGCTGTGCTTTGACATGGACGGCTCAGAAATTGAGGCATTACTTCTGTGCCTATACCACATACCTCATATCCAGAATGGACCCTCTGAAGTACATCTTTCAGAAGCCTATGCCAACCGGGAAGTTAGTCAAGTGGCAGATATTGTTAAGCGAGTTCGATATCATCTATGTAAGTCAGAAGGCAGTCAAAGGACAAGCATTGGCAGACCACCTTGCTGAGAATCCTATGCGAGGGCAATACGAACCACTAAAAACGTATTTTCCTGATGAAAAAGTGTCATTCGTAGGAGAGGACATTGCTGAAGCCTATGACGGTTGAAGAATGTTCTTTGACGGAGTTGCCAACTTCAAGGGAGTGGGTATTGGAGTGGTCTTGGTATCAGAGACAGATCAATATTATCCGGTATCCGCAAAGCTTAGGTTTTCGTGCACCAACAATATGGCAGAATATGAGGCTTGCATCACGGGGCTCAATTTGGCCATCGATATGAATATACAAGAGTTGCTGGTAATTGGTGATTCGGATCTCCTCGTACATCAGATTCAAGGAGAATGGGCTACGAAAAACACCAAGATACTACCATACTTGTATCATGTGCAAGAGTTGATGAAAAGGTTCACAAAGATAGAATTCAAACATGTTCCAAGAGTCCAGAATGAGTTCGCGGACGCACTGGCTACTTTGTCATTAATGATACAACATCCAGACAAGAATTTCATCAATTCCATTCCGGTGAGGATCCATAATCAGCCGGCATACTGTGCCCATGTTGAACAAGAAACGGATGGAAAACCTTGGTTCCACGACATCAAGAAATATTTGGCAAAAGGAGAATACCCAAAATAGGCGAACCATACTCAGAATCGCACACTGCGGAGGCTATCCGTTCACTTCTTCCAAAGCGAAGGAACCCTGTATAGACGGACTCCTGATCTAGGATTGTTAAGGTGTGTTGAAGAAAAAGAGGCTTCCAAATTTCTCGAGGAGATACATGCCAAAACTTGCGGACCACATATAGACAATTTTGTTCTAGCCAAAAAGATACTATGAGCGGGATATTTTTGGATGACCATGGAAACAGATTGCATACGATACGTCCAGAAATGCCACCGATGCCAGATACATGCAGACATGATAAGGGTACGACCAAATGAACTCAATGCAACAAGTGCACCTTGGCCTTTTGCCGAGTAGGGAATGGATTTCATCGGTCCGATCGAGCTCACCGCTCCTAACGGGCACCGGTTCATTTTAGTGGCCATCGACTATTTTACTAAATGGGTGGAGGCTGCATCTTACAAAGCTGTAACCAAGAAAGTCGTCGCAGATTTTGTCAAGGATCGTGGTGTTTGTCGATTCGGGGTTCCCGAGTCCATCATCACTGATAATGCTGCCAATCTCAATAGTGATCTAATGAAAGCCATGTGTGTAACCTTCAAAATCAAGCACAAAAATTCTACAGCATGCAGGCCTCAAATGAACGGAGCTGTGGAAGTTGTCAACAAGAACATTAAGAAGATACTAAGGAAGATGGTAGAAAATCACAAACAATGGCACGAGAAGTTACCCTTTGCCCTATTGGGGTACCGTACCACAGTCCGCATATCAACTGAGGCAACTCCCTATTTACTGGTTTATGGTACCGAAGCTATCATTCCAGCCGAGGTAGAAATTCCTTCTTTAAGGATCATACAAGAAGCCGAACTCAGTGATGCAGAATGGATAAAGAGCCGTTATGAGCAACTAGCCCTCATAGATGGAAATAGAATGAATGCAGTATGTCAAGGTCAGCTTTATCAGAATGGAATGTCCAGAGCTTTCAACAAAACGGTCAAACCAAGACAATTCGCACCGGGGCAGCTGGCGCTGAAGCGGATCTTCCCACACCAGGATGAAGCCAAAGGGAAATTTTCACCCAACTGGCAAGGTCCCTACATGGTTCACAAGGTACTAACAGAAGGAGCACTCATACTTGCAGAAATGGACGGAGAAGTTTGGCCAAAACCTATCAATTCATATGCAGTTAAGAGATACTATGTTTAGATTGTTTACATTCCTTCATCTGATGTAACTGAACTACACTTGACCTGATTCCCGTTTAAGAGGGGATACGTAGGTAGCCCTATGGGTTCGGTCATATCTTAATAAAATCTTCATTTCCCCCAGAAGCAGAAACTGGGGAAGAATTTTGAGGAGGACCCTCAAAATTCCGGAGTAAGCCCAGCCAACGTCATCATGTATAAGATAGTCAGAAATCGGTAGAGTAACTGGGGCAGAATATTGTGAAGGATTCACAAAATTCCAGAACAGATCCAGGAAACTTCGTTACATGTAGAATGGCCAAAGGATCACTCACCAAACTGGGGCAGAATTTTGAGGAGGACCCTCAAAATTCTAATGCAAGAAAGCCGCAATGTCTCTAAAAGTGTTACAATCACTGATTCATCTAACTCACATGATATTATATACTACTATGTTTTCTAAAATAACTCTATTTCATCAATAAGTGCATACTTTTCGAAAACTTTATTTCTATGGTAGTCAGGTGTTACCCAGGGTAACTCGAACAGGGCATCCAGAGCAAAGCAAAGCAGAGCCAGCGGACAAAGGCACGAACCAACCTCCCCCCAAAACTCACAATTTTTGTTTGAATGCAGGGACAAGGAATAACCACAAGCACGTGTGCCTTAAATCCTCACCTTCATAACAACCGGACTGCCAAGCGCAAATATATCTCCAGCTAAGAAATATTCTACTCCTATTTTCTATTTGTTCACTGCATACGGCTAAGCATTGCCTTCTCTTTGCATGAGATAAAGCCCTGTCTCAAACCTTGCATAAGGCTAAGCCCTGCCTCCATATTTGCATAAGGCCAAGCATTGCCTTCTCTCTGCATGAGACTAAGCCCTGTCTCAAACCTTGCATGAGGCTAAGCCCTGCCTCCCTATTTGCATAAGGCTAAGCATTGCCTTCTCTGTGCATGAGACTAAGCCCTGTCTCAATTCTTGCATAAGGCTAAGCACTGCCTTCTCTTTGCATGAGACAAAGCCCTGTCTCAAATCTCGCATGAGGCTAAGCCCTGCTTCTATATTTGCATAAGGCTAAGCATTGTTTTCTCTCTGCATGAGACTAAGCATTGTCTCCTCTTTGCATGAGGCTAAGCCCTGCCTCCATATTTGCATAAGGCTAAGCATCGCCTTCTCTCTGCACGAGACTAAGCCCTGTCTCAAACCTTGCATGAGGCTAAGCTCTACCTCCCTATTTGCATAAGGCTAAGCATTGTCTTCTCTTTGCACAAGACTAAGCCCTGTCTCAAACCTTGCACGAGGCTAAGCTCTGCCTCCCTATTTGGATAAGGCTAAGCATTGCCTTCTCTCTGGATTAGACTAAACCCTATATCAAACCTTGCATGAGGCTAAGCTCTACCTCCCTATTTGCATAAGGCTAAGAATTGCTTTCTCTTTGCACGAGACTAAGCCATGTCTCAATTGTTGCACGCGGCTAAGCCCTGCCTCCCCATTTGCATAAGGCTAAGAACTGCCTTCTCATGAGACTAAGCATTGTCTCCCTTTGCATAAATGTTGCTCTATTCTAAACCATGCATTATCCTCTTCTCTCGGGGCTAATCTCTGCCCCCAAACGAGACTAAGATTTGTCTTGTTATCATCTTTGGTATCATGTCTCTGCACTTCATGGGCTGATGTATAGCCAACTTGTCCAAAGGCGTCATAGTCCGAAGGTATCATCCTCATAGCCTGAAGACACCATGTCATGGCCTGAGGATCTCTCAATACTGCACATCATTATTCAAAGGCGTCATGGTTCAGAGGCACCATTCTTATGGCCCGAGAACATCATTTCATGGCCTGCAAATCCCTTATTTCATGATTCATGTCCCGTGACTCATGGTCTAAGGACGTCATCTTCACTGTCCAAAGAAAACCTTCATGGTCCAAAGGGAATTTGCATCATGTTTAAATTCTCGCAGTAATCTATATATTTGCATGCATCGTGTTTTAAGTTTTGGAAGAAATCTAGGAGGTAACCGTTCTTCGAACAGGAGCAACTTTCGCTCCGGTTTACAGTCATACCATTTTTATCTTGCTGTTATCTCAAACATAACCAATTCTCACAAATTACTCGCCTTTACCCCATGACCGTTCAGATACCTGCCCTATGATACATCCGTTACAATTTAGATTCGCCTTCATAAATCCGCATAAACTCATCCGATACTATCCTTCCAAAAGAACCTTTTCTGAAAAATACGGTTATTCCTATGACAACTCCATTGGTTTCATTCACCGTTGGCTCCAGAACTACACATGGCCTGATTCCAGTAAAACCAGGGATATGTAGGCAGCTCAGAGACCAAGGTTCGGCCTATATTTTTCAAAACACCCCCATTCGGTCAAAATCGATCATCATTTCTTTACCCGACAACTCTTCCATCCTCCCCGGGTAAAGAGGGGCAGCTGTTGATACCCAATTTTTCCCTCATATATTTTTAAAATGCATATATACTTTCAAAATAGTGCATGAGCATCAACCAGTATTTTTTCCATAATTTCCTGTAATTTTAAAAGGATTTTAATTAATTTATTCCAACATTTATTATCTAAATAGTTACTAATTGCATCACAAATAATTTTATAATGATTTATTACTTGATTTTTATCATATTAAGCTTTAATCATTTTATGCATAATTGTATTTGTATCTTAAGGCTATAATTGCAATAACTTTGGAATAATAGCCCATATATGCATAATTACATTATCTACACGAAAAATGACTTTTTATATTTTTATAAAATTAAGTAATTATTTTATATCATTTTCATATACAAATAGCATTTTTATCATTTATTAATTATTTTTAAAAATAATTTTATTAATTTAAGTGGGTACTTAAAACATAGCCCTTTTTAATTAAATTTTCGGACCTCCAATCCTAATACTAGCCAGCCTAATTATCCTAACCCATAACCCAATATCCAAACCCAACTACCCATACCCAAACCCAAATACCCGTACCCGCCCTGCCTAATTCTAATCTTCGTTGTTGATCTTAGAAGATCAACGACCCTAAATCAACCGACCCCTTTTAATGTACCAAACCCCAAACCCGACCCTCATTTCCCCCCAACCCGCCGCCTTTGGATCCCTTCTCTCCTCTCTTCTCTCTGACCCCCCCCCCCCCAAACCCTAGCCTCGCCGTCACAAACCCCCTCTTGATTAATGGGATTTTCCTTTGATTTCATGCCTTATTTGGCCTCACCTCTCTACTGGTTATAGGATTTCTATGTTGCTTGATGTGAATCTCTAGAGACTCGAACCAAATCTGGTTCAAAGTCTCTCATTTCTTGATTATTCCGTCTATGTTCACTCCGATACCTGTGAGTACGAGTATTTTCATATTTTTGGGGTTTCAAATCTTTGGTTCAAACCAGATTTAATTCTCTTCTGTCTATTTTCATGAACCTAGCTGTTTTCTGGTTGAATCCGTTTAGATCTCTTTAGATCTGAAGCGATTTTGTATTTGTTTGGTATTTCTCCCTTAAAATTTTCTGTGTTTACTATTATTATTGACCAATTTCATTTACCCTAAAAGCTAGGGTTTTGATTTCTGATGGATTTCTGCAAAAAAGGTTTTAGCATTTAAATGTTTTCATCTCTGATTTTCTTATTTACTTTTTTGACCGATTTTTACTTGATTTAATCAAGCTCCATTTATATGTCTTTGTATTTCTTAGGGTTTCAATTATTTGACTATTTATTCTACTGTCTTTTGCCCGTATACCTTTAATTCTGTCAATTAAGTATTAATTAATTCTACTTACCTAAATTAGGGATTGGGAATCAGCTTTCCTTTTAGTACCAGTATTTCCTTATTAAGATTTTACCTGTTCTTACCTTATTTATATGATGAATTGTTCGTACTACTGGCTTGATTTTGTGTTCTGATTCCTTATTGATTTAGGAATTAGTTCTTACCTTAACCTTATTCTTAATCACTGATTGATTCCGTGTGAGATTTTCCTTAAATTAAGTGATACTTACTCGATTCTATCCTGTTAATTGATTCATGCTGACCTTAATTGATTGTTAATTCATTTTCATACCTTATTTGTGTGTGATTGATTCATTACCTTATTTGTTTTGCTATATTGTATGCTATAGAAACCCTTCCCTTGTTCTGATTTTAAACACGCTGTACAACCTTTCAACTGAACAACTTTACCATTCTCGAACTCTTTGTTCTCACAAAACATTAAGCTCTCTCTTTACTCCCTTGTTCTGATTTCTGCACTAAGTGGCTCTTATTTGGCCGGTTGAAAGCAAAGGCCGAATTATCTGGATTTTAACTGCTATTGCATTCCTGTTTGCTTTCTTCTCAACTGGTGTGCCTTAACTCGTACTATTCTGTTCTCCATGCTTTATTCGACTAATCTGTTTCAATCTTCAGCATGATTCAGTTTGCGATAGGACTGTATGATTCCACTTAGTGATAATACTAAACTAAGTTATCTCTAATAATGTGAAACCCTGTCCAGTTCAACCGTATGTTCCCTGTTCTGACTATTGTTAGATACTGCAAGCATGCAATGTATGGCTAATTCTGTATGTTAGTTCAAGTATCCTTGCTTTTGTGATTACTTTAAATGTTGGTATGAGTATCTAGTCTGAACAAATATCAACTTAGTTGAACTATGTGCTGAACATGGACTTTGTTTGTTTCTTGGTGCAGTACTGTTTGCAACTCTGTATTCTGAATCTGTTTGCTTCTAAAAATTAAGCTATTTTAAAACCTTCCCCCCTTACCCTTTATGCAATGGTTTTCAAACTCTTAATCTTAGTTCTTTAGGTTCCTACCACCCTCAGCGTGAGCACTGCCTAGGGTCCTTGAGACTCCTCTGAACTCTGACACATTGGGGCTGGTCTTCCAATGTTTTATGAACTGTGTACGCGGTAAAAATCAAAAGACCTAATTTTTGCTATCAAGACAATTTGGGAAGCCTCCCTTGAGACCCCGAGGATAGAAGGCTATGGTCGAGTCCTCGACCTGCGGGCTCATCGAGGTCCGAATCAAAAGAAGCAGGGCTCGAGGTCAGGGTAAGAAAAGATTACTCCGGAGCGCATGGCTACACCTGACAGGGCCGGTCTATCTGTAACCTATTGAGATGACGAGCGATAGGCCGTCCCATCTTTCTACTCTTGTAAATAATATATGCATCTTTTATTGAGTCCCCTCGCCTATATAAGGGGGACTCACCCCACCTTGTAAAGGACTGATGTTGCTCCACTTCTCCAATAAGCAATAATATCTCCCTCTCTCTCTTTCTTTCTTCTAAAAAATTATCAGTGTTCTTCGACCCCGAGGTCGCCCTAACATTTTATTGTTCTTCATTTGTTCTTCTTCATTTAGCTCAAGATTGACGGTATAAAGACTTGTATGCATATACTTATCTGTTATCCCTTTCCCGATTACCCTCGATAAGGTTATCATCGATAGGTCCGAGGTAGGCTAGAGGCCTGGCCCTGAGATATCTACTGGCTTGTCCTAAGCCCGGGAACGTCCCTTACTGGTTCGATTATCGTTTTTGGCTGGCTCGATCTTTACTGTTTTTACTCCACATTCAGCACTAATCACCCTTTCAAACTAGCTCGGGAATAGATCACATATTTTTAGAATCCCATTTTACAAATTTAATTGTTGTTAGCATTTTCACGGTAAACAGTTTGGCGCCCACTGTGGGGCTAAAAATAATAGTGATTATTTTCTTGCTAGTTTCGTCACTTAAATGCACGATATCTTTCACACTTTTTCTTGCCCAAGACCTTTCGATTTCAGGTTAATGGTCAGCTCGATAAGGGAAATTGAGGACGATAACCCCATAAATCGAGAGGAAAACAATGTAGCCATCCTAACGGCTGTCGCGACACCGCAGGACCCCGGTAACGCATCCAGATCGGTCCGAGTGGATACGGATTCATACGCTACACAGCGGGGTAACGAAGTCTTGCACTTCGTCGGCGGCACACAACACGCTAACCGACAGGAAACCTGAAAAATCCCAGCCCCGGTAGAATGAGAAGTTGATCTTCGTGTTATTTTTGAAATGTTGCAGGAACAACGTTTGGCTATCTCTCAGCTGCAGAGCCGCCCGGAGACTCTTGGCGCGATAGCACCCAAAATATCTACCCGCCCCGAGCCAATATCCAAGGTATCGGGCAACGAAGAACCAATGACCTATCCTGTAATGGTAAGGATGCTAGAGGACATTATCGAAAAGATCAACTCACGCTCGCGAAGACTCCTACAGCAACCGTCTCCCGGGGATACGGTCCCAGGACTCATTTCGCGGAAGTCAGAAACAACAAAATTCCCTGGGGACGATAGGACCCAAGTCCTCACTGGTACATCACCACTCAGGCACGCCCGTTCAGGAACGATGACGCCCAAAATGGAGAACTCGGGCCTGCCCCGATGAGTAGATTTGAAGAAATTCCCTGGAAGAAACCACGATGCGACATCATTGTTCGACACCCGACCTCGGGAACTCGCTCACCATACTATCACGATCCGTGGAAGCACGTGCCACCGCCATCAAAATAATGCCAGAAGAGCTCAATGCACCGAATGCCGGGAGAAAAAGAAGAAATAAAATGTCGCGGGAAGCCGCGCCCCGTTATCCGACAAGACAAACGAGACCACTCCCGGTCCCTAATAGTAGGGTGGCACGGGCCTTCACACAAAGCCCTAACAAAGCATACCCGGCAACTCCGGAGCAATTTGAGCGAAGCTCAGCCAAATATCCGGTCGAGGCTTGGTCATATACCAGCAACCAACACTGGACCCAGGTCAGAGCCGCGAATAACCCTCGAGAGACCCCCGCTGGATCGGCGTATCCAGGCAGATCCCCAATAGATAAGCCGGCACTGAACGAACAGAGTCATCGTCCACATGGCGCGAACGGAAGAAACGATCCGAGGCATAACGTATTTCGCAACAACAAGGCGGCGGCCCGAAGACGACACCTTCGAGGAACCCCCAATGATACCAGACTCAACGAAACGCAATCGGCAAGGAAACCTCGCCCGATAAAGTTCGATTTCAACGTTGTAGTTCCAAGCATAGTGGTCAACATAAGTAAAGCCGGAAACTCCGAGTGGCTCGGACCTATTCGACCAAAAAACCCCCAAGAAAACCGTGGCCCGCCACGAGAGTCACGAAATGATCGGAGTTACAGACCCAAGAGAGCAGCAACTATGCCATCCAACAAAGGTGACCACAAAGCATCGCCAAGCAAGCGAACCCGGATCCAGCTCAACGGACAAGGGGAAATCGAACAAAGCAGAGCCGGCAAGCCGCAGCATATCGTCACGACCTTTAAAGGATGGCGGCACCCCACTAAGATCCGTAGAAAGTAGAATGCAAGCACCCGTCGCCAGAAGGGGACGATCTCGGGGAGTACTCCCCAAAGACACCCTCTCGCTCGAGGAAAAAGGACGCCGAGACTCCACCTCGGCATCGCATTAACGTATTGGTAATCCCTTCTTTCGTTCGAGCTCATTTTCAAATAAAACATACATTAATGATTACAGGTATATCAGCCAAAGATGTACCGACAATGTCGGGCCAAAGCCAATAGGGTCCGGACCAATGTCGCCCTCGCGCCGGACCGCTAATGTGTCCCCAATGGCGATTGCCACAACATCCAAATTACTTCCCCAGCGAGGCCCGCCCGAGCTTGGGATAATACGTCAGGTGATAAAGGATGCAAATGCTTTGTGCAGACAACAGCGAATACGTCACCCGGGATACAACCCCGGCCCTACTCCTCCAAGGGTGTGAAAATCCAGGATAGACGCGGAGCCAAATCATCTGGTTACAAGCAACAGAGGGAGATTCCTCGCCTTACGCCCATGACCGGCGCTAGCCTCAAATAAGGTCAAAGGGTAAGAGCACTCGCATCTTCGACCCAGCCTGGCCGGACGAGGAATACGGCTACCGAGGGGCATACTCCCAGGAATGCAGCATCCTTTTATCATTTCACTTTTTCTTTTCTTGTTGCTAATCTGTACGCAGGCAGGCAGCCAAGCCATTCAGTGGTTCTGGATCCCGATTCGAGGATTTGCGGCCGCCATGGGGCCACCTGGTATTCTTTCCTCGATCGGGTTTCTATCAGGAAGAGGGTTCCGCCAACAAGATTATTAACAGGACTGCACCCAACAAGTCCACAATCTCTCTCTATTTTCCAATATGGGACCATACAAGCACGTCGGATAATCAGGAGAGTCACACCCATGTAGACCAGACTCACAGCAACAGAACAACATGTATATTACAACTTATATTTTCGCCAAGCAATAAAGAGTATTTTCCAAGCATTCAACGCCTCGAAGAAAAATATTTCAGCTTATCCCCAGCAAAAAACCTCTACATCAAATACGTCCCGAAACGCTCGGAGACTTAATCAATTCGGTACCCTCGCGACCGCAGGGACGAGGTTCCGGGCTCACAAAGCCCTCGTGATATGGCGCCAAGACAATAGAAAGGCGGTATTCAGGCCCAAAATGATCCGATATATTCGGGGACTCACCACGAGCAACTCGACAACTTGCACGACCCCAGGTCAGAACTCCGGGCTCACCAAGCCTCCGGAAAATAGGTCCGAGCTCACGAGAAGCTGTCTTCAAGCGAACTCGACGACTCAGAGACTGTCGCCAATCGCCACACACTGGAAAATCCGAAATTGTAAGACCCTAACGGGCAGCCTCGGCAAACAGATCTATTCTACCTAAACTGTAAGCCCTCAACAGGCATGATAAACTGTAAGACCTCAACAGGCATGATAAACTGTATGACCTCAACATGCATGACAAAATGTAAGACCTCAACAGGCATGAAAAGTCCCGCAGTTTAGGCTACACGTCGCATTTGTAAGAATCCCTAAAGGGCATACCCTCGGTGTGGACGCCTAAAACTACTTCTCGGGATCAAAAATGGCCCCGGCCAAATGCATACGACTACGGTCGGAACGGCTGCTACAACCCAAAAAACGCGACTCGGGGACGCCCGACTGTTGCGAAAAAATCCTCCAAATCTACTTCGGAAAGAACCGGTTAAAACACAGGCTTCCCTCAACAGGCAAAAAATGAGTCCCGACCATGTCAGCTCCAAAATCGAAAAAGCGTCGATCTACTCGACCTCTGGGCTATGAACCTTCCAAGGTGCTCAAAACATCGCCGATTACGACTTGAAATCGAGGTTCTTTTAGAACTAACGACGGGTCAGGCAAAATAATCAATAAAACCTTAACAAGAGGAAAACAAAGCCTACAAAAGCCTCTGGGCCTCACATCAAACAGCGCAAGTGGCATTGTCGCCAGCTAAGCAAAGCCTCCGGGCTTCACACCGAAAGGTCTCTACGACCATCAAATTGAAAATTGACAACTTGAGGATTAAAGAGAGCTCGAATCGTAACCCGATTCGGAGACCGGATCAAAAATAGTTAAACTAAGCACAGCCTCTGGGCCTCATATCAAAAGGTCTCTACGACCAAACAGCTTAAGTGCCATTGTCGCCAGTTAAGCGAGCCTCCGGGCCCTATATCGAAAGGTCTCCACGACCAAACAGCGTAAGTGCCATTGTCGCCAGTTAAGCGAGCCTCCGGGCCCTATATCAAAAGGTCTCTACGAGAAAACAACATATGTGCCACTGTCGCCAAATAAGCATGCCTCCGGGCCTCACACTATAGGGTCCCGATGGCCTAGCAACACGGAAGGTCACCATCGCTGGCCAAAAACTCAGATGAAATTTAAGGGTCGATCACAGCTCGAATCGCAACGCGACTCAGAGACTGAACCCGAAAAATCGCAAAATGCCCAAGGGCAGAGAATGAAAGTCATTATCACCAGCCCGAACGGGCTCGGGGGTAAGACAATCCCGAGTTAGGATCCCAACTCGGGAACTGAACCCGAAGGCAATTCAAGTACCATATGCCTAAAAGCACGGCCCTGACGACGCTATCAACAGTCGCGACAAATCCCCAGGCCACACGCCCGCAAAAATGCTTTGGTCCAGGAGCACATAAGGTCATCACCCTCCGCCCATGAAGACGGGAAAAGGCTGGAAGGCCAATCAGAGTTCGAGCCATAGCACGGCTCAAGGGCCGATCCCATAAACCAATCTACACGATTAAGAGCAAAGACAGAAAAAAGGTACAAAAGGAATAACGCTTTGAAATTCTCCTTACATTACATATGACGAAAACATTCTCCATCTACAGGCACGCTCTGCGCGCGCCGTAGACCAAGATACAAAATAGTAGGAGCTATATTTTATGCCAAGAGGCTACAGCCCGTCAAGATCGTCCTCTGCAACACCCGGGAGGAGTGACCGAGCATCACGCTCGTCCACCCTTGCTTGAGCCAATTCCTCCGAGAGGATAAAGCCTCTAGCCCCAACTTCCTCGAACACTTCTCTCCGAGATCACCAGCGAACATATTCCTCGATCCCCTTCTCACGATCAAGGGCTTGCCTCAACTCAGATTGGGCACCAGCAGCCTCCTTTATGCAAATTGCCATCTCTTGATCCGCCCTGGTTCGGCTCAGCGCCGCTTCCGCCCGGGCGTCAACTATCTCGCCCATGACCTTCGAGAGTTCAGACTCCAGTTTCTCGATCATATCTGCTTGAATCTTTGCGTTACTTCGGGACAAGTTGAGCTGGGCCTCGAAGGCAGGAATCTTGGCTGAAGCACTCGCCTCCTCCAAAGCTTGAGCCCGCACCTGGCCCCTTAGTTCCTCGCAAGCTGCCCTGACACGATTGACCTCACCCTTGAGGTGCTCCACAACCTCTGTCTTTTTTTTGCAGCTAGCACGGCAAGAAGAAGTTAGCCTTGAAAATTAAAGGGAAGCGAAGAACGCGCTGCGGGAATTTACCTGCTCCACCAAATAGCTCTCATAGTTCGAGTCCCGATACACCTCATATCGCCAATGCTGCAGCTCAACTTCTTTCTCCTTGCAAAGAAGCCTAAGGGATTCTCCCTCATCCCGAACCCTCTGGAACTTGGCCTTTTGACGAAGCAACTCGGACTTAAGCCTATCACAGGCCTACGCAGGAAAGATTTAATGAGGAGAGAAATACACGGGGTATGAGAGAATTATGCGCGAACTCACCGCAAAATGAAGATGGCAAGTTTTCAAAAAATCGGAACACACTCCTGATAATACCACTCCCACAACCCCGGAAGAACCGGCTCCGGGCATAACATACTCGTTCGAGGGAGTCGCTCGCCGAGAAACAGGTAACCCGGGGACAGCCGACTCGGGTGGTGCCCCGTCCTTAAAAATACGAGCCCGGCCAGCGCCGCTGGAAGCTCCTTCGCATGATGAGTCCCGGACCCTCTTGCTGCTACCGTCTCTCGGTTCAGAGGCCAACGACTCCAACTCCTCTCCGGGAAAGCGCTGACTCGCCTTGAGAAACCGCCCGATATTTGCAAAAACAACGCGTCCAGCGTGGATGAGATGGAAAAATGCCGCCTCAGGAACATATCGGCAGAAATGAAAGGCTACACACGTACATACCTCGATGATCCACTCCCCACCTGATGCGAGACATAGCTCGCCACCTACGTTCATCGCAAGACGAATGGGTCACCAACCTCCGAACCCAGTCGGGCAAGTCGTGAACTTGGCTCGGCGCCCACGAAGTTGCTGTAACAAAGGGAATAAATTGATTACTTGGCCGATTTTCTCTATGAACAAAAATGAAGGAACGGCAAAGCGCCTCACTTATGTGCATAATTCCACCCTTCGGGGTAAGGCAGGACTCCACAGGGACGACATCGGTCATCCTAACTCGGTCAAACCAACTGGCCCATCCTCGATCTCCACCTTCATCATCGTCAACAACGAAGGGCGTGGACGAGCGATCCCTCAAGGTTAGCAGTCCTCGATGGTGGAAAGGCCGATACAACCTGATGAGATGGTCAAGCGTGAACTCAAGTCCGGCCTTCTCCGCAAAAAATCTCATCATCAGCACCGTCCGCCAAAGCGACGGATGAATTTGCGCCAAGGTAACCCGATACATCAAGCAAAAGTCGAGCACGACCTTATCAAGAGGGCCAAAGGCAAAAGGGTATAAGTACACGCTCAAAAACCCATCAGCAGAGTTCGCGATGCCTTCACGAGGGGAAAGCACCCACAGTGTCATCCCCTCGCTCCACCCACAATATCGCCTCGCCGTCTCCAGGTATTCCTCTCTCATCAAGGATGCCATCTCCAGAGCGAAGCCCTTCGACTCTCCAACACCGGGAACGGCATCCCCGCATTTTGCCTTAACGGTTCCGAAGTGGTCGCCA
>NC_031998.1:47586517-47600998 GCF_001879085.1 Nicotiana attenuata
CCCCCCCCCTCAAACCCTAGCCCCACCATCACAAATCCCCTCTTGATTAATGGGATTTTTCTTCGATTTCATGCCTTATCTGGCCTCACCTCTCTACTGGTTATACCTATGTTGCCCGATGTGAATCTCAAGAGACTCGAACCAAATCTGGTTCAAAGTCTCTCATTTCTCGATTATTTCGTCTTTGTTCACTTCGATACCTGTGAGTACGAGTATTTTCGTATTTTTGGGGTTTCAAATCTTTGGTTCAAACCAGATTTGACTCGCTTCTGTCTATTTTCATGAACCTAGCTATTTTCTGGTTGAATCCGTTTAGATCTCTTTAGATCTGAAGCGATTTTGTGTTTGTTTGGTATTTCTCTCTTAAAATTTTCTGTTTTTACTATTATTATTGACCGATTTCATTTACCCTAAAAGCTAGGGTTTTGATTTCTGATGGATTTCTGCAAAAAGGTTTTAGCGTTTAAATATTTTCATCTCTGATTTTCTTATTTACTTTTTCGACTGATTTTCACTTGATTTAATCAAGCTCCATCTATATGTCTTTGTATTTCTTAGGTTTCGATTATTTGACTATTTATCTACTGTCTTTTGCCCGTTTACCTTTAGTTCTGTCAATTAAGTATTAATTAATTCTACTTACCTAAATTAGGGTTTGAGAATCAGCTTTCCTTTTAGTACCAATATTTCCTTGTTAAGATTTTACATGTTCTTACCTTATTTATGTGATTAATTATCCGTACTACTGGGTTGATTTTGTGTTCTGACTCCTAATTGATTTTGGAATTAGTTCTTACCTTATTTAACCTTATTCTTAATTACCGATTGATTTCGTGTGAGTTTTTCCTTAAATTAAGTGATACTTACTCGATTCTGTCCTGTTAATTGATTCATGCTGACCTTAATTGATTGTTAATTGATTTTCGTACCTTATTTGTGTGTGATTGGTTCATTACCTTATTTGTTTTACTCTATTGTATGCTATAAAAACCCTTCCCTTGTTCTGATTTTAAACACGCTTCACAACCCTTTTAGAACAACTTTACAACTTTCAAACTCTCTGCTCTCAAAAACTTGAGATTTCTCTTTCTATTGTTGTGATTTGTGCACTATTTGGCCGGCTGAAAGCCAAGGCCAGATTCTCTGGATTCTAACTGTTATTGCATTCCTGTTTGCTTTCTTCTCAACTGGTATGCCTTAACTCCTATTATTCTACTCTGTTCTATACGCTTTATTCGATTAGTCTATTTAAATTTTCAGCATGCTTCTACTTTCTATGCAACTGCATGATCCCACTTAGTGATAATGCTAAACTAAGTTACCTTCAATAATGTGAAACCCCGTCTAATTCAGTTGTGTGTTCCCTGTTCTGAACATTGCTAGATACTGCAAGCATGTAATCAAATATGTGGCTAATTCATGTGCTATGTCTGCTTACTGATTGTTTCTGTACTTAAGCCATGGTTGTTTAATATTAGCATAAGGATCTAGCCTAATCAAAAATGCAAATTTATTTGAACTATGTTCTGAACATGAATTCTATTTGTTTCTTGGCGCAGTTCTGTTTGCAATCCTGTAATCTGAATTTGTTATGCTTCTGAAAATTAAGCTATTTTCTAAACTTGTCCCCCTTTATCCTTTATGCACTGGTTTTTCAAACTTCTACTCTTAGTTATTTAGGTTCCTACCACCCCCAGTGTGAGCATTGCCTAGGGTCCCTGAGACTACTTTGAACTCTGACACGTTGGGGCTAGTTTTCCAATCTTTTATGAATTCTGTGTTGAATGTGTGGTTCTAGTGTGAGCATTGCCCGGGGTCCCTGAGGCTCTTTGGGAACTTTGACACACTGGAAGCCTGGTTTAAGGTGTTCTGAATGGATCACTACTATGCTTCAGGGTTGTTGTACTTGAAGGCCTGGTTCCCAGATTTATGTTGTGCCTGCTAAAGCTCCCTATAGTGTAATGGATACTGTTATTTATTCATTATGGGCTGTAATAATGTAACAATCTCTGTAATAAACAGATCTGGGGTTTAAGTAAAAGCTGGGTTTTTTTTTCTATATCTCTGTTTAAAACTCGGGTAGAAATCCTGCCTATAGGTTTATTGTGTTGATTATGTGAATGTTACTACTCGTTTAGAGATCCTGCCTATAGGATTTTTTTTGACATGTTTGTGACTCTGCATTTTCACACTTTTTTGCATACTAGAGACACTGCCTATAGGTCTTTTGCTAATTCTGCATTAGAAATCCACGTTCATAGGATCCACATATATTTCCAATCTCAACGTGCATTAGTGATCATGTATATAGGATCTTATTTGCATGAATTAATAAACTTTCCTGGAAATTTGCTTAAAATTCTGCCCACATGTGATCAATAGATTTCATGCCTATAGGAAATAAAATCAACTTCAACTTAGATACCATGCCTATAGGAATAAAAGGAATCAGTTTCAACACTTAGAAATCATGTCTATAGGAGTTAAATTAATTCTGCAACTTAGAAAGCATGCCTATAGGATCTAAAGAGATAAAACCTGTCTTTACGAGTTAGAATCAGTAATTTGTTAGAATCCATGTTGTAGGTCTATAATTAATAGTTGTAAATACCATGCCTATAGGATTCTGTTAATCACTTAGGCAAATCTGTAGGGTTATTAATGATTCTGGGGTCTAAAACTGTGATATCTTACTGCCTGAAAATGCCCAGATTCAAGGCTTGATAAAATCAGTAGGCAAATTGATAGGTCCCGATGCCCGCCTTAATAAAACTGCTATCTTACATTATGTTTCTGCTCATCTAGATATCCTGCCTAGAGGATCCTAAATTAACAAAGTTTGTTGATTTAATTGTGTGCATTTGTTGTCTACTTGTGGAGGTTAATATGAGCCCTTATTTGCTCCTTACATGATAGTCCTATTTGAATTTTGTTTGTCGCCTAGCTTTTTCTCATTTTAAGCAACATAGGTCAATCTAGAACCACCCTGAATAGAGGTCCTAAACACCTCCAGGACCATAGGTAAGGGACGGGTAGTGCACGCATAAGGCACAAGTTAGAAGCTATTAGAATGCTTAGGTAACAACTGAAAGATAGTAATTGGGTAGTAAAGGAAATGATAGCCTATGCGCTAATGCTATGAGTAAAACCCCGACTTGAGGGAGTTGCAAAGCATTGCATGGAATGATCCTATAGGCTAAAAAACTTAGGACCACCCCCTATGCTCCTGTGTAAAAATAGGTTGAATATTGTATCTGTCTAATTTGTTTTCTCCCCTTTTAAGACTAATTCGCCTAATTTAAATTCGGCCGGGACCCACTGTTGTGGACCTCGGGGGGTGCCTAACACCTTCCCCTCAAGGTAATTTCGAGCCTTACCTGATCTTTGGTGATGCAAACTAGTTTCATGAGTTAACTGCTCTAGGTGCCCTAAGCACCTTAATCCGTTAGGTGGCGACTCTTCCAATCCCTCACCCCGTCCCAAAAGGAAGGGAGTTGTCTCAGAAATGTCGAAACTCGATTTTGCGAGAAAAAGGGGGTGCGATAGTCCTTGACCCTGATCTTCGATTGATAACGATTGTGCACGTCTGACCACGTCACAACTGGATACTCGATTATATTCTGCTTTAATTGTCGAGACGCGATCGAACTCCGCTCATTCAAACCCTGCATAAAAGCCTGTACTGCCCAGTCATCCGAGACCAATGGTAATTCCATTCCCTCCATCTAAAACCGGGACACGAACTCCCTTAATATCTCGTCGTTCCTCTGTTTTATCTTAAAAACGTCCGATTTCCTCGTCGCCACCTTTATGGCCCCGGCATGTGCTTTCACGAAAGCTTCTGCTAACATTGCAAACGAATCGATAGAGTTCCGGGGCAAGTTACGGTACCAAATCATGGCTCCTTTCGACAAAGTTTCCCCAAATTTTTTCAACAATACTGACTCGATCTCATCATCATTCAGGTCGTTTCCTTTAATCCCACAAGTATATGAGGTAATATGTTCATTAGGGTTGTTGTCTCGTTATATTTGGGTATATCGGGCATGCGAAACTTTTTAGGAATGGGCATCGGAGCCGCGCTCCGAGGGAATGGTTTTTGTATAAACTTTTTGGCATCTAAACCTTTCAAGACCGGGGGTGCCCCGGTATTTGATCAACACGAGAGTTATAAGTCTCCACCTTTTTGTCATTATCCTCAATCTTCTTTTCCCTAGACTCGATCCTCTTGGTGGGCTATTCGAGCATCCTCATAATTGTGGGGTCAGTCCCCGAGCCATTTTCGTTTGACCTCTCTGGCGCCGGTTCAGCACGTCGAGTGTTTTCTGGTTTAGCTATATTCGGAGTTTTATTCTCACTTTGAATTTGACCGATGGAAATCTGGTGAGCTTGCAGCATCTCGAATATCACTTGGAGGCTGACTTCCCCATCTCCTATACCTTATGTTCCTTGGCCCCAGATCGGGCTTACCTGCGTACACTTCCTCCGGGGTTTGCGCCTAAATCTGCATTCAAAGCAATGTGTGAACTAACATCAACTGGTTCCACATTTGGCACTTCCCTAGGGTTTATCGGTGGTACACTGACCCCTACATTGTTGTTTTCCCTATGAAATCCAAGACCTTCGTTGTTGTGAACGGGTGCATTTTGCGAGTTTGACATGTTTAGTCTTGAGAACAAAAATTATTGACAAGAACAAGTTTGAAAATAATGTGTGTTATCAGAATCAGTACTGAAATAATCACTATTATCTTTAGCCCCACGGTGGGCGCCAAACTGTTTACCTCGAAAATACGAGTAACAATTAAATTTGATTTATGGTTTTAAAGATACGTGATTTAGTTCAATACTAATTAATAACCAAGAAATATGAAGAATAAATGAAAGGAAATAAGTAAACCAACCCAGAATGTAGGCCAATCTCAACCTCGAACCCAAGTGACTTCGAGACAGATTAAGAACAATAAAGTAAGAATAATAAAGCTAAAGGACAATTCTGATGAACAATGAGCGCGAAAAGTAAGAGAGTATATTCTTTGCCAATGATTGAATGTCTTTACAAATGATTGGGGTCCCCTTTATATAATAGGGGAACCCTAAATAAGGTACATTTCCATTTATAGTAAAGAATCTTATTGGGACATCTGTCTAACCGCCTAGTACGGATTCATACAAATCTATTCCGGGATTTGCGTCGCGATCTTGGGGACGTGGCAGGAATCTTCCTCATTCTGTTACAAATCCATAACGGCACTATCTCGAGGCCAGTCATATTAGGCTTCGACGTTCCTCGAACACTTGATTCTTCGAGCCTTGTACTGTGTCATCGAGCTCGAGCCTGGTCCATCGAGCTCGAACTTGATCCATCTTGAACTCGGACTTAAGGCGACCCCTCGAGCTCGAAAAATTGGGCATACCCGATTTTGACCGTATACAAGTAGATGTCATAGCTCATTCAAAATCTTAAATTTGTTTGACTCACAATATATTAAAATCTTTTTGAACAAATCAATCAAAGATGAAGGGGTAAATCCTAGTTAAAGATAATTAACTCTAGATTCGAGATGAGTAATACGAATTAAAAAACATAGCCGAGTATAAATGTTGACGGCGATTATGGCCAGATTTAATAGCATAAAAATAGATGCATTAAGTAACATTAAGTGGCAATAAAATATAAATAAAGGAAAAGATTCACCCGATCTTGAGTGAGTCAGATCTTCTTTCATTTGATAAAGTTGAATGATAGGCAAAATACAAGAACCATTGGACCCCTTTTGGATCTGATGAAGGTATGGGATCACAGATCCTCTCATCTCTTTGGAGAGGTGTGTTTACATATTTTTCTAGAAAGAGGGAGAGGGAGAGAGCCATAGCCCCCTTTTTGGGAAGTCCGCCCCTCCTATTTATAAGGGGGGTATCAATAAAAATTTTAAAAAAGGTACAATTTAGAGGGAATATTCGGTAGAATATTCTTTTTGAGTACTCCAAAGCAAACTAGCTGTTTCATGACTGCCCGGCCTCGGCTATTGATGATTGTCCGACCTTGGCCTGTCCGACCACGACCTTATGTCTCCGCGTGCCGAATTTCTCTGATCTAATTTTGGCCCATACAGTTAGTCCCTCCGCTTATTAAGGTCGTCTCTTGGTCGAGCTCGGTGAGCGGACTTCATTAATCGTAGTATGGGGATGTCGACTAGTGTGGATCGCGGCTGAGGGTGCCGATCTTTAGGTCAAAGTGGTATCCCCGTGAGCTGAACTTTAGCAGAGTTCGATCAGGGCCAATGACTCGAGTGATGAGTCGATCGAGAAGACGGTTGAGTTGGAGAAGGCCGTCGAGGCCGGATGCCGGTTTTGGCAAGGATGGCGGCATTGGAGGAGGTCATTCGCGTCCTCGGATCTGGACGGGCGAGTAGGCCTAATGTGAATTCGGACGAGGTCGCCGAATTTAAATTCGGGCAAGGTCGAAGGTGGATTCGGACGAGGCCAAATGTTGTTTCGGTCGAGGCCGAATTCTTCTTTTTGGCGATGACCCTTGGCCGTAGGGCCGACCTATTCTTTTTTGGCGATGGCCCTTGGCCGTAAGGGTCGACCCCCTCTTTTTTGGAGATAGCTCTTGGCCGTAAGGTCGACCTCCTCTTTTGGCGACGGCCCTTGGCCGTAAGGTCGATTCGGTCGAGGCCGAAGGTCGATTCGGACGAGGCCGAAGGTTGATTCGGACGAGGCCGAATGTTGTTTCGGTCGAGGATTCTTTTTGGCGATTGCCTTTGGCCGTAGGGTCGACCTATTCTTTTTTGGCGACGACCCTTGGCCATAAGGTCGACCTCCTCTTTTTTGGCGACGGCTCTTGGCTGTAAGGTCGATTCGGACGAGGCCGAAGGTCAATTAGGTCGAGGCCGAAGGTTGATTCGGACGAGGCCAAATGTTGTTTCGGTCGAGGCCAAATTCTTTTTGGCGATGGCCCTTGGCTGTATGGTCGACCTATTCTTTTTTGGCGACGGCCCTTGGCCATAAGGTCTACCTCCTCTTTTTTGGCGATGGCTCTTGGCCGTAAGGTCGTTATTTCGAGCTTGTCGAAATGTTAACCCGTCGTGGTTCGAGCGATGTTGAAATCTTTTCTTTGGCGACGGCCTTAGCCGTAAGGGTGTTATTTCGAGTTTGTCGAAATGTTAACCCGTCGTGGTTCGATCTGTGTCAAACTCTTTCCTTTTGGCGAAGGCCCTTGGCCTTGAAGGGTGTTATTTCAACTTATCGAAATGCTAACCCGTCGTCGTTCTATCGATGTCGAACTCTTCTTTTTGGCGAAGGCCCTTGGCCTTAAAGGGTGTTATTTCGAACTTATCGAAATGTTAACCCGTCGTTGTTTGGTCGATGTCGAACTCTTTTCTTTGGCGACGACCTTAGTCGTTAGGTTGTTATTTCGAGCTTTGTTGAAATGTTAACCCGTCGTGGTTCGAACGATGTCGAACTCTTTCCTTTGGCGACGACCTTAGCCGTAAGGGTGTTATTTCGAGCTTGTCGAATGTTAACCCGTCGTGGTTCGAGCTATGTCGAACTCTTTCCTTTGGCGACGGCCTTAGCCGTAAGGGTGTTATTTCGAGCTTGTCGAAATGTTAACCCGTCGTGGTTCGAGCTGTGTCGAACTCTTTCCTTTTGGCGAAGGCCCTTGGCCTTAAAGGGTGTTATTTCGACTTATCGAAATGCTAACCCGTCGTCGTTCTATCGATATCGAACTCTTCTTTTTGGTGAAGGCCCTTGGCCTTAAAGTGTGTTATTTCAAACTTATCAAAATGTTAACCCGTCGTCGTTTGGTCGATGTTGAACTCTTCATTTTGGCGAAGGCCCTTGGCCTTAAGGGGTGTTCCCTGGGGGAGTCCCAATTTGCTTAATTTTGCTTGCATTGGAGAATATGACGTATTTCCTGGGGGAGTCCCAGTTTGCTTAATTTTGCTTGCATTGGGGAATATGATGTATTTCCTGGGGGATTGCTCCTGCTTCTATTCCACTTAGAGAAATAGTCTGTTAAAACAAAATAAAAACGTTTGTTACCTCGATTTAATCGATCGACGAGTGGAGAGGAGTGACCGTATTCCCTTCTCCGGTTATGCATTCAGTGGCCGCTACCAATTTTGGCGTGGCTGTCCGCTTTAGTAAAGTTTTTTTGTTGTACAGATAGCATATTATCTGATAGATGAAAAGTTAGGGAAGAAGAGGGCACCAGATGACCATATCTCTTTTGTGCGCCTTCTTGCAGATCCACGCTATTGTCTCGTATTTTTGGGAGGCTGTAATATTCTTATCAGTTAACTGGAGTTACTTAAAAGGGCCCAGTACGGAAAGATATGACATTTCAAACATAAAGTTAAGATTGCTCCATCTGCCCTCTTTTTCCACTTCGGCGTTCTATGGGCTGTCATTTTCTTGAGTTTGTTTTGTGCAATTGCAGCCCTTCCATCTTTGTAACTTGGATGTTTTTAACTTCTATGTCCAAGCTCTTTTCATTTAAGACAATTTGAACTCATAAGTCCTTGAAGTCACTTATCTGTTTTCTACAGTTGAAATATATAATCAAATTTATCCAATGATAAGAAACGCCTTTGATTTGGCATTAAGAACACAGAAGTTGTACGAATATTCTCTTATACGGATAGTATATTAAAAATTTGAAGCTGCAGAAGCGAAGGAGAGTTTAAGAAAGCTATTTCGTCTTTCCATGTTATGGTAGACAACCGTACTAGGAAATATCTACCATGAACAGAACGTGGAACTGGAATTGAATTCCAAATCTAGAGGAAACTAAAATTTTAACTAGAAAATCCCCACAGACGGCGCCAAATTGTTTGACTCAAAAGATATTAAAACCTTTTTGAACAAATCAATCAAAGATGAAGGGGTAAATCCTAGTTAAAGATAATTAACTCTAGATCCGAGATGAGTAATACGAATTAAAAAACATAGCCGAGTATAAATGTTGACGGCGATTATGGCCAGATTTAATAGCATAAAAATAGATGCATTAAGTAACATTAAGTGACAATAAAATGTAAATAAAGGAAAAGATTCACCCGATCTTGAGTGAGTCGGATCTTCTTTCATTTGATAAAGATGAATGATAGACAAAATACAAGAACCATTGGACCCTTTTTGGATCTAATGAAGGTATGGGATCACAGATCCTCTCATCTCTTTGGAGAGGTGTGTTTACATATTTTTCTAGAAAGAGGGAGAGGGAGAGAGCCAGAGCCCCCTTTTTGGGAAGTCCTCCCCTCCTATTTATAAGGGGGGTACCCATAAAAAATCTAAAAAAGGTACAATTTAGAGGGAATATTCAGTAGAATATTCCTTTTAAGTACTCCAAAGCAAACTAGTTGTTTCATGACTGCCCGACCTCGGCTATTGATGACTGTCCGACCTCGATGTTTGGCTCAAAAGTTAACAATATACTTTGTAAGCTAAAAACAATCAAAAGTAGAAAAAGGGTAAATCGTAATCAAATATCATAATCCTAGAGATGCAAAGATGATAATATTGTTGTAGATCTAGTATTACAAAGGGACAGTATGAACTCAATAAGATGCATTCGTTTGAAGTAGAGATAGAGAGAGAAAGCCAGAAAAATGAGAGAGTTGTATTATATCAGATGCCCTCTTTACAATGTGAAGGTCTCCTTTATATAATAGGAGACCTTCCTCGAAAGAATCAAAAAGTTACAAAGATAGGTAACGTCTCCCTAGTGAAGACATTGAGTCCTAAACGATGTCGCTTTTGCCCCCACGGCCGAGTCGTACCCGCTACGTTGGCAGGTGTACACTTATTGGGCGTACCCACTGGCGTAGAGATGCTGAGAGTCAAATTTGACCCTATACAGTTAGTCCCTCCGCTCGTTGGAGACGCATTCGGTGGGCGTCTTCGATGGGCGGAAACGTGAACCTCGGCTTAGGAGAATTTGACCTCGACCCAGGGCGGCAATACGAATGGAGTGAAATATATGACGTTATTAAGCCACTGACGCGCGGCTTCCTTTTTGGAATGATGTCATCGCCTGTATGCATCATTATTATATTTGCCCCCGAGGCGGTTCAGAGGATGATGCGACATTTTGGTTTCCGGCGCACGTTTTGAATCATGACTCTTCGATTCCTGTGCAACTTATCCTTATAAGTATTAGAGAGGTTTGATTTGATTCCATTTTCAATCCTTCGAAAAGCATTTTCTGATATACACCTTAGTCTTTCTTTACTGTAACCGTTATTTTGTGAGGGACTCTCCACTTCTGTTGAAACCACACTTCCTGTCGTCAGTGCTTCGTTTCTTAAGTAGTATAATCATGACAAAACGCGGACAGGGTAGTAAAAAGGCCAAAGATAATGCCTCGTCTAGGGTTTCGCCATCTTCCGGTGGTGAAGGGGAAAAGGCGGAGAAGGCCCTTGTTCCTCTCAGCGTAGACAACGTCCTTCCGAAGGAGACGCATGTTCGTAGGGATTTTCCGACTAAAAGCCGTGACCTTCCCTGGGAGCACAGCGTTTTATTACAATCTCATTTAGATGACCTTCGAGAGACGGACCATATTCCGGACCACGTGGAAATGGTTCCGGCCGGGACGGACTATGCCAATGTGCACCGGCCTGGATATTGCACGTTCTATGAGTACCCGTTCTTGATCGGTTACAATCTTCCAATCTATCCTCTGATGGAGGAGCTTTGCCATTTTTATAATGTGTGTCCGGCCCAGCTCACTCCTTATACCTTGAAGGTGTGCCGTATTATGACCACTTATGCGGCCAGGGCTGAATGCAGCGTCTCGGTTCACCACCTCTTACAGTTATTCAGCGCTGGTTACCTGAGGGGTACCATGCTGCAGTTAAAAGGTCGGGGCACAAGGGGCTTAGTTGTTAAAGCCGATGATAAGCCCAACCGCCGCTTTTGGCGTAAGTATTTCTACATCAGGACGGAGCACCTGGTGTCGAATCCCGAAGGGTTCCCGAAAAGATGGAATCCAGAACGTAAGTATTTCTATTTGTAGAATTCAGGGCAGCTTGCGCTTTTGACCATACGGCCATTGTGATTTCTTTGCTTTTCTCCCTCTTTTATTCGCAGCGAGGGCTTCTCCACCCCAGCTCATTGACGACATTAAATCATGGGTGGAAAGAATAATACCTTATGCGGAGGAATACCGTACCTGGGCTGCATTTCTTCAACAGTACGGCCCGTCAGGTAATTCTTTGGCTAAGATTTGGGAATTCCCTACGCTCTCGTTTCCTGACTTATTCGTGTTGGCAGGTTGGAGCGCTCCTAAGAAGAAGAGAAAGAGCGTCGTCACCTTACCTGGGGCGGGGACTGATTCTGAAGATGGGTATATACCCTGTGGTTCGCCTAGTGAGGGCGCTGCAGGGGTTCCTCAACCGCTGCCCGTGGTGGCGTCCATGAGGGGAGCGACTCCTTCAATGCCATCCCCACGGGCTGTGGAGGAGAATTCTGAGAGCGAGGAGCCTCCCGAAAGGAAAAGACGTCGGTTGATAACCGGCAAGGGGATAGCCTCAGGAGACGAAGGGGCGAGTGAGCCCCATCGGGAGTCAAGGCCAGTTTTTATGGCGGATGCCATCCGTTCCGGGAGGTCGGCTCCCCAAGGGGGGGCAGTTCTCGATGTCAGCCCACCATGCATTCCAGAGAGCGGCTCGTCGGCTGCTGTTGGAGAAGCAGGTGATGATGCCGAGAGGGTGGGCTCTAAGACCACCCAGGCGGATACAGATGCGTTAACGCGGGGTCCGGCCCGTGTGGAGATGACGGCAGGTAGATCTAATCGCCGAATTCTGATCCCAGGAGAGTATAACCTGTTGCAACACAGCGAGCAGGCCGCAACGGATATGACCCTGCTATGTGCGGCCGCTGAGCGTGAAACGTTACAAGGGGTTAGCGACGGGGAACTATCCCGGAGGGTTGCCGGCGCGGCCTTGCAGGTATTTTTCGATTTTCTTTATATACCGTAAAGTAAACTTTGATGCATGTTGACTTGCCTTTCCTCCTTTTCCCTTTTTTTTAGACTCTCATATTGGAGATAGAGAGGGGGCGGCGAGCGCAAAGGAAGGCCGCCACCTTTAACAAGGTGGTGAAGAAATATCGGCAGTGCCGTGTCAAGCATCAGGCGTTGGCGGACCTACTCAAACCGGACCCGGAATTTTGGGTTTTCCGTGAGGGTTTGGAGCAGTCAGAGGCCCAGCTGAAGCGGAGGGTGGCCGAGTTGGAGCAGATCAACGAGCAGCTGATGACCGCCCTGGCTCGGAACATTGAGCTGGAGACTCTTCTCCAGTCTAAGGAAGAAGAGTTGGAGGTTGGCCGTGGGGTAGCGACGGAAGCTGCTGATTTGCGGATCAAGGTTGCCGCTATGACCGCCGAACTCGATGCCAAGGCGGCTGAGATTGAAGTCCTCAATAGGACTGCTGCACCAAGGCCTGATGAGGATGCGCATCATGAGGCGCATGACATGTGGGTGTACGCCGAGGCTAGATTGGTCGTATTCGAGGAGTTCTTAGCTGCGGGTTGAGCTACTGAGGCGGAGGTTCAAGAGCAACGGCGCATAGTCCATGTCGCCCGTGCAACTTGTGGATATAGTTCTGACTCCCCAGACCGGGCGGGCTATAACTCCGAAGACGTCAACCGTCTAGAATCCGGCTCTTGGATCTCTGCGGCCTATCAGGCCGAGGACGGCGATGGACGAGATGGCAATCCGACGGGAGGCGGTAAACAGAATGGTGAAGCCCCTTAGGACTTGTATTCATTTTGTTTCGCTGTATTTGGAGACGTAAATAGGTCCTTTTGTACATGTATTTTTGGATGATAATGGAAGTTATACTTTTCCTGTTATTCTTTTCTTTCTGTACCTTTTATTTTTGGCCTTTAATATTGTTGATGGCCTTAGCCATGTGCGTAACTTCGACTGTCGTCGGGTCGTTTTACCCACCGTAGTCGAATCTAGGTCGACCGTTGGCGGCGATGGCCTTAGCCATAATATAACTGATGGCCTTAGCCATGTAGGTGACTTTGACTGTCGTCGAGTCGTTTACTCACCGTAGTCGAATCTAGGTCGATCGTTGGCGGTGATGGCCTTAGCCATACTTAGCCATGTAGGCGACTTCGACTGTCGTCGAGTCGTTTACTCACCGTAGTCGAATCTAGGTCGACCGTTGGCGGCGATGGCCTTAGCCATAATATAATTGATGGCCTTAGCCATGTGGGCGACTTCGACTGTCGTCGAGTCGTTTACTCACCGTAGTCGAATCTAGGTCGACCGTTGGCGGCGATGGCCTTAGCCATAATATAATTGATGGCCTTAGCCATGTAGGCGACTTCGACTGTCGTCGAGTCGTTTACTCACCGTAGTCGAATCTAGGTCGACCGTTGGCGGCAATGTCCTTGGCCATAATATAATTGATGGCCTTAGCCATGTAGGCGACTTCAACTGTCGTCGAGTCGTTTACTCACCGTAGTCGAATCTAGGTCGACCGTTGGCGGCGATGGCCTTAGCCTTTCATACATCGGAAATGGCCGTAGCCTTTCATACATTGGAGATGGCCGTAGCCTTTCGTACATTGGAGATGGCCGTAGCCTTTCATACATTGGAGATGGCCGTAGCCTTTCATACATTGGAGATGGCCGTAGCCTTTCGTACATTGGAGATGGCCGTAGCCTTTCATACATTGGAGATCAAGCTAGTCCAGTCCCTTTATCATGTCGGCCTGGAGGTCGTAAGGAGAGGTTGATATGATAAACTTGTTTCGCAAGTATCTCCAAGTGTCCCCTCTGCCGCCTCGTTAAAAACCTCCCTGAGAAAACCCAATTGGGACAAAACTCGGGTAAGGGAAAAAGAGTACGACTCGGGAGACGCCTTTCAGAAGTGGAAATACTTGAGGTGAGTAACGTTCCAGTTGTTTTGGAGTGTTTTCCCTTCCATTGTTTCCAACTGGAATGCGCCTTTGCCGGCTACTGCTGTGATTTTGTAGGGTCCTTCCCAGTTGGTGCCCAGTTTCCCTTCACTTGGGTCTTTGGATGCCAATGTCTTGGCTTTAAGGACATAGTCTCCCACCTTGAGTGGTCTTATTTTGGCCCTCTTGTTGTAGTATATTTCGACTTGTTGCTTTTGGGCCACCATTCTGATATGGGCCATGTCTCTCCTTTCTTCAGCTTCGTCGAGGTCTTGGAGCCTGTTTGTGTCGTTTTCTGTTCCACTGGTGTGTGAATATCTTAGGCTTGGTTCGCCGACCTCGACGGGTATGACCGCATCGGTTCCGTAGACCAGCGAGTACGGTGTTTCCCCCGTGCTGGATTTGGGCGTGGTCCTGTGTGCCCATAACACTTCGGGTAGCAGCTCGGGCCATAGCCCTTTGGCGTCCTCGAGTTTCTTCTTTAGTATGTTTAATATTGTTTTGTTGGAGGATTCCGCTTGGCCGTTGGCGGCAGGGTGATATGGCGTGGAGAGTATCCTCTT
>NC_031998.1:47603927-47689917 GCF_001879085.1 Nicotiana attenuata
TTGTTCTCGTCGTCCTTTGTTCCGTCGATCTCTCCTCGTTTTCGAGTGTATCGCTGTTAGCCGTTGGGTTGGCCCATTAAGATCGTCCGCGTCCGCTCGTACCTCGGCGCAATAGGCGTTGTGGATTTCCTCCCATGTGGTAGGGGGATATTTCATGAGGCGGCTCAGCAGCTTCTTGGTTGCCCTCGAACCATCTCTGCTTAGCCCGTTCTGGAAAGCGGCGACTGCCATACCTTCCGATACGTTTGGTAGACTCATCCTTACCCTGTTAAACCTTGCCAGGAAGTCCCTGAGTCCCTCTCCTGTGTTTTGCCTGACGGCGAAGATGTCGTTGACCCTGGCCTCCGCTTTCTTCGCGCCTGCATGGGCTGTGACGAACTTATCCGCCATTTCCTCGAACGTTGATATTTCCTTAGCCGGTAGCTGAGAGTACCATGTTAAGGCCCCTCCTGTCAACGTCTCGCCAAACTTCTTCAGCAGTACCGACGGTACCTGTTCTTTCGATAGGTCGTTGCCCTTCACAGCGGTGACGTAGTGGATCAGATGATCCTCGGGATCTGTGGTTCCGTCATATACCCTCAAGTAGGGTGGCATCTTGAAGGTTTTGGGGTGGAGTGAGGGGCAGCTTCTTCAGTGTATGGTTGTTCAACAAACCTTCCCACGTCGTGTTTTGGTAGCAACTTGGGAGCACCGGGGATCTTGTCGACCCTCTCCTGATGTTCCTTCATCTGACCGCGGAGCGCCTTGTTTTCATTTTCCATTTCTTCCATCTTCTTTAGGATGGCCGTTAGCGTGCCATCGTTGGTCTGTGTCTCGATGGGTTTGTTATTTGCTAGTGTAACTTCCGGTTCACCCACGACAGCAGTGGTACTTACCGTTGGTGTACATCCGATGTTACTTTGTGGTGATCTCTCAACCAAGCCACTTAGAGCGCTTGTTAGCCATCTTTCCAGTAGCTCTTTGACCGCTGAGGGTGCTTCCGTAACCGCAGATGTGGAAGCTCCTTTTTCGTGCAAGATCGTCAGACCTTCGGATGGGGAAGGTGAGATCTCTGCACCCGGTGTGATGCTAGGGGTTGTATTCAGGATGCCATCGTCACTGCCTCGTTGAGAGGGCCAAGGAGATTGGTAGTGACACCCAATATAGCTTTCGATCTTGTGTTATTTTCGGCCATTTTCTGTTTTTTTTTTTGAAGTGTAGAGAGTGGTAGTTGGTTGATCTCTATGTGGATACTATGGTTTTGATTCTCGAAATCCCCACAGACGGCGCCAAATTGTTTGGCTCAAAAGTTAACAATATACTTTGTAAGCTAAAAAACAATCAAAAGTAGAAAAAGGGTAAATCGTAATCAAATATAATAATTCTAGAGATGCAAAGATGATAATATTGTTGTAGATCTAGTATTGCAAAGGGACAGTATGAACTCAATAAGATGCGTTCGTTTGAAGTAGAGATAGAGAGAGAAAGCCAGAAAAATGAGAGAGTTGTATTAGATCAGATGCCCTCTTTACAATGTGAAGGTCTCCTTTATATAATAGGAGACCTTCCTCGAAAGAATCAAAAAGTTACAAAGATAGGTAACGTCTCCCTAGTGAAGACATTGAGTCCTAAACGATGTCGCTTTTGCCCCCACGGCCGAGTCGTACCCGCCACGTTGGCAGGCGTACACTTATTGGGCGTACCCACTGGCGTAGAGATGCTGAGAGTCAAATTTGACCCTATACACTCGGCTTGTCCGACCTTGACCTGTCCGACCACGACCTTATGTCTCCGCGTGCCGAATTTCTTTGATCTAATTTTGGCTTATACAAAATTTATTACCATGACTACTGAAATTAGAAGTTAGAACCGTAAGGGGTCATTTGGTTGATCAACAAGTCATACTAAAATTATAATGACGAAGATTAAGTGAATGTTGATTTATACATTTAAATCTCCTTTTTTTCTTCCATATGCACACATAGACATAATTCAAAGGCGAAATCAATTGGTTAAGTTGAATTGGCAACAAATTTTCATAAGTACCCCATACATATTTTTGGTGGGTCATGGTAAACAATTTTGCTACTTTTAGAAAGACAAAAACAAGAAGTTCATAACTTCTTCGTGGTCTTCTAGGCGAAGAGACTCCGTGTTTTGTTGTTTACCAAAAGATTAATATATTAATATAATAATTTTTATAGATAGACTAATCATTTGTAACATTAATTTGATTGTTTATTCACGTTAAAGCACGATGTTAACTGTTCAACAGCATGCGTCTTTTCTTTTCTTATGCCGATGTTGACGTTAATAAAAATTAAAAAATATACGTAATTAACAAATTAGTTTTCATGCGTCTTTCACTTTTTCTTTAATTAATCACCTTAGGACAGATCAAGTATCACTAATCATGCGAGCTGGCTCATTGTCAACAACGCTAGCTAACATACTATCATGAATTGTTTTAAATAATTTATTTATTGACATATAATATGTTACTATTTTAATTCTACTATTCAATATTAATATGGTCTGAGCTCATTTGTTTCGAATAAGTTCCATTATTATGAAAGAATTATAATCAATGAGAAAAGAAACATAAACTTTTATCCCTGACAACCTTATTATTGTTTTTTCTGTACGGTAAGTTTTCCTGTCAATTTATTACTCCTTTTCTCCTATACCACTGCCGGTCACAAAATCATTACTCAATCAGCGCCCCTTTGTCATTTTAACCGTAATAACCCTAGCATATATTTATCCCCTTCCAAACACGCCTTGTACACGTGGCATGTGTCACTCACTTTTTTGGACCCAGATGTATCCCACGTGGCATGTGATACTTCTATTGGGACTAATAACCTGTTTGACTAAGTTTTTTTGGATAAAAATATTTTTTTTCTTTTTTGTCAAAGTGCTTTTTTCAAAGTTGTTTGACAAAGTTCTTAAAAGGAAAAAAAATATTTTATGTGAAAGTGTTTAACAGTGTACAAAATTTAAAAAAATGAAAGAAAACTTTTGAAACTGGTAGTTTAAAACAAACCATTGAAATTAGTGTGACTAGAAATTATTTTATTGACGGTAAAAAAAATTGAAGTTAAATTATTATTAAATATAAAAAGATACTTATTCTTTTTGGTACTGATTAAAAAAAATAGTGTTATATAAAGTTGGGACATTTAACTATTTGGTATTTAAGATTTATTTATGAAAGTTAAAGAATAAAAATATCAAAAATCATCTATAATTCGTTCGGTGCCATTAATTATCTTCCCCACAATACCCCTAATCTTACCAAACAATTCCACTATTCCGTTACTATTTTTTGATGCATTTATTGCCGTCCGATCATCCTCGATACTTCCAAAAAGGTGGCTCCAGCTTTATTTCTTCTCATTTTTCTTCTCCCACCTACTGAGTAATAGCGGCTTTTCTTCATTTTTCTTCTCGATTTTTGTTGGTAGAGTTTTGACTTTACAGTGATTTTGTGAGGCTCTTTTGATTCTTCGATCTACCGGAGCATCAAGTTTCTTTTTTGAACTTACAGTGATTTTTGTCGAGCTCTTTGGATTTACCGATCTACTGGTCATCAGGAATTTTCGGGCTTGATTCATCTGCTTGATTTGGGCTATGTCGGGTCCATTAGATCGATTTGCGAGGCCTTGTGAGTTGACTTTTATTAAGTTGTTTACTGATTCTGAACTGCATTGTTGGCTATTTGTTGAATTTTAGTTACATTCTTTACTTGTTACATTTGGTGTTTTCAGCTTTTGTACAGTTTTAAGATTGATGAAAATAGGTTTAGATTAGGATATGGTTATAATTTAGTGTGTCATTCACGTATGTAATTATGCCTCAATTCTGAGTTAGCTGGGTACCAATTTCAGTGTTGCGCGTGCCTAGGTGGGGAGTATTTAGAGGTTTTATGATAGTTATACTGTTATTTACGCTGTCGATGAACTTACCATAACACTCTTCCTTTTTAGGGTTTGAGAGGATTTATTAGTTAGACTATGTTTTAAGTGATTGTCAACTTGCACAACCGTGTGCATATTTTGGGGTTTGAGAGCCGTTATTATTTTTTTAAGCTCAATTGGAGGATTAATATGGTTGGCTTTACCGGCCATTCTTGTTCGTTGTGCTTGAGAGAGTCCTCTTCATCAACTAGATCAAGACTCGAGCCTGGTACCCTGCCAAACAAAAAAATATGGTTGACTTTAGTCTGAGGGTGTGGCCAATGAGTGGTCGATAAAGTGAGAGGAGAACCGTGCAATCTCAATTCAAATCTTAGTCAAGGCAATAAACACTAGGTGATTTCTTTCCATCTGCCTAAATCTCGATGGGTAAAGTTGCCCGTTACTTGTGTTGGTGGGGGAGGTAGTAGCTAGTAGGTACCCAATGAAATAGTTGAAGTGCACATAAGTTGGTGTGGATGCCGCCGTCATAGAAAAAGAAAGTGTGGGAAGAGAACCATGAGGTATCAAGTTTAAATTCCTGCGGAGGCAAAAAACCACTAGCTGATTTACTTCTCATCTGCCTAAATCCCCAGTGGATAGAGTTAACGGTACCTGTCTGATGGGAGGTAGTAGCCACCCGGTAGAATAGTCGAGGTGCCGCGTAAGCTAGCCCGGACACCGCTCTTATAAAAAAAGAGAAAGTGTGGGAAGGTTGCTTGGTAACATTTGATGAACTTGCATATATGATTTAGTTTTGAGTTATGCGGATCTGGTGAGAATCTGCATTGCGGGTGTTTCTTTTCTTTTCTTAAATGGTTCTGGTGGTTCTTTACTGTTGGCTGCTCAGCCATTTTCAGCTATTTTAGAATGTGCTCGGCTTCACATGCACACTTCATGTCAATGGGAATCTTCTAGTACTCTGTTTAGGAACTTGCTTGGTGGAATTCAATTCACATACAGTTCCATGCTACGCTGCTTTTCATATTTGTAAGCTATTACACTTTGGTTCGGGAAGAAGTGTGAATTTTGATTGAAAGTGAGCTGTAGGGTGAAGAGGATTTTTAACTTTATTCTTTACAAAATGTTCTATTGGAAACAGCCTCTCTATCCTCACAAGGTAGGGGTAAGGTTTGCGTACACACTATCCTCCCCAGACCCCACAGTGTGGGTTATTACTGGGTATGTTGTTGTTGTTCTTTACTGAATGTGTTTGTATAAGTCAAACGAATATAGGAGATTCATACAGCTGAACCCAGTTACTTAGGAACTTGATTGGCCTTTGTGTTAAATTCAAATGTATTTTCATAGGAAAAAGTTGTTTGTCAACCTTAATTAGTTACACACTGAGTTCGTATCAACTTGTGCCAATGACAAGTAGGGTGTAGTTCATATGTAAGCAGTTTCAAGTTTATGTGTTATGTGATTGATTTTCCTGCTGTTTTCTTTTCAATGTTGACAGGCTTTGAGGGGTCGTCCACACATGATGAGAGAAGAGAAAGAAAATCTGATTTCGAGAACTCAGAGGATGAGAGGAGGACAAGAATTGGTTCGCTGAAAAAGAAAGCACTGAATGCATCAACAAAATTTAAACATTCTCTCAAGAAGAAAGGCAGAAGAAAAAGTGACGGGCGAGTGAGTTCTGTTTCAATTGAGGATATTCGTGATGCTGAGGAGCTACAAGCTGTTGACCAATTTAGGCAAGCACTAATTTTGGATGATTTGTTACCTCAGAGACATGATGACTACTATATGATGCTAAGGTGATTCCCTGTAACCTTTAATTTCTTAAAGTATTTATGTCAAACGAATTAAGATATATCCTGCTATCTGTTTTATTGTGATAGCCTTTTTGTTAACTAGTTTATTGTGATAGTTGTTGCTTGTATAGAGACAATTTCAACACACTTCATGTTCGAAATTTTAGCTGAAAGTTAGAATGCTTACTTAGGCTTGTTCTAAGAACTGTGAATCAGGGGTGAAAGCATGGGCATAAAAGGCCAATTTATTAAATGAATTTTTCTAGGACCATCATATGGTTAGCCCAGGTTCCGGTGCCTTCAACAGTGTTTCTTCTTTTGTGCTCTTTTATCTTTTGTTGGTTTGTTCTATTATTTTGATGTGTTACAATTTCTGGAGCCACAGTCATACATATTACCTCTGCTTGCCTCTGTCTACTACAAATGACACATGATATCGGTTCTTTTCTTTGTCTTAAGTAGAGTAAGAAAAAATTCAAAAAATATCTGTCAACTTTTTCCGTGAACTCATGTAATATTTTGTTCTTTAGTTTGCTCTAGTCAAAGAGGTCTGCCGTGAAATTTACTCATGGATATCATATGTCAACTTTCTCTATGCACTTCTCCGTCGGGCCTGCCAATTGAAACAAAAGTTAGAAGTGGTAGACATTGTGTGCATAGGTATTAGTTCTTAGATTAGGCAAATGAAAGAGGATATAGATTTATGCAGGCTTTTTAAGAACTGTCTGGTGGTCTATTCTTGTTTTTGTTATTTCATTTATTATTCCTTATGAGTTTTTTGCAGGTTTCTGAAAGCAAGAAAGTTTGATATTGATAAAGCAAAGCATATGTGGGCTGATATGCTTCAGTGGAGGAAGGAATTTGGTGCTGACACCATTATCCATGTAACTTTTCTCTGATGGATAGTGACGGTATTTCTTCATATATCAAGATTCTAGTGACTTCATTTATTCTGAAATATATCCTATACCAAATTTTCCATCAGGATTTTCAATTCCAAGAGCAGGATGAAGTTTCGAAATACTATCCCCAAGGTTATCATGGGATTGATAAGGAGGGAAGACCGGTATACATTGAAAGGCTAGGGAAAGTTGATCCTACCAAACTTATGCAAGTCACAACAATGGACCGTTACATAAGAAACCATGTAAGAGAGTTCGAGATAACTTTTGCAATCAAGTTTCCAGCATGTACAGTTGCTGCTAAAAGGCAGATTGATTCTAGTACCACTATTTTGGACGTCCAGGGAGTGGTATGTCGCCTACCATTAGTTTTCTTGCACTAATCTGTCATGATTTCAGATTGAATTTTTAGCACACTAGGATTACCTATTTTCATTTTCTTGTGTTAATTTCTCAGGGTTTGAAAAACTTTAACAAGAGTGCAAGAGAGCTCATTGTGCGACTTCAGAAGATTGATGGTGATAATTATCCTGAGGCATGATTATATCCCTATCTCAGTAGGTACTATATGGTCTTTTCTAGTTTTCGGTTCATTAACACATGTTGCTACATTTTGGATGGTGCAGACACTTCATCAGATGTTTATCATCAATGCTGGACCTGGCTTTAGGCTGCTGTGGAACACTGTTAAGAGTTTTCTGGATCCCAAGACCACCTCCAAGATACATGTTTGTCTATGCTCTTCTACTGCCACTTCTCAAAGTGTAACATTATAAGTTATTTGGCTACATTTACTCATTTGCTTATGTCATCAAATTTCTTATAGGTTCTTGGAAACAAGTACCAAAACAAATTGCTTGAAATAGTTGATGCTAGGTAAAGGGGTTCAGCATTCTTTTCCACTATACCAGGAAAATTTTGCTTTATTTCTGCTTTCGATAGTATTGCAGATTTCATTCTTTAAAAGTTATGTTACTGATTTTTGATTTTGTGCAGTGAGTTGCCAGAGTTTCTGGGTGGAACTTGTACATGTGCAGATCAAGGAGGTTGCCTTCGTTCAGATAAAGGGCCATGGCAAAATCCGGAGATACTAAAGGTTTCATCTACACCCTTGCATCTGAGAGCAATTTTGTTTCGAAAGATGTTCTTTTCCTAACTTTTTTTTAGGAAGTCAGGATCTTCTTTTTTCTTTTCCTCGCATTTATTTTCTGCACTCTTCTTTTCTGGAACAAGGGTCTTCTTGTTCTTGATGTCTTTAGTAATGAGCAGGCATTTCTACCTTGATGAAAAACTATTTTAACTTTTGAGTAATGAGAAAACACTGCTTCCTTCTTTGATGCCAGATGATTGGTGAAGCACGGCGTGCCAGGCAGGTCGTTAAAGTTGTAAACAGTGAAGGCAAGGTAGTTTATGCTAAACCCCGCTTCCCCACGGTATGGCTTCTACTGTCTCTCCTAAATTATGAGAACACTCTAAATAGTCAACCTCCTTTGAAGATTGCTACATGTATTTTGAATTTTAACAGGTAAAAAGTAGTGATACCTCCACCGCTGAATCAGGATCTGAAGCTGAAGATATTGCTTCCCCTAAAGCTGTAAGGAATTATTCCCATCTACGGCTTACTCCTGTTCGTGAAGAGGTATATTTCTTCCTATTCACCTAATTTCATGAATTAGCATTTCTTTTATTGCAGAGAATGTAAAATTTCCTTTCATGGAGGCTCGGAATAATACAGGATTTGCATTCCCTTAGTTTTCATGAAAATATCTCCTTCCACATTCCCTTCCTGAACGAAATTGAGCTTATACACTTTTCTTATCATATACTATTGTTTTTTTATCAAACAGGCTAAGGCTGGAACCTCAGGCTACACTACAAACTTCTCCGGATATGATGAATATGTTCCCATGGTTGACAAGGCGGTTGATTCTGTGTGGAAGAAACAAACATCCTTTCAAAGAGCTTCCATTTCCAAAGGTTAGACTTCTGCAAAGAACACATGCATTTGTACACACAAGTTATTGGAAAGAAGATGGGAGGAAGCATAAGAGTCTCTTAATCTTTTAGTTAGATTTCAGTATGCGCCTAATCAGGGGGGGGGGGGGGGAGGCTAAAAGGAGCTAGTTCACTGTAGTTCTCACCCTGTAGTTTGGATTTACTTCCTGTTTATGGTTCAGTATAATGTGTATATATGTATGTATTATTCTGATACTCTAATCGTCTTAATATGGTTTTTTAGTTGCATGCAGTAGTCAGGCATCAGTGCTGCTTGTGGCCACCTGCATCCAAGACAATCTGTGTTGGGTGCAATTAATAGTGTGAATTTTATTCTGTCTGTTTTGCTTTTAGCTCTATTTTGGTCGTAAAGCTGGAACTTGCAGATGTCTGTGGTTAATATGGCATTTATCCTACCTGTTGGCCATGTTCTATTTTATTAGTCCGTTATAAGTTTTCAATTCATACTGACATGAGGTATTTGGCTATTTACATTTTATTCAGGGATGCTTCCACCAGCAGATTCTCAAAAGCCCGTAGGTGGTCTTAGTACTCGGATATTAGGATTTCTTCTGGCCTTCTTCACGGCTGTGTTGATGTTTTTCCGTTCAGTGCTATGCCGTGTAACCAAGAAACTTCCTGATCCATCAAATGGTCAAGACCAAGCAGTTCCAGAATTCACCTCTGATGCAATCAGTAAAGAGGATTTTCGGCCACCTTCACCAATTCCAGCCTTTACAGAAGCTCAGCTGCTTTCTGTTGTTCTGAAGAAATTGGGTGAACTTGAGGACAAAGTAAATACACTTCAAGAAAAGCCATCTGAGATGCCTTATGAGAAAGAGGAATTGCTAAATGCTGCTGTTTGCCGTGTTGATGCCCTAGAAGCTGAGTTAATTGCAACCAAGAAGGTAAAAAATTTATGATGCAGTATGTGAATAACGGTGCGAAACCAGTGGTTTTGCTTCACCAGAACTTGCATGTTTTACGTTTACTTGCTCAGCTGGAAATGTTGGTTGCTTATCATTTTCAACTTGTGAGATTAGGCTTAATTAATGAAATATAGGTCCAAAGTATTACAAGTATGTTATGGCTTGGTCATGTGAGACCCTTTATGCTTTTGAAGTGTTTGCCGGGGCCAGAACATTAGCAGATAGAGAGACTAGAGAATATGTTGGAATTCAATGATTAGTGTGACAGCTAGTGTGCTTGCAACTTGAAGTAATATTCCATGATTATGATGATAAGTCGTAAACTTATGACTTGTTTCAGCAAGCATTTCATTGCATAATACTGCTGAGAATAACAGCATCTACATACCACATACCTCAGCAAGCATTCAATACATATAATGTTGGGTTGCTGACAATAATAGCATCTAAATGTCACATACCTCTTTTTCATGGTTATTGAGTAATATTCCTTTATTTTCGAAACAGGCTTTGCATGAGGCTTTGATGAGACAAGAGGAACTTCTTGCGTACATTGATGGTCAAGAAGCTGCGAAAGCTGCAAAGTTTCAGGTGAGTTTCCAGCTTTTTTTGGTAGTCCGACAACAGCAAGTAATGAGTGAACCTAAGTAGGATTGGAAGTCGATATAGTGTTGGAAACTTCTGAGAAAATGCGTTGGTGCATATAAACTAATAAGTTAAGAATAGACAAGGTTTCGAGCAGTATTGCTTGTGCACCTCTTTCTGTGGTATATGTTTATGCATTCATGTGTGTTTGTGTTAGAATTTTAAGATTCAATATTGATTTGTATCTCTGCTGTCTTGTTATGCAGAAAAAGAAGTTTTGCTTTTAAGGTCTGGTAGAAGTGGAGCTCGGACTTTCAACAAAAGTATCCGAATGAGAGATGACATACTTGTAATATGTACGAGCTGACATGGATCCTAATCATTGCGCAGTGAATTTGATGTATAATGCACCTTTTTTCTTCTTAAAATATACTCCTGATGATCTTGCTTTGGCACTATGAATTTATTATTGTTCGGGTTGAATTGGCCAAACCTAAGCATACCAACTTTATATTCCTGAAGTGGTGGAACATTTACCTATCTTGTTTTTAAGGGAGAAAGAATTTATCTCCAAATGCTAAGGTGATTTTCACAAGTTCCGGTATAATATTATAGGTAGATTAACTATAGCAAAAGCTTCTCTTATCCATTTTAGGGACAGAAAGCATTTCTTTTTTCTTTTGAGTTACTGACAAAATGCATTTTGATATGCAAACACATTACAAATATTCAACCTCAATAATCTCTCTGGATAAGTTCAACTAATTTAAAAACATAAGAAATATCACAATACCACAGTTAACTTAGACTTCCTCTGTTCTGAAGGTTAGCTGGTACTCAAGGAGACTATTGCTGCCTCCAACTATACTCTACATTAGAGAAGAAACTTTAAATTCTGTGAGTTCAATCTACTTAAAAAGCAACTTAATCTTTACTTTGATATACCACAAGTGAAATATAATCCACTTTGTATTCCACTTCGGTTTTGTTATTAGCGAGCTGTTGTTAACGCTTCTTTTGCTCATGTCTTCTTCGCTACCGTATCTTTTCTATACTGCTATGTTTTTGATCTTCTTGAATCGAGGGTCTATCGAAATTATACTCTTTACTTGCACAAGGTAGGATGAGGTCCAGGGGCAGATTTATAGGGTCTTGTATGGGGCACATATCATTTATAGGGTATTGTATAGGGTCCATGGTCTCTTCATCAAACTAGGTATTTTATGTATATATTTTCTAGAATTGGTCTAGTATCTTTTTTTGATACCCATACTCCACAAAGACTGAATGATGCACTTAGTTGAATACTGAGTTATTTGACCAAAGGCACAATATCGGTTCCCACTTAATACCTTTTTCTTCTTCTTTCTTTAGTGGTGCACCGATGTTCTAGAAATCGTAGATCCGCCTCTTATATTTAATCAACGAATATACTGGAAAAGTATATACTAATATAAAAGAAATACATAGTGTTAGAAGAAAAACCTGACAATAACTATTTTATTAACTCATATCAAACTTTGTAATCCATGAATCCAAATACAATGAACGACTTAAATAGAAAAAATTGCAAACCAACAAACATGTCAAGTTTTCTCCCGTAGACTTTCGCATGTCTTTCGGTTGTGACCCTCTTGTCCACATTGTCCGCATGACGTTTTGCACCTCTTAGCTTGTGATTCCGGCAACTGGATTCTCAACTTTTTTGGCCTTCCCGGTTTAATTCTACCTGTCGGCGGTAGCACCACGTCTTCTAAGATCTCTCTAGGAATGTCCCAAGTGCTTTCATCGGAAACAGGATACACTGGTATTTCATACGTTTTCAGCAAGTAATCCGCGCTGTAGTAGATAGAGCAGTATTCATATGCATCCAAGCTTTTGTACGTGACAACTGCCAAAGCATGCGGACACGGCATTTCATCTATTTGAAACCTTATGCAAGTGCATGTTCTCTCTCCCAGGTTCACCACAAATTGTTTTTCATCTTCAATGACAGTACATAAGTAATCGGTGGAAGGCTTCACCTACACCTTGAAAAAAGATGATCAGTGATATATTCTAACATCTGCGGTCCATTTTCATTTTCTTATATATACATATAGACTATATATTGCATATATACCATTTATGTACTACATATAGACGGTTTATATACTGCATGTGTTCCGATTTCATTTTTTTGTATGAAAGAAACATGGTAATGGAATCTTACCGTCATTGTCTGAGATGTAATGTGATTTTCCCTCATGATATCTTCATATTTTTTTGCCAGCTTTGTGGATGTCTCTATTGCATTTTTCTTGTTCGCGTGATGCCAATCCTGAACCAACTTCATCATGTATTCAAGCAAATGCAGTATTGGTAAATCTCTTGCATAGTTGTTCGCTGCATTCATAGACTCCGCAATGTTTAAAGACATGATCGTGGTTCCCTTGACTTTGGAATGCGCTCTTGACCATCTATGATATCCAACATTTAACAAGTGTTCTCCGACCCTCTTATCGATGTTATTTATCTCAGCCATATGGCGGTCAAATTCTTCTACCGTGTATGCTTTGGCCGACGCGAAGAATAGTTCCTTGATAGGTATATGATTCTTCGTGTAACTCATCTTTATGTTGTTCCACAAATGGAACATACATACACAGTGAAGCACTCCTGGATACACAACCGAACTCGCCTTTAAGATGCTTTCATGCATGTCGGATACAATGCACATCCCTTCCCTAGCACCATAAGTATCCCTGAACCTTTCAAAGAACCACTCCCAAGATGCATCATTTTCTGAATCAACCACGGAATATGCGAGCAAAAAAATTTTACCTGTTAAAATCAATCAAAAAACTTATGTCAACATATACTTAGATCAACAATGTCACAACTTATACACAACCGGTGTAATATTGCAAATATGATGTTAAATAAGTCATATAGTAAAAAATATACGACATATATACTGTAGTATATTGTAACCTATATGCATATAAACTTTATACATACTGATTTGTAAATATTCATTTTTTATTTCAACTTAACCCACCAGCTGCATCCTGTGTGTAAGCCGTGATTAAGGTCCCCCTGCCCGCTGATAGAAAGCTCCCATTAATTACCACAATAGGCTTGCAATATTCCCATCCCTTAATTGATGCATCCAAGGATACAAAAGCGTACAAGAAGGAGCCACCTTCTGATTTATGCAGTTTCACGACAGATCCAGGGTTTGTATGCATCAACATGTACAGGTAGCTCGGTAGCTTCCCATATGATTTGCTTGGATTCCCTCTCAATATTTCAAGCGCCTTTTGCTTCGCTCTCCAAGCCTTCATATAGGTCAAGTCCACACCATAATCTTTTTTGATGTCACGCATTATGTCCGCTGGAGTGTATTCAGATTCTGCATTAGCATACTTGTTTCTGATCATACCTCCAACGATCTCAGAAGTCGCGTGACGCTGTTTACTCAATATTTCCTCTATCGAGCACGTGTGAACATCATTGAACTTTCTTACTTTGAAAAGCTTTGAGTTGTTCAGGCTTGAAGATCTTAAAGTCCAGGAACAATTGTCGTCCAAGCATACAAGACAATAGCTGTTGGTAACATATACATACACTATCAATATTTGGCTTGTATTCATAAAAATTACTGGAGATGAAAAATATACTATTATACCAGTAAAATACCATGCAATACCTGCTACTACTCGACCTTTCAACTCTAAACTGAAACTTTTTTTGGATGGCATAATGCTTCATAACATTGACAAGGGTCTCTTTGTCTTGGTACAATTGACCTTGTTCAACATCTTGATGTCGTGGGTTGTCTATTATACCTCTAACATCATCATGTATACTATTACAATCATCCGCAGGAACAGAACTTATCGGCTCAATGGTATCTGGATCGTTTTTTATACCTTTGTCATCAGGTACATTACAATCCTCCCCATGAACAGAACTTATCGGCTTAATGATCTCTGGGTTGTTTATCATACCTTTGTCATCAGCTCGTACACCATTACGATCCTCCCCATGTACAAAACTTATTAGCTCAATGGTATCAGGCTGGTACAGTTTAGGCATATTTTCACTCTGTATACCATCCGATGAAACTGTAACACGATTAGCATTTGAGCAACTTCCAGTAGTACGCTTATCCTTGAAAGTTATGCAAAGCGGGTACTCTGTGAATTCTGAATTCTTCCTTTTCAGCTCAATATACAACCGAACACTCATATCATTGTGTACTGTCATTGGCGGATACCCATCCTTCACTATGTACTTAATATCTATCGAGTTGGTATCCATATCCTTCTCTAAATGCGTTGCTATTATTGAAACTAATTCTTCAAATTTGCACTCAGAAGTGATCAAAATCCCATTAACAGCAAAATTCACAAAACTGTGGTCACTTTCCCATACTCCATCGTGCTGAAGGAAAACAAGTATATTTTCCATGGCTTCTAAATAAAACAAAACACTATGTATTAAAATGACATTATAATCAAAGCCGAAACAGTTAGAACCAATGCAATACGATATTACACTTACTAGTTCCATAAAATTTATGTTTTGCCACATTATAAAGCATTCAAATAAAAAATCTTTAACCAGATTGCTAACATACTATTCTTATAACTCTCAATGGTAGAATAACAGCTACCAACCCAAAGGAAAGTGTAAAATAATCAAAAGCAAATGCTGCTACAACAACATCAAACCCAGTGTAATCCCATAGTGTGTAAGTAAGATATTACACCTACGCTATTTCCAATACATCCTCGGCTCACGAAAAAAAATAAAAGCAAATGCTGCAATTTTCAAAATCCTCAAATTGAAACCCTAAATCATAAATGCTACACAATTATCTATGATTTGAAGGCATGAAATTACCTCGAATACCCAAATTTTACTCGATCACTTGAGAGATTAACAGTGATGATGTTGTCAATGTTTCTTTTACATTTTTTAAAAGAGAATTGGAGTGTTGCTGCTGCTTTCTCTTTGGCCGCAGAAGAGAGACATTACTATGAATATTGGAATGCAATATTCTGTGGAGATTAAGCCAATTTTTTGGGGGTTTAAGGAAGATTCTGGAAATAATGTGGGAAATTCTGTCGAGATTTTTGGATATTTGGTGGGTCACCACTTACAACACACGTGTGCAGGTGCTCTTTTATTTCTCTTTTTCTCTTTTCAATTTTTTCTATTGACTTTTGCTTGTGCTTTTTGTCTTTTCTTTTGCTTCGATGGAGAAATAGAACAAAACGAAATTGTAAAATACAACGAGCTCACATGTATTGGTTTCATTAGATATTTAAAAACCGACAAATTCGATCGAATCGTACTGTACCAAATTAATTTTTTTTTTTAAATGTCAGTAGGTTTTTGTATAAATCTATAACCGTATCGATAATTAAAGTACGTTTTTATTTTATAAAAATAAACCAAAAAATATCGAACCGTACCGAATAAATTTTACATGTGGAAAATATTGTAGGCATATAAATTTTATTGAAATTGAATCCGAAAAATAATTTGAATTATATTTTAAATTCAAGATATATTAGTTCAAATAAATTTATTGGGCTAATATAATTGGATTAATTATATAATTCCAACATATATGGATTAATTAAATAAGTCTTAATCCATTGGGCTAGTCCATTTAGTTGGGCTACAAATGATGAGACCACTTCATTAGGCCCAAATCTTCCTAGAGGCTCAGTTTGGTGCCACGCGTGAAATGACGTGGCACGCCAAGTCAAACGGAAGAGCCAATAGGATCATGCCACGTGTCAAAATGACAAGGCATGCCCAGTCGCACTGAAAGGCCAATGAAATCGCGCCACGTGTGCAAGTGACATGTTCTGGCCAATCAAATGCGGCCATGTCACACTTCAATTTGATTGGTCGGAAGGAGTTTGTTCTTATCACAACTCTTCCTTTCCACAACTATAAATAGGGGTCTTCATAACTCAGAAAGACACCATAAGTTATAACAAGAAGCAAGAGAGAGCTCGTGGATCAAACGCCGCAAATCTCTACAAGTTTCAGGCTTCAAGCAATCAAGTTCAAGTTCAAGAAAACAAGTTCAAGCTCAAGAACGAAGAACGAATCAAGTTCAAGTTCAAGTTCAAGCAATCAGGCTCAAACTCAAGCTCAAGAACAAGATCATCGTTCGTGGAAAACAAATATAGATTCAAGATCAAGCTCAAAAGCCCCTGAATTTATTTACTATTGAAAAGAAGAATCAGAGGATTCATAGAGGTTGTACACTCAAATATTTAAAATAAAATACTATGATTGTTGCGATATTTTCGGTCTTGATTTTATTTTCTCGACGCAAAATTGTCTACAAATGCTGGCACGCCCGGTGGGACAATCTCTACCTCTCATCTCAACTTTTCATTCACCAAATACCAAGAACATTGAAATGGCTTCAAAGAAAATCAACTCCAGTTCAACTTCCACCAAGGCTGCTAACTCCAGGTTCTATGCTGATGTGGAAAGCATCCTCGATGTCACCTTTGGAAGCTTCGGACCAGTTACGAGGAGCAAAGCAAGCTCTTTAGGACAACAAGCACCTCAAGTGCTGTCCGCATCAACCCCTGTTTTCGGATCTTCATCCTCAAAAGGAGCAAGATCTTCCACAAACGCATCTAAAGGAGGAAGTGATGTTGCTGAAAAGATCAAGAAAACTCTTGCTCTGCTTGACCTCTCCGGCTCCAAGCACTCTGCTGTGAAGGAAGATGATGATGCTTCAAGTGATGGGTCCTCCCCACTTACACCACATAGAGTGAGCCAATCAAGGATCAATCTGTGTAAAAATCCATGCTACTCTCCGTCATCCACGACAATCATGCAAGCCATGGTGACAAACACTTCATCTATGGATGAGCAGTTAGCAAACTTGACGGAAGCAATCGCTGGCTTGACCAAATGCATGCAAAATCAAGAGGCTAGAATTGACAAGCTAACAGACAGGGTGGGAATCTTGATGGAAGAAGAATCCACCCATGCACCCGGCAAGCTCCCAGAGGTTCTAGAGAGTGACTCTCCTCCAAGACAAGCAGCATCCACTAAGTCTATCCCTGTCTCATCTGAAGGGATGATTCCAATCGATCAATCGAAGGAGTTCATTGAAGGAACCATTAAGAACAAATATGAAGTTGCTGCCAAATCCTCCCTTACATATGCAAAGCCGTACACTGCAAGGGTCGATATGTTGAAGATGCCTGCTGGCTATCAACCTCCGAAGTTTCAACAGTTTGATGGTAAAGGTAACCCAAAGCAACATGTTGCGCACTTCGTAGAGACGTGCAACAATGCTGGGACTTATGGAGATTACCTTATCAAGCAGTTTGTCCGCTCGCTAAAAGGAAATGCTTTTGACTGGTACACGGACCTCGAGGCTAGATCTATCGATAGCTGGGATCAACTAGAGCAAGAGTTCCTCAATCGCTTTTATAGTACAAGATGTACTGTAAGTATGATAGAACTTACAAATACTCGTCAACGAAAGGGGGAACCAGTTATCGACTTTATCAATCGGTGGAGGAATTCAAGCCTCAACTGCAAAGACAGGCTTAGTGAAGCTTCAGGCATAAAAATGTGCATCCAAGGCATGCATTGGGGTTTGCGCTACATCTTGCAAAGTATCAAGCCTGGCACATTCGAAGAACTTGCAACTCGTGCCCATGACATGGAATTGAGCATGGCCTTCACTGGAAATGAAAGGCTGCCCATCTATGAACCTCGCAAAGGGAATGACAAGCAAGAAGTCAGGAAGTGGGGCAAGTTCATACCCAAGTCTGAAAGCAAAGAAGCTATGAATGTCAACACGTCACCTATGAAGTTCACGACAAAGGTGAGCAAGAAGCAGAGTATGAAATCCACTTCTTTTCAAGATAAGCCAAGTGGACAGTTCACTCTAAAAGAAATGTAGGAGAAAGAGTACCCATTCCTAGATTCTGATGTGCCAGCCATTTTCGAAGAACTCCTCGAGTTAAATCTCATTGAGCTTTCGGAGATGAAGCGACCAAATGAAGCTGGGAAAACGAATGACCCAAATTACTGCAAATATCACCGACTTGTAAGCCACCCTCTGGAGAAGTGCTTTGTCTTCAAGGACAAAGTTATGGACTTGGCCCGTGAAAAGAAGATCGTGCTTGAAGATGAGAAAGCAAGCGCGAACCAAGTCTCTATCACCTTTGGCTCATTCATTCTAGATGAGTTATGCAATTAAAAAGGAATCAAAAATGAAGAATTACTGGTGAACAAAAAAGTTGAAGAAGATCAACCTGGTGATGATGAAGGTTGGACGTTGGTGACTCGTCGTAGGCGCCACAAAAGAAGCCCACGAAAAGAATCAATAGAACAACCAACAAGGAAGATGATGGTAAAAAGACCAACGAAAAAGAATCCAGTTAGGCATTTGAAGAAAGCAAAAGTGGAGATGCACCATTCTCAAAAGCCACGAAATCTAGTGACCTTGGAGGAGTTTTTACCAAGTTGGTTCCGCACGAAGATTTCCCATGAGGGTATCGATGCCTCTTGTTGCCATGCTGACAAAGGGGAAGAAAAGAGTGATGACCTACCGTTGGAACCATCTTCGGAAAATCTCACTGAGTCCACTCCTCAAGAAGTTAATGCTTGTAAGGAAAAAGTCACGTTCACAAATGACGATCTTCTGCTAGGTGACACTCTTCATAACCGCCCATTGTATCTGGTTGGCTATATGCGTGATGAAAGGGTAAATCGAATTTTGGTTGATGGAGAATCTTCAGTGAACATTTTGCCAATTTGTACTGTGAAAGAACTTGGTATTCCCATGAACGAACTCTCAGAAAGACGTGTGATGATCCAAGTATTCAACCAAGGGGGGCAAAGAGCCATAGGCGCGATCAGGCTGGAAATCACCATTGAAGATATGCAATCAAGTGCATGGCTACATGTGATCGATGCGAAAACTTCATACAATGTCTTTCTTGGAAGGCCTTGGATACATGAGAATAAAGTGGTTCCATCTACCTACCATCAATGTTTAAAATACTACGAGGGTGAAGTGGAGAATAAGATAGTTGCTGATGATGAGCCATTCACCGAGGCAGAGTCACACTTCGCCGATGCAAAGTTCTACTTGAAGAACCGCATTGTGAAGGAGATAAAAGTTGATGATGGCATGAAAAACAAGAATGACGAACCCATAACTAAAAGAGCTGAGGTGACTATTGGTAAAGCCAAAGCTGTTACTGAGGAGGTACCCGCCAACGTGAATAAATCTCATAAAGGGGGTATTGCATCTTATGGAAAGAAAGTAAGTCCCGCGCTCCAATATGTCCCTAAAAGGAAGAAAGACGAGGGCGAATCATATAATCTCCAAACCAAGACGCTAAGGGAGTTAACTCTTCCGGTAAAACGAATTGAGGCGGTAAAGTTGTCCTCAAAGCCGCTTGAAGGGTTTGTAGCCCAAAATCGTTTGCAGAATCTGGCACTACCTACAAAGTGAACAGATGAAGGTTTTGATCCTAACGCTTACAAGCTATTCGCAAAAGCTGGATACAATCCCAATGAGCCGTTAAAGTTAGGGAAGCTCCCATCAGAAGCTGCAACGAGGCAACCACGTGAAGGTCTAGGATACAAGCAACCGTCACCAGTGCGCATCTCAATAAGAAGGGCGAGTAGCAATTATATCAGTGTATGTTGGCCCAAGTTCAGATGAAGTTTTGAAGATTGACAAAATGAACTCAGTCATGAACCAAGTCCATCATGTGAGACAGACACAGTGTTGATATACTTATACATGTGATAATTATGTGTGAAGATAAGTCTCAAGGGTCAGTAACAATATCTTCTGAGGATATCGAAAACTTGCATAGGATAAGGAGTTGAAGTCTCCTTATGTGAAGAGAACTACATTCGGATAAAGAATAAGGATTGGAGTTTGAATTGTTCTAGGACTCGAATTTGATGAAGGATCAGCAATTCGAGTTTTAATCAAACTCTGATTACTAACTCTATAAATAATAATGATTGTTCTCTTTTACAGGGTTGCATACAAACGCAGAAGTGAAACTAAATTGAAGAGCAAAATAACAAGGCTTTTTGCAAGCAATTTATGTGAGATTCAAGTGTGCATTCCTGAAGCTACTTGGACAAGATAGAAGAACCAATTCCATTGTGTCTTTCTTTTATCCTAGTTCAATTGTAGTAGGTGTTTTAAAATTGTACCTTTCAGCTTTCATAGAAGCAATTGTATTAGGTACTTTGAGTATTCAAGTTAGAGTTAACTTGAAAGTGTCGCAGCAGTTGAGGCTGTGTTCTACACTGGGATTAGAGTTTAATCCTTAGGTTTACAAGAGTTCTGTAGATGCTGTTTTGGCTCAGCGATTTTAGTGGAAGTTTGGAAAAATCCTACTGAGTAGTAGGTCGTGGTTTTTTCACCTTTTGAGCCAGGTGTTTTCCACGTAAAAATCTCTGTGTTCTTTACTTTATGCACTCCTAATTCCGCAAACAGTCTTAATAAGTATATCTAGAAGAACCAGGTTCTTCTAGTGCGAAAATTAGGTACCACACAAATCACCCCCCTCTTTTGTGGTATTGACGTCTAGAACATCAATTGGTATCAGAGCAGGTTATCCTTGAAGAGGCTAACACCTTAGGAGAAGATCAACAATGAGTGCACCACCTGGGAACTGGGAAGGGCAATCCACTGCCAGGCCTCCACTTTTCAATGGTCAGTACTATTCTTGGTGGAAGAACAGAATGAGAGATCACATTATAGGGGAAGATTATGAACTTTGGGATATAGTCATTGATGGTCCCCTAGCAACCACTAAGAAGAATGCTGAAGGAATTGATGTGCCAAAAACAAGGGCTGATTGTACTGCTGAGGACCTGAAGAAGTGGGAGAAAAATGCTAAGGCCAAGAAGTGGCTTGTATGTGGTCTAGGACCAGACGAGTACAGTAGGATCCAAAGCTGTACAACTGCTAAGGAAATATGGGACACTCTGCAAGTGGCTCATGAAGGAACACCTCAAGTGAAAAGATCAAGAGGAACACTTCTGTATTCTCAATATGAGAATTTTACTATGAAGGAAGGAGAAACTATCCAGGAGATGTATACTAGATTCACCACTTTGACAAATGAACTTGAATCTCTTGGAAGGATTATCCTTGAAGAAGACAAGGTTGAGAAGATTCTGACAAGGGTTCTACCAGTCACATGGGAAAGCAAAATCAGTGCCATTCAGGAATCCAAGAATATTGCTACCCTTAGACTGGATGAACTGATTGGAAACTTAACTGCCTATGAAATGAGGAGACAAACCATGAAGATGGATACCCCCAAAAAGGAGAGAAGCTTAGCTCTCAGAATTGCTGAAGGTGCAGATTTGGAAGATGATGAAGTGGCTATGATCACTAGGGACTTCAAGAAGTACCTGATGAGAGGAAAGGGTTCTTCAAGAGGTACAAACTTCAATAAAACAAGAGCTCCGGAGAAACAGACCAATGAGGGATGCTACAAGTGTGGTAAGACTGACCACATGATCAAAAACTGCCCTCAATGGGAAATTGAGTGGAAGAAAGAAAGAGTTGAACAAAGGAACAGGAAGAAGGAACAGGTTCAACCAAAGAAAAACAAAGGTTCAACCAAGGCTATGGTTGCTGCTTGGGGAGAAACCTCAGATGAAGACTCAGATGAAGCTGAGGAGGAGCAAGCACTAATGGCCATCGGAGAATCAAATGATGAACAAAAGGTAAGTATTCTTCATCTCAAAGACAAGATTAAATTCTTGTCTAAAGAAAGGTTGGACGAGCTATTAATAGACTTCATTGATGAGTCTGAGATAATTAATAATGAGAAGAAAGTTCTGTCTAGGGAATGTGTGATTCTAAAAGCAAAATGTAAAAGTCTAGAGTCTAGGGCAAATGAGAGTGATAACAAAAATGCTGAGTTAAAGAACCATGTTCTTGAACTTGACAACAGTGTCCTAGAGCTTAGGTCTGAAAACTTAAAACTGAAATTAGGAAGTGGAAAGAAGAAAGCTGATCACACATACCTCACTCTAGAAGAAAATTTGGGAAAAATGAAAGATGAATTATACAAGAAAGATGAATTCATTAAAGTCTTGAAAGAAGATCTAGGAAAGGTAAAACATGAACTAGACAGAACTTGCAAGTGGAACAAGACTTCTGATGCTCTCTCCTGGCTGCAAGAGCATCATAGCAGTAACAAAAGAGGACTTGGCTATGGGACTCAAGCTCCAAAATGGGATCCAAAAAGCAAGTACTTCACTCTTCCTGAAAATAAAATCTGCACACATTGTGGTAAGACTGGCCATTACAAATATGAATGTAATGCAAAAGAAAAGGTCAGTCAAAGAAACAAAGCTTTTGTTCAAGAAAAGCACAAGCTGCCTAGTTGGGAAAGAAAGAATCTGATTCATCCTTTTGCCCATAGAAAGGGACCCAGACTAGTTTGGGTTCCTAAGACTAACCCCTGATTTCCTTTTGCAGGTCCAAGTGAAAGGGAGGAGCCAAATATGGTATATGGATAGTGGCTGCTCAAAACATATGACTGGGGACAAGGATCAGTTCCTTTCACTTGAGGACCTAAAGGGAGGTAATGTCTCCTTTGGTAATGGAAAGAAAGGTGAGATCATTGGGGTTGGAAAGGTAGGCAAAACAGACTCTCATTCCATAGAGAATGTCTACCTCATAGATGGCTTGAAATATAGCCTAATAAGTGTGTCACAATTGTGTGACAGAGGTAACCTTGTGGCTTTTACCTCCACCAAATGCTTTGTGATTAACCTTATCACTGACAAGATTGTTTTGCAGGGAAAAAGAGTTAACAATATTTACATTGTAGATTTGTCCACTCTTTCAGAAAATGAACTCACTTGTTTAAGTGTGTTGGTTAATGATCCCCTCCTGTGGCACAAAAGACTTGGTCATGCCAGTCTAAATCAGCTAAACAAATTAGTCTCCAAGGACTTGGTTATAGGGTTACCTAATATCAAGTTCAAGGAAGACAAAGTTTGTGAGGCATGTGCAAGGGGGAAGCAGGTAAAGTCATCCTTCAAATCCAAGAAAATGGTAAGTTCGTCCAAGACGTTGGAACTGGTTCATATGGATCTATGTGGTCCAATGAGAACCATGAGCAGAGGTGGAAAGAAGTATGTGATGGTGCTAATTGATGACTATTCTAGATTCACCTGGGTTTTATTTCTAACTTCCAAAGATGAAGCATTTGACATGTTTTCTGCATTTGTTAGGAAAACTCAGAAACAATTAGGAAATCAACTTGCATCCATTAGGTCTGATCATGGAACTGAGTTTGAAAACTTTAAATTTGCTGAGTTCTGTGATGAAAATGGCATAGATCACAACTTCTCTGCCCCATAACTCCACAACAAAATGGAGTGGTTGAAAGGAAAAATAGAACTCTTGAGGATATGGCTAGAACAATGTTACTATCTAGCAAATTGCCTCACAGTTTCTGGGCAGAGGCTGTAAACACTGCATGTTACATTATAAATAGATGCATGACCAGACCTCTAGTAGAGAAGACTCCCTATGAGTTACTTAAAGGGAGAAAACCAAATATATCCCATCTTAGGGTATTTGGTTGCAAGTGCTATGTGCACAATAATGGAAAAGACTCCCTAGGAAAGTTTGATCCCAGAAGTGATGAGGGAGTATTATTGGGATATTCTTCACATAGTAAAGCTTATAAAGTATTCAATAAAAGAACCCTATGTGTAGAAGAAAGTGTGCATGTAGTATTTGATGAAACTAACATTATTTCTGAGAGACAGGAACATGAAGATGAAGCCATTGGACTAGTCAAAGACTTGGCTGAAGCATCAGCTCAAGTTAAAGTGACACCTACAGAAGGAACAGGTGATGGACCAGGTTCTTCGTTACAGGGCAACTTGACAGGGGGAAGAAGTCATAGAGGAATTGAAATAAACTCCTTGAAGGAACCTGTTCCTCATCAAATGGCTGAAACATCCAGCAGAAGCCAATTGGTTGTAAAACCTCACAAGTATCAAAGTTCTCATCCCATTGAGAACATTCTCACTGATCCAACATCTGGAGTCAAAACCAGATCACAATTAAAGAATCTGTGTGCTTTTGATGCTTTCTTATCTGTCATTGAACCTAAAAATATTGTTGAGGCTTTGCAGGATGCAGATTGGGTGAATGCAATGCAGGATGAACTAAACTAGTTTGAAAGAAGTCAAGTTTGGCACCTAGTTCCAAGACCCAATGGCAGAACAGTCATTGGTACAAAGTGGGTCTTTAGGAACAAACTTGATGAAGATGGAACTGTTACAAGGAACAAGGCAAGGTTGGTAGTTCAAGGTTATAGCCAAGAGGAAGGAATAGACTATGATGAGACATTTGCTCCAGTTGCAAGACTAGAGGCAATCAGACTTCTCATAGCCTTTGCAGCACATATGGAATTCACTCTTCATCAAATGGATGTCAAAAGTGCCTTCCTAAATGGCTACTTAAAGGAAGAAGTGTTTGTGAAACAACTCCCAGGGTTGGAAAGCAAAGAATGTCCTGAACATGTGTACAAGCTGGACAAGGCTCTCTATGGACTCAAACAGGCACCAAGAGCATGGTATGAAAGACTGTCAAAGTTCCTACTGGAGCATGGGTATAAGAGAGGTAAAATAGATAGTACCTTATTCTTAAGGGAAAAAGGTAAGGACCTTCTTGTTGTACAAATTTATGTTGATGACATAATCTTTGGGGCCACCACCGACAAGCTAAGCAAAGATTTTGCAAAACTAATGGGAAGTGAATTTTAAATGAGCATGATGGGTGAGCTTAACTTCTTCTTAGGGTTGCAGATCAAACAAAGCCAAAATGGAACCATGATTCATCAGCAGAAGTATACAAAAGAACTAATCAAGAAGTTTAAAATGGAGGATTCTAAAGAAATAGATAAACCTATTGCAACTGCCACTAAATTAGATATATATGAACCTGGTTCATCAGTTGATCAGAAGTTGTATAGGGGTATGATTGGTTCACTCTTGTATCTTACTGCCAGTAGACCTGACATTGTTTTCAGTGTAGGGCTATGTGCTCATTTTCAGGCAAATCCAAAAGAGTCTCACTTGACTGCTGTCAAGAGGATATCGAGATATCTGAAAGGCACTACTGAATTGTATCTTTGGTACCCTAAAGGTAGTAATTTCAATCTAGTAGGATATGCTGATGCTGACTATGCAGGTTTCCTAGTGGATAGAAAAAGCACCTCAGGTATGACACACTTCCTTGGTTCATGTCTTGTATCATGGGCTACCAAGAAGCAAAATTCAGTAGCCCTATCTACTGCTGAAGCTGAGTATGTAGCTGCAGCTTCTTGTTGTGCTCAATTACTATGGATTAAACAACAATTGGTAGATTTTGGAATTGAAGTGGGATGCATACCAATATTTTGTGATAACACTAGTACTATAAGTATGACAAAGAACCCTGTTCATCATAAAATGACCAAGCACATAGATGTTAGATACCACTTTTTGAGAGATAATTATGAGAAAGGATTAATCTCAATAGAATTCTGTGCTACTAATAAACAAATAGCTGGCATCTTCACCAAAGCATTGAATAGGAAAAACTTTGAAAGGAACAGGTTGGAATTAGGGATGATTAAGATCACCTAAAAAGGAACCAGTTCAGAATGCAATGAAAAAAAAATGAAATGAAAAAAAAATAAAAAATCACATTTTTGGTTAGAAGTTCTGACTTTATGTAAATATCTAGACTAATTCTTACTAAGTCTCATACTCTAATCGGTATACTCCTGTGACGTGTGTTTATATTAATTCATTGATCTCTTACAAAGTTTTTTTCTATTCTGATATATGAGGCATAATCAAGAGAAGTTCTACTTGAAGAACCTGGTTCATCAGTATATGCTCATGAGAAAAGGTCAGGTATATTTCTATACTTTGCACAATTAGAAAATTAAATATTCCAATTATGAGCAGAAGTCCTATTCTAACCAAACTCTTAAAAATAGAACCGCTGAGCATTGAACCAGTTTCATTCTCCTAGAATTCTAAAGAAAATGGGACTATTTTCTAAAATCAAGCATCACCTATTTATCACTAAAAGACCGGAGTCTTAAAGGGATTAGACTCTTGATTGACCACTGCAAAAAGGCTGCTGTTATTGCACCTAATCATACTCCACTTTAAATACACTCCACATGCTCCCATTCTAGTCCATAACCGTCATTAAGCCTTAAACCTCAAATCATCATCCTTCTCTCTAAAAATCTCCAAAAATCCCCAAAAATTCTCCAGAAATTCTTCACCATGACTACTCCTCAAGAAAATCCAGGAACTCCCCCACCAGTATCTCCTAACACACCCTCATCTGCACCTCCTAGCGATAATCCTAAACCAAGATTTCGCCGGCAGAAAATGTTGGCAAGAAAGACTGTGGCTACTGGTGCTCTAAGAACGGCTCTAAACGAAAAATTGAGAGCCAACCAGAAAAAGGAGAGCTCTGAAATGGAATCATCTGACTCGAGTTTTGAGTCTGAAGCGTTTGTTTCTGCAAGCGATGGAGAAGAACGTGGGTCTTCTGACTCAGACAAGAATCAAGAAAACCCTAGGGAGGTAAATACGTGCTATGTTTTTTCTGATGTAGTTGAGAAGGTGGACAATAGGTTTGTGTTGGTGGGTTCTGTGAGAGATGTAAATGAGGGAGAGTCGAGTAGAAAGGGAAAGAAAAAGAAAGATAAAATTCTTGCTATTTGTGGAGGAATAGAGGAGAGTGGCAACAAGCCAGGGGGACGTGAAACTAGGGAGGCTGCTGAAGGCCTGGTACACCTGAGTGAACAACAAGATGAACCTGGTTCATCTGTGGAAGAAACCTTGGATGACATTCTGAAGAAGGTTGGAGCAAGCTATGATCCCAAGAAGCGCAAAGCTTCTTCTCAAAAGGCTCCAACCGCCTCTAAGCCAACAAAGAAGAGCAAGGTGTCATCTCCTAAGTCTACTGTCCCTTCAGTACCAAAGGTGAAAGCTACTAGAAGCAGGGTAAAGCAAAGTGAGGCTGAGTTGCAGAAAGCCTTAGAGGCAAGCAAGAAAAAGAAGAAGGAAAAGCGAAAAGCTAAAGTTGTGGAAAGTTCTGTGGCTGCAGAAGAAGAGGAGGAGGAGATGGAATTGGTCCATCAGGAAAGAGGTACAACTGAGGAGGTTCCCACTCCTACACCAAAGAGATCCAAGACTTCTACCAAGAAGTCTTCAGAATCTGTATCTGCTGAACCCTCCCTGGCAAAAAGAACCAGGTCTGCAGTCAAAGGAAAACAAGTGAAAGTTCCTGAAGAAGAAGAAGCATGGAGTGGAGAGGAAGAAGAAGAGGAATCTGAAAAAGAACAGGACAGATTTGTCCTTTTTGGCAGGAGAAAGATATTGAAAGGAAGAATTCTGAAAGACCTGGAGGAGCCAGGCATGAAAAGATTGGTTGATGCCCTGGATGCACAGGGGTGGAAGGACATGGTTCTTCAACTGGATGGCAGGCTGGCAAGGAAAGAGCTGATCGAGTTTATGGCAAATGCCACTATGGTGAATGGGGTTGTTGCAAGCTTGGTGAGAGGAGTAGAGGTGCAGTTTGATGCACCTAAATTGGGCAGAATTCTAGACATACCCTGTGAGGGCTATGATGACTATACTAGGCAAAGGTGGCCTTGTCTAGATTCTCTCCCTTCTGCTCTCCAAATCACCAGAAATTTCTGTGATACCAAGTCTGCTGAAGAAGTGCCTGAGGCTAGGTTTGTGCAAAAGAGTGAGATGAAGCCTGAGCACAAGGTGCTTTTTGAGTTTGTGAACAAGTGTTTGCTGCCCAGACAGGAGAGAAGGCACACTGCAAATTATATGGACCTGGTCCTTCTGGAGTGTCTTGTGAGAGGAAAGCAGATTAACTGGCCTGCTTTCATTGTCAAGCTGCTGGATAGAGTCATCAATGGCTCCAAGGCCCATGCCACACCTTATGGGTTTATACTGACAACTGTCTTGGCCAAGTTAGATGTGCCATTGAAAAAGTGGGAGATGGCCTCCAGCAAAGAGCACTTTGGAATCAAAACTCTGCAGGCTTGTGACTATCTGCTAAGTGTAACCCCAGTTGAACCTGGTTCATCCTTGAAGACTCCTGTGAACAGCAAAGTTAGGGCATTGGTTCTAGAGTGTGAAACAAAAGATGCAGAAATTGCTAGGCTCCAGGCTCGCATTGCTGAACTAGAAAGTGAAAGAAATGGCCTCAAAGCTGAGCTAGCAAAGGAAAAGGAAAAGAGTGAAGGGATGCTCCAAACAATGCTTAATCTTCTTCAATCCCAACCCTCTAGTTCCTCCAAGCCCTAGAACCAGTTTAGAAAACCCCTCAGTGACCCAGATTCGGGACTTTTCTTTTTTTTTTTTGCTCATGGTTGGATGTTTGTTTTTCTTTTTGTGGTCTGTTTTGTAGAAACACCTCCTAATCAATGACAATGTGCTTTGTTTTCTCTTGTTCTATGAAACTTCTGATCTTAATAGCTAAATTTCTTGTGAAGTTGATTATTGATTAACTGAATCATGTTTTCACTTGCAGTTGCCCCAGTGGCCATGAGTAATAATTAACATCTGGGATTCATATAATATGCAACTTTTCGATGATGCCAAAAGGGGGAAGAGATATTGTGCTTTACTTTGTATTCTGATAATAAAGTGATATTTATAACCTGATTAAACCTGGTCCTTAATGATAAGTTAAATTAAAGTGTGATAATTAAGCTGAGTTCCACAGGGTCTCTGATCAATAAAAGCACAGAGTTTGTCATCATCAAAAAGGGGGAATTTGTTGGCCCAAGTTCAGATGAAGTTTTGAAGATTGACAAAATAAACTCAGTCATGAACCAGGTCCATCATGTGAGACAGACACATTGTTGATATACTTATACACGTGACATACGTGTGAAGATAAGTCTCAAGGGTCAGCAACAATATCTTCTGAGGTGATCGAAAAGGTTGCATAGGATAAGGAGTTGAAGTCTCCTTATGTGAAGAGAACTACATCCGGATAAAGAATAAGGATTGGAGTTTGAATTGTTCTAGGACTCGAATTTGATGAAGGATCAGCAATTCGAGTTTTAATCAAACTCTGATTACTAACTCTATAAATAATAATGATTGTTCTCTTTTACAGGGTAGCACACAAACGCAGAAGTGAAACTAAATTGAAGAGCAAAATAGCAAGGCTTTTTGCAAGCAATTTACGTGAGATTCAAGTGTGCATTCCTGAAGCTACTTGGACAAGATAGAAGAACCAATTCCATTGTGTCTTTCTTTTATTCTAGTTCAATTGTAGTAGGTGTTTTAAAATTGTACCTTTCAGCTTTCATAGAAGAAATTGTATTAGGTACTTAGAGTATTCAAGTTAGAGTTAACTTGAAAGTGTCGCAGCAGTTGAGGCTGTGTGCCACACTGGGATTAGGGTTTAATCTTTAGGTTTACAAGAGTTTTGTAAATGCTGTTTTGGCTCAGTGATTTTAGTGGAAGTTTGGGAAAATCCTACTGAGTAGTAGGTCGTGGTTTTTTCACCTTTTGAGCCAGGTGTTTTCCACGTAAAAATCTCTGTGTTCTTTACTTTATGCACTCTTAATTCCGCAAACAGTCTTAATAAGTACATCTAGAAGAACCAGGTTCTTCTAGTACGAAAATTAGGTACCACACAAATCACTCCCTCTTGTGTGGTATTGACGTCTAGAACATCAGTGTAGAAGACGAATCTGCCGCTTCTAACATGCCTTCTGTCTTTGATCGACTTGGAAAATCAACTGTGAGAACTTCCGTATTTGAGAGATTGGGTCCATTAAAGAAGGGGAATAAGTTCCAAAGAAATTATCGAAATACAAGAACACCCGCTTTACCCAAAATTCATAAGATCTCTAAAGATTTCCAAAGTTTGGTTCCTTATAGAATGAAGCGAAAAACAAAAGTCATGGTTTCGTGTGATGAAGTACTGAAGGTGAAGCCATACACCGTCGTCTACACTAAAGAACGTGATGAAGACGAAGAAAGTGTGGGTTCTTCGTATCATGTTACTGCACAAGGTGAGCATGGTGTTTTATCTCTAACAGAGAATGACGAGAAATTGGATGATGTTTCACCATGTTATCAAATATCCTTCAACGATGGGGACCCTCAAGAAGATGAAGATGCAAATGATGCTCCTCCAGAACTTGAAGAAGGGGGGAAGGCAACGATTGATGCCTTAAAAGAAGTTAACCTTGGCACTGATGAAGAACCAAGACCCACCTACCTAAGTGCTTTACTAGAAGTTGATGAAGAAAGCACTTATATTGAGTTACTCAAGGAGTTCAGGGACGTCTTCGCTTAGAGTTACAAAGAGATGCCTGGCTTGGACCCGAAAATAGCAGTTCATCACCTTGCAGTCAAAAATGGTGCTCGCCCTGTTAAACAAGCTCAAAGGAGTTTTAGGCCGGACTTGGTTCCCTTGATTGAAACCGAAGTTAACAAACTCATCGAAGCTGGCTTTATTCGTCAAGTTAAATACCCAACATGGGTTTCAAGTATTGTCCCTGTAAGGAAGAAAAATGGCCAGATTCGAGTGTGCGTTGACTTTAGGGATCTTAACAATGCATGTCCAAATGATGAGTTCCCGCTTCCCATTCCAGAACTGATGATCGATGCTACTACTGGGTACGAGGCAATGTCATTTATGGACGGTTCATCAGGCTATAACCAAATTCGCATGGCACCAAAAGATGAAGAGCTTACTGCGTTTCGCACCCCCAAAGGTATTTATTGCTACAAGGTAATGCCTTTTGTCTTGAAGAACGCTGGTGCTACTTACCAAAGAGCTATGCAAAATATTTTTGAAGATCTTCTCTACAAGAATGTCGAATGCTATGTTGACGACTTGGTGGTAAAATCAAGAGAGAAGGGCGACCACTTGAAAGACTTGAGAATGGTGTTTGAGTTGCTCCGAAGGTACCAACTTAGGATGAATTCATTGAAATGTGCCTTTGGAGTTACTTCCGGGAAGTTCCTTGGTTTCATTGTTCGACATCGAGGGATTGAAATTGATCAATCCAAAATAGATGCAATCTTGAAAATGCCTGAGCCTCGGAATATTCATGAATTGAAAAGTCTGCAAGGAAAGCTAGCATACCTTAGGAGATTCATCTCAAACCTAGCTGGGAGGTGCCAACCATTCAGTCGCCTTATGAAGAAAGGTGTCCTTTTCAAATGGGACCAAGCATGTAGCAATGCCTTTGAGATTATTAAATCCTACTTAATGAAGCCTCCGATTTTGGCAGCCCCTATACTTGGAAATCCGCTGATACTATACATTTCAGCACAAGAAAGGTCTGTTGGAGCACTGTTGGCCCAAGAAAATAGTGAAGGGAAAGAAAACTCCCTTTACTACTTGAGCAAGATGATGATACCAAATGAGCTGAATTATTCGCCAATTGAAAAGTTATGTTTGGCGCTAGTCTTCTCAATTCAAAAGTTGAAGCACTACTTTCAAGCTCATGTCGTTCGTTTGGTTTGTAGAGCAAATACCATCAAGTTCGTGATGTCAAAACCTGTCCTTAGTGTCGACTAGCAAGGTGGTACCTCCAGTTTCAACAATTTGAAATCGTGTACATCCCTCAAAAGGCTATAAAAGGACAAGCGTTAGCGGACTTCTTGGCAGATCACCCTATACCTGATGATTGGGAGCTAACTGATGAACTACCTGATGAGGACACCATGGTCATCGAAGTTCAGCCTCCCTGGAAGATGTACTTTGATGGTGCTGCGCATCACGGAGGAGTTGGTGCTGGTGTAGTATTTGTCACCTCTCAAGGTGAAGTTCTACCCTACTCTTATACGTTGACACAACTCTGCTCTAACAATGTTGCTGAGTATCAAGCACTAATACTTGGTCTCGAAATGGCTGTCGAAATGAAGCGGTTGCAATTGCAAGTCTTTGGTGACTCTCAGTTAGTGGTCAATCAGCTTTTAGGTAGTTACGAGGTCAAGAAGCCTGAACTACGCCCATATCATGATTACGCTAAAAAGTTAATGGGGTGGCTCGGTGATGTGACTATTCAGCATGTGCCAAGGAAAGAAAATAAGAAGGCGGATGCTTTAGCTGCCCTAGCTTTATCTTTAACCCTGCCTGATCAAGCGCAAGTTACTGTCTGCCAAAAATGGGTAGTACCGCTGCCAAATGAGGCTGAAGGTGAAGAAAATGAACTCAAGCATCTTGTTGCTGTTTCTGAAGTCGAGAAAGAAGAATGGAGACAACCCATTATCGACTACTTGTATTATGGGATACTTCCAGAAAATCCGCGGAGAAGAACTGAAATCCGTCGCCGTGCACCTTGCTTCCTTTACTAAAAAGATACCATATACAGAAGATCATTCGAGGGAGTACTGTTGCGATGCTTAGGGGAAGATGAAGCACTCCAAGCTTTGCAAGAAGCGCATTTTGGGGTATGTGGGTCACACCAGTCTGGACCAAAGCTCCACTTCTATATAAAAAGGATGGAATATTATTGGCCAACGATGGTAAAAGATTGCTTGGACTACGCTCGAAGATGCAAGGCTTGTCAATTCCATGCGAATTTTATTCATCAACCTCCTGAAGTGTTGCACCCGACTGTTGCATCCTGGCCATTTGACGCTTGGGGATCGGATGTTGTTGGACCACCGCCAAAGTCCTCTGGTGGACACCTATACATCTTGGCTGCAACTGACTACTTCTCAAACTAGGCTGAAGCTGTTGCTCTTAAGGAAGTAAAGAAGGAAAATGTTGCAAGTTTCATCTGAGTAAACATTATTTATCGCTTTGGTATTCCTCGTTACATAATAACGAATAATGGAAAGCCATTCGATAATAGGTTGATAAACAAGATTTGTGATCTCTTTGGCTTCAAGCAACGTAACTCTTCGATGTACAGTGCTGCCGCCAATGGTCTAGCTGAGGCATTCAACAAGACTCTATGCAACTTGTTAAAGAAAGTCGTCTCCAAATCCAAATGAGATTGGAATGACCGTATGGAAGAAGCTCTATGGGCGTATAGGACGACTCACCGCACGCCAACACAGGCGACTTCTTATTCACTCGTTTATGGAGTCGAAGCCGTCTTGCCACTTGAGCATCAAATACCTTCATTACGACTGACTATTCAAGAAGGGATCACTGATGAAGAAAATGCTCGACTTCGATTAACAGAGTTGGAAGCTCTTGAGGAAAAGAGATTGGAAGCTCAACAGAGTCTTGAATGTTATCAAGCTCGATTATCTCGCGCCTTCAATAAAAGAGTTCGCCCGAGATCCTTTCAAGTAGGAGATCAAGTCCTTGCCGTATGAAGAGCCATAATTACTTCCCATAAACCTGTAGGGAAGTTCACTTCAAAATGGGATGGGCCATATGTTGTACAAGAAACTTACTCAAGTGGGGCTTATAAGCTGGTTGATGCAGATGGTATGAGGATCGGCCCTATCAATGGCAAGTTTTTGAAGAAATATTATCCTTGAAGTTGCAACGCTCCTTGATGCACGAGCCTAAACTGCATGTTGCTACACTCCTGGCCCCATGAGTCTAAACTGCGTACGACCCAAAAAGAAAAGAGAGTCCTCTAGGTTGAAAATCTCGAAAGAGGCGGCCTAGGCAAAATTTAGGACGTAAAAAAAAAAGAAGAAGAAGAAGAAAAAAATCTACCCATTCTGAACTACGGTATGACTTGATCCTCTTCACCGAGGTACGTAGGCAGCTTAGAGTTTCATTCTAAGTTCAGTCGCATAAGTTCAAAAGATACATATTGCCCCAATTGTTGTCCGAGTGAAGTATGGAGGAATGTAAAATCAAGCTGAAACGCCATCCTCCTGTTGAACTTTGATCTCATTTGATTTAAAGAGGGCAACCCTCCACGGTAAATTGATATCTTCAATGGGCCGATTTTTGGAGGATGTCAAGTATTTGCAATGAAGTCCAGGGATTCTCTATGTCTTTAGTTTGCCAAACCTTCAAGTTTGTTGGTCTCCAAGTCCGCCCTCTGCCTTAAAAAAAAGGGAAGAGAAGAGAGGCGTCAAAAGGAAACACAAGTACAAGGAAAAGATTGATTGGCACAACGTTTCAAATTCAGTGAGACTTGAACCCAAGATATTTGTGAGAATATAGCTCTTAAATTTCGATTGATGGCAAGTAAGACATCTTCCAATCTCGAGGCTTCCGTACCAAGATGCAAATGTTTTGGTGAAGTCGCGCAAATCTAGAATTGATAGCGTGGTGCAATAAAAAGTTGATTTCAAAATATTATCTGGGACGATTCTGAAGTTGTTTGATTGATAATTTTGGATATGTTTTAGATTTTGAAGTCTAGTTTTCTTGAAATCAAATGGTTTGCAATTTCGATATTTCTACACCAAGATATGAATTTTTTTGGTGAGACTGCGCAAATCTGGAATTGATAGCGTGGTGCAATATAAAGTTGATTTCAAAATATTATCTGGGACGATTCTGAAGTTGTTTGGTTGAGAATTTTGGATATGTTCTAGATTTTGAAGTCTAGTTTTCAAGAAATCAAGGGGTTTGCAATTTCGATATTTCTACACCAAGATATGATTTTTTTTGGTGAGACTGTGCAAATCTGAAATTTTCAACATGGTAAAATCTAGAGTTGGTTTCAAAATATTATCCGGGGCGATTCTGAAGGTGTTTGATTCTAAGTTTTGGATATATTTTAGATATTGAAATCTAATTTTCGAGAAATCAAACGGTTCATTATTTGGACTCTCCCACGACAAGATATGAATCTTTTGTTACAAGCGCGTAAAGCTGAAAATTATGCGACTAAGATAAAAGTCGGACAATGTAAAGTAAAAGAGAAGCTGAAATATTTAAGCCCTCGAAGTCTCCAAGTTGAAGTCTTCAAGTCCGTCGGTAATCAAGTTGAAGTCTCCAAGTTGAAATCTTCAACTCCGTCGGTCTTCAAGTTGAAGTCTTCAAATTCGCCGATCTTCAAGTTGAAATATTTAAGCCTTCCAAGTCTCAAAGTTGAAGTCTTCAAGTTCGTCGGTCTTCAAGTTGAAGTCTTCAAATTCGTCGATCTTCAAGTTGAAATATTTAAGCCCTCGAAGTCTCCAAGTTGAAGTCTTCAAGTTTCAGTCTTCAAATTTGCCGGTCTTAAAGTTAAAATATTTAAGCCCTCCAAGTTGAAGTCTTCAAGTCCTTGGGTCTTTAAGTTTCAGTCTTCAAATTCGCCGATCTTAAAGTTGAATTGTTCAAGCCCTCCGAATCTTCGAGTTGAAGTCTGCAAAGTCCGCCAAATCTTCAAAGTTTTCCAAGTGTTCAAGTCGATGTCGTCTTCGAGTTGAAGCTTTATAACTTTCCAATCTTAAGGTGGACATATAAGTCCCTTTGCACCTTAAGTTGGCCTCTTCGTGGGTTTGTCCTTAAAAGGAACTATAACTTTCCAATCTTAAGGTGGACATATGAGTCCCTTTGCACCTTAAGTTAGCCTCGCCGATAGTCGAGCCACATTGAGAGTAATCTCTCCGATAGTCGGGTCATTTTGAGAGTAATCTCTCCGATAGTCGAGTCGTTTTGAGAGTAATCTCTCCGATAGTCGGGTCACTTTGAGAGTAATCTCTCCGATAGTCGGTCCATTTTGAGAGTAATCTCTCCGATAGTCGGGCCACATTGAGAGTAATCTCTCCGATAGTCGGGCCGTTTTGAGAGTAATCTCTCCGATAGTCGAGGCACGTTGAGAGTAATCTCTCCGATAGTCGGGGCACATTGAGAGTAATCTCTCCGATAGTCAGGCCACATTGAGAGTAATCTCTCCGATAGTCGGGCCGTTGGGTAGTCGAGGCACATTGAGAGTAATCTCTCCGATAGTCGGGGCACATTGAGAGTAATCTCTCCGATAGTCAGGCCACATTGAGAGTAATCTCTCCGATAGTCGCGCCACATTGAGAATAATCTCTCCTATAGTCGGGGCACATTGAGAGTAATCTCTTCGATATTTGGGCAGGGATGAGTACCCATCCCCTCACACCCTAAGACCGCCTTCTTCATGTGTGGATCATTTTGTTGAACAAGAACATATCTTTCTCGCTTGACCTACAAAAAGAAAAAGAAAAAAAAGACAACAAAACAAGAAAAGCACAAGAAATTACCTTCGCGTCAATGCTTCCAAGTCGTCAAAAGTAGACGCAAAGTGGTTTGCAAACGCTGAAATTGGAGCTAGTAGAATAACGAGTATATGGTATTTATAGCTGTCAGAAGATGCTATTAATAAGTAAGTACCGATGTGGGATTCTTGTTCTAATTAGACTCCTAGAAGGATTCAAATTGAAATTGGACTTACGGCGTAGCATCCAACAACGTTTCCATCTGTTCTCCTTTTCCAATCAAAGAAAGGATTGCAATACCGTTGCCTTCTGTTCTCCTTCCTTTTCTAATCAAAGAAAGAAATTGCCAAATCCATATGGATTTGGCATTTGGTCAGCTTGTACCGATGGTCCATGAAATTGAGGAAAGTAGTATTTATATCATAATAGTGATAATAATTATTATCATCTCTCTTGGTAATTACAATGATTAAAGTCACCTTCAATACTTATGTGTGGACCAAACTACCAACGAGCTATCAACGGACACGTAACTAATTATATATTGATCCATTATCTGTTTTGGCAAATAGGTTTCATATACTATTATCAAGTTAATACTTCAAGCTTAGTCTTCAAAAGTTTAAAGACCATGACAAGCCTTAAAGTAGGAGGCGTTTGTAGGCATATAAATTTTATTGAAATTGAATCCGAAAAATAATTTGAATTATATTTTAAATTGAAGATATATTAGTTCAAATAAATTTATTGGGCTAATATAATTGGACTAATTATATAAGTCCAACATATATGGATTAAATAAATAAGTCTTAATCCATTGGGCTAGTCCATTTAGTTGGGTTACAAATGATGAGCCCACTTCATCAGGCCCAAATCTTCCTAGAGGCCCAGTTTGGTACCACGCGTGAAATGACATGGTACGCCAAGTCAAACGGAAGAGCCAATAGGATCATGCCACGTGTCAAAATGACAAGGCATGCCCAGTCACACTGAAAGGCCAATGAAATCGCGCCACGTGTGCAAGTGACATGTTCTGGCCAATCAAATGCGGCCATGTCACACTTCAATTTGATTGGTCGGAAAGAGTTTGTTCTTATCACAACTCTTCCCTTCCACAACTATAAATAGGGGTCTTCATAACTCAGAAAAGACACCAGAAGTTATAACAAGAAGCAAGAGAGAGCTCGTGGATCAAACGCCGCAAGTTTTTCTACAAGTTTCAGGCTTCAAGCAATCAAGTTCAAGTTCAAGAAATCAAGTTCAAGCTCAAGAACGAAGAACAAATCAAGTTCAAGTTCAAGTTCAAGCAATCAGGCTCAAGCTCAAGCTCAAGAACAAGATCATCATTCGTGGAAAACAAATATAGATTCAAGATCAAGCTCAAAGGCCCTTGAATTTATTTACTATTGAAAAGAAGAATCAAAGGATTCATAGAGGTTGTACACTCAAATATTTAAAATAAAATACTACGATTGTTGCGATATTTTCGGTCTTGATTTTATTTTCTCGACTCAATTTATTGTCTACAAATATATGTATATAGTAGGTTTAAAAATAATAAAGCATTAAATTTTTCTTTGGATCTTGAAATTATGAAAACAGTTACAAGCCAACAAGTAATTTAACTCAACATATTAATTCATAAAACCTATTATGCTACTTTTACTTAAACTAAGTTATTTCCAGCATCTCCATTAGCAAGACACACAATATTTTAGTGATTATTAGTAGCAAACTACAATGCATTGAATATATTTCCTTTCATATAATTTAGATTTATCTTTTTTGAATATCTAATCTTCTATAGACTTTATTCTTGAGTCTCAGCTGTATAGGGAAAAATATGATATGACACGGGTCACCTAAACGTGGAACCCAAGACGGAGATGGTCACCGAACGCAGCTATTTCTTATGGTTTTTCTTTCCTTTCACATGTATGGGTGTCAATGGATATTTAAAAACGACTAATTCGATCGAACCGTACTGCACCAAATCGATTTTAGATTTTTTTTAAAAATCAGTAGGTTTTTGTATAAATCTATAACCGTACCGATAATTAGAGTAAGTTTTTTATTTTATAAAAATAAATCGAAAAATATCGAACCGTACCGAATAAATTTTACATGTGAAAAATATATTTATATAGTAGGTTTAAAAATAATAATGCATTAAATTTTTCTTCGGATCTTGAATTATGAAAACAGTTACAAGCCAACAAGTAATTTAACTCAACATATTAATTCATAAAACCTATTATGCTACTTCTACTTAAACTAAGTTATTTCCAGCATCTTCATTAGCAAGACACACAATATACTACTGATTATGAGTAGCAAAGTACAATGCATTGAATATATTTCCTTTCATATAATTTAGATTTATCTTTTTTGAATATCTAATCTTCTATAGACTTTATTCTTGAGTCTCAGCTGTATAGGAAAAAATATGATATGACACGTGGTCACCTAAAGGAAGGACACATGGAACCCATGACAGAGATGGTCACCGAACGCAGCTATTCCGCTTGTCACCGGAAGAGAATGTTCATAAAGGTGTATTAAATGCTTTGCGTCCGGTAGCATTTAATAGAAAATATTCTGGAGTATTAAGAACGACAGCCCGTTACAAGGAATTTGGCATTTATTTCCACCGTTACACCTTCATCAATGGCCCTCATAATTGACATTAAAGGAGGGCACGATCCCAGGACCTCCTTCCCAAGACATAGCTATAAATATAGAGCTCAGTTATCATTGTAAAGGACATAAATTTTCTGGCAAAACTTATACTACATTCTATACAAAGCTTAATGTCATTTACTTTCTTGCTTTTTGATCTCATCATTGTTGTGATCGGAAGTTTTGCTCAAAATCGTTATTTTTGCTATTTTATCTACATTCTGCGGCTAAGAATCATATTATTCTTCGATTTTTTTTTATTATTTCAGGGTCAAATTAATTCACTTGTCTAGAAACCACGTACAAATTCAACTGTACCGTTTTACGGTTAAACAGTTTGACGCCCACCGTAGCATCTAGACAGCCGTGTAATTAAATTGATCCTTGTCTTTTTTACTACGTGTTTTGATTTTTTTGTCTAAGAAAAGAAAAACCCTAAGAAATGGTAGATAACACCGTTAACAACACGCACAACTCCGAGAGTCAAGGAGATCAGCCTCACTTTGAGGACTCAATCAGTGACACTCGTAATTAGGAGAATGACGCTAGACCGGTTGATAATAGGCAATATCCTCGACAAGTTCGGGAGGCAACTCCCGATGATGCTGATGAGGAACATGTTGTTGACGTGGTAAGGGTTTTACAAGAGCAGCAGGTGATCATCCTAGGCCATCTCACGCGACAGGATAAAGTTATGACGAAATTAAAGCTAGCACTGTCAAGTGCTTCCAACAACACAAACAGACGAGATCCAATTCCTCCCGGTGTCCCCCCCAAATCAAACAGCGTAGAGGGTCGGAAACAACACTCCCAGGGGTGAGGTTGGCTCCGACGGAGCTCGGGGGAGCGGACCCGATCTCAATAACGAGAATGATCCTTTCAAGAATGAGATTTTATGGTTTATGAGGGAAGTAAACTCCCACATGGACCAAATCCAGGGTGCGCCACCAGTATTGAAACACCCGGATTCGAAGAAGTATACTCAATTAGTGTTCAAGCCGAGCACTGTACCAGAACTAATCCCGAAGCGGTTTAAAATGCTCGAAGTGCCAAAGTATGATGGAACTTCAGACCCTCAGGAGCATATTACCACCTACACAACAATGGTAAAAGGAAATGATTTAGCTCCTCGACTAATTGAATCTGTGTTGCTAAAGAAATTCGTAGAAACTTTCACGAGAGGAGCTCTGAAGTGGTATTCATTATCACCCGAGCATTCCATTGACTCCTTTGAGATGCTCGCGGATTCTTTCATCAAGGCTCATGCCGGGACTAGAAAGGTACAGGCCCCAAAGGCCGACATATTCATAGTTGCGCAAGGAGAGTCCTAGTTGCTACGCGAATTTGTCACTCGTTTCCAGAAGGAAAGAATGTTACTCCCGGCTGTCCCGGATAAGTGGGCGGCTAAAGCATTCACTAAAGGACTGAATCCGAGAAGTTCAGATGCTTCCCGAAAGTTGAAGGAAAGCTTGCTTGAGTTTTAAGAAATGACTTGGGCAGATGTCCACAACAGGGACGAGTCAAAGATAAGAATCAAAGATGATCAAGTTAGCTTTCCGTCGTTGGCCAAAGGATAGGAGAAGGATAGAGAAAAATCAAGAGATGACTACGACAGACGGACTTCGAGGGGCCGGTTTTTGCCATACGAGCAGACTGAAGGCCGTAGCAGAAACCTCCAAACAGCGGATAAGTTCACTATTGACAGAAAGACCGATCGCGGTCAGAACAATAGATCGCTGCAGGAGAAAGAAACGTCAGGGTCAGAGGATCTTTCTTACCCCAGGTTATCAGAATACAACTTCAACGTCAGTATAGTGGAATTGGTGTCAGCCATAAGAAACATTAAAGAGGCATGGTTCCCGAGACCAATGAGATCCGATCCCGGACAGAGGGATCCCAACTTATGGTGTGAATACCATGGAACAAACAGCCACCAGACAGGGGACTGCCGGCACCTTCGGGAAGAAGTGGTAACACTATTGAAGAATGGTCACCTCAGAGAATTCTTAAGCGACGGAGCCAAGAACAATTATGGTCGGAACAGAGACAATGCGGAACCCTCGAAAGCAGGAGAAGAACCCCCACGCCAAACGATCAATATGATCTTCGGGGGGAATGAGATTTATGGGGTCACCTTTTCGGTGGAAAAGAAGACGAAAGTTTCAATAACTCATAGTAAAAGGCTCTGGGAAGATGATATCACTTTCACAGAGGAAGATGCAGATGGATTGCTGCTTCTACATAACGATCACTGGTAATTTCTTTAAATGTATTAGATTTTAAGATTAAACGTGTTCTAGTAGATCCAGGAAGTTTAGCTAATATCATACAATGGAGAGTACTGGAGTAAACCAAACTCACCGGAAGAATTATTCCGGCAACAAAGCTCCTCGCTGGATTCAACCTCGCAAGCGTGACAACCCGGGGAGAGATTTTGCTGCTCACAAACGCTGAAGGAGTTATGAAGACAACTCTCTTCGAAGTTGTAGACGGAGATATGGGGTACAGTATTATCCTGGGAAGACCATGGTTACACGAGATGAAAGTTGTGCCTTCAACGTATCACCAATTGTTGAAATTTCTGACATCCGAGGGGATGAAACAGATAAGGGGTGATCAACCGATAGCAAGGGAGATGAATGCAATCTCGGTCTCCAGTAGCAAAGGAAAGGAGCGCGTGGCATAGCAATTACAGGAATTGGCACCTGCCTCCGAATAAGAGGAAGTTAGCCCGGGGTAGAAGAATCGAAACAATATCAGGTGCCAAAGTATTTCCAAGTTCCAGAAGAGACGGACACATCCACGATGGAAGAACTAGAGCATGTTGCACTGTTCGAAGAATTCCTAGAAAGGAAATTCCATTTGGGAACAGGACTGCACCCAGAGCTCAGGTATGCTTTTATTCAATTTCTTAAAATTTACGCCGATTGTTTTGCATGGTCGCACGAGGATATGACAGGTATCCCAATGGAAATAGCCGTGCATGAGTTAAGTTTGGATCCTAACACACCTCCAGTAAGACAAAAGAAGCGCTCTATTGCTGAAACGAGGAATAAAGTCGTCGAAGAAGAGGTAACCCGCTTACTCAATATCGGTTCAATCCGAGAGGCAAGATACCCGGACTGGCTGGCTAATGTAGTGAAATTCCTAAGAAAAATAATAAGTTCTGCATGTGCGTAGACTATAAATATCTTAACAAGGCGTGCCCAAAAGACTCATTCCCATTGCCAAATATCGATAAAATGATTGATGCCACGACGGGCCACGACGGGCACCTGATTCCTTACCCAACCGAGTACCAAAGTAACATATATTTTTCTTATCATACCATCATGGAAAAATGTGCCAGAAGGTCCATCATGATATAACCAAAATAAAACATAAGGGAATACTCGACATAGGATGACCCAACATGTAATACAAACTTATACATGTGAGACACGAGCCTATAAGACCAAAATAATGACTCGTACATTGAACATAGGCCGACAAGGCCATATAATCTTTCATATACATGAAATCTGTCTACAAGCCTCTAAGAGTACATAAACATATAAAGGCCGGGACAGGGCCCCGTCATACCAATAAATACATAGTATACTGACCAAATAAGTAACTCTGGAGCAAGTGGAGTGTACCAACACCTTCCGCTGAGCTGATAGCTTACTAGGAGGATTGTCAACCTGTCTATCGAGACCTGCAGGCATGAAATGCAGCGTCCCCAGGCAAAATGGACGTCAGTACAAATAAAGTACCAAGTATGTAAGGCATGAAAGAAACATGGGGTAAAGAACTCAACCTGTAAGTCTGAATAGCTTTGTGAATCATGAAACATTTATAATGTCATGCATATGCGTATAAATGTCATACTATGCATAGGTATATGCGTACATAACATCATCAAGCCTCTGAGGGCATCCCATCATATCATCTCGGACATTATGGGTGCAATCATTAACGTATACCAGCTGATCAGGTGGTGGTACGCATATAACGCCATAACCTTTCCCAATATCCCATATACATATAATATACACGTACATAACGCCATATGGTCATGGGTCAATGTACATGTATAAATGAATGCAATGCATAATGAAGTAAGTCAATAAGATATCTTGGAATGTCATAAGATCAATATGCCTTCGATTCATATCAACTACGTATTTTCTAAGACCCATGAACAGACGATATAATAATAGGACACATGGGTAATCAAGAACATAGGCACCCCTAATACTTCTATGAATAGAGTCATTTATGAAAGTTGTATATTTGCTCGTTTTGTTTGTATCATATGGATCATGTGTAACAGCCCGGCCCGCTAGTGATATTGCCCGCTCTAGGCCTAGGCCCTCACGAATTTAAAACGCGTCACTAGGGTCTAAGGCTTGTTAACTTATATACCTGCATCCCTTTTGTGTTTTACCGATGTGGGACTCTATCTAAAGTCTGGGGTGTTACATCCACCCCCTCTTATGGACTCAGTTTCCTCGCTGAGGTTTGCCCCACCACATGGGATTTGCCTAGACTCAGCACTAAGGATTGTCCCGCCTAACCGGGATTTGCTAAACTCAGTTGAACTCTAATCTGACCCACCATCGGCAAATCTGACACAAGAGTGGCTCTGATACCATCTATAACAGCCCAGCCCGTTGTGATATTATCCGCTCTGGGCCTAGCCCTCATGGGTTTAAAATGCGTCACTAGGATCTAAGGCTTGTTAACTTAAATAGCAAATTACATATCAAAATTAAATATCTCCAATATATAGTAAAGAGAATCCAGAGAGAGAGAGTGTGTGTGTGTGAGTGAGGGAGAGAAACATTTTAAGAATCTAACTTTCGACAGTCACAACTATTTAATAATATTTTATGTATTACTTTACTTTACTACTATATATAAATGAACAAAGGTGTACGAACATTGCATTATATAGATGTACAAATAGTAATGTGGGTTGTACCATTAATGTGGGCTTCTCTCTTTGGTCATTAAACCACGTGTATTGCTTCTGAGAATACATGTTCTTTCAAAAGTTAATCTTCTCCCCTTCATTCTCAAACGTCAGGGTGCTTCTCATCTCTGGGTCTACGCCTGAAGAACAGGGTCAACTTTCAGTTTTCTTCAAATTCAAGTCAGCATGATTGCCACCTGAAGAATGGGGTGGATTTTCTGTCTCATGTTGAAGGATCAAGTGGAGATTCAAGGAAGATTCAAGACAAGAAGTAGATAGGATTTTATATTTTTCTTTTATTTTTGCTGTAATTTTTGCTTTCAATTTTTGATGTAATGATAGGAACTGCGGACCGGAACCTCGATGGCACTTCACTCGACTCTCCACCTTAGTATCCTTCTCTACTTTTTCTACTTCTGAACTACACGTGGCCTGATTCCTTTATAGCCAAGGATATATAGGCAACTCAGATACCAGGACTCGGTCACAATCTTTTGTCCATCTTTATTTTGTTTTGAATAAGCGTCGTGTCAGAAATCAATTACGTCGCTTACTTGTTTCTTTGCTCAAAACACTTCGTGTTTCCAAGCAAATAAGGGCAGCTGTAAGCACGTAATATTTGACCTGTCACGTTTTGAGCTATTTTTAGTGTTTAAAATATTTATTTAACTTAATTTTAATTTTTATGGAGTTTTAATCAATTTTTACTTCAAATTACAATTTAAAAACACAAAAATATTTTTATCTTTAGTTTAAGGTCAATTAGTATATTTATAGTATTTTAAATTTTACCATGACTTTAGCCTATTTTCCCTACTTTTTATGTTATTATAACATTTGAAAATACAAAAATAATTTTGCTTTAGTATTTAGTGTATTTTAATAGTTTACTCTACTTAAATAGGACTAATTAACATTTTAGTAATTTTAGTAGTTTAGACTCATTATATTTACTTTGGGATAAAAGAGGCGCAAAATCGGACGGCCCATTCCCCTTAGACCATACAACCCCATCAGATTTTTGAATCCCAAAAATCCTACTATTAAAAAAAGCTCTCACCCTCATTTTCTGGAGATTAGCCGTATCCTCCCCACAAAAAAGATCCCAGGCGTAAAAAGGAAAAGAGAGGACCAACAAAAGAGACGTCGAGCATCCACCAAATTTTGGGGTCCTCTCACCATCTCTGGTCTCATATGCACAAAGAAAAATGGCAGATTCATTTTGCCTAAAAATAGAACGCCTAGCTCCCTCGTTCTCTACTGTGTCGTCACCGGATTTGGTCACCGGTCGGTGCCTACTGCTCGTCCCTTTCACTCCTTCTTATTCTTCCTTTTTGAGTGGATATAGATCTAAGAAAAGAGAAGACCAGACACCTCCCTTCACCAAAAATCAACCACCCACGAACAACCACTACACCACCGGAAAGCGGCCACCCAAATCTCCATCTTCAACGCTAGCGACCCAACACCTCTCAATAGCTTTGTAGGAATACGAAGAGGTGCTGTTGAGGTCGAGTTTGAGTTTTCCGGGTTTCAGTTCGTTGGTCTGTCAAGGTCCTTCATTCGCGATTTTCGATTTATGTCGATTTTGGGTTTAAATTTGGTCAGTGGCTTTATTTAGCAACTCACCCGTGGTTATTGTACAAGTTTTGGCTGTAAAAATTGCACGGGGCGCCCTATTTGGTCGCCCCCATTTAACCTATACCCATTTTTTTAAAAAAGTTTTAACTTGTACCCACTTTTTAAACAACGTCAGCCTCCTTTCTCCTCCTCCTTTGTTATCTTCTTCTTTCTTTTGCTGCTGTTGGTGCTGCTATGAAACTTCAGTTCATGGGATGATTGCCATAAGTATGTTTATCAGATTATTTAAAAATAAATTATAAATAATTACGTAAGTTAGTAGACAATAATTTGTGAATATTTCCACGTACGGGAAGTTTAAGGTCACACTTAGTGATTCTTTTCATGATAATTCTGTTCTTTTTACGTTTATTTGTTTCCAAATTTTATGGTTTAGATATTATTGGTAATCTGATTATTTTATAGTAGTCTGATTATAACAAAACTAATGAACACAGGATAAAAAAACAGCTTATTTAGTGCTGAAGTTTTTTTACAAATGAACTAAATAACTTCAGCATCTTCTGCTGAAGTTTTTGAACAAGCTTTATGATAAAACTAATGAATCCAGGACAAAAAAAATTTTAGCTTATTTTGTGCTGAAGTTTTTACAAATGAACTAAATAACTTCAGCATCTTCTGTTGAAGTTTTTGAACAAGCTTTATGACAAAACTAATGAATCCAGGACAAAAAAACTTCAGCTTATTTAGTGCTGAAGTTTTTATAAATAAACTAAATAACTTCAGCATCTTCTGCTAAAATTTTTGAAAAAGCTTAATGACAAAACTAATGAATCCAGGACAAAAAAACTTCGGCTTAATTAGTGCAATTACAAACAAAAATTTCAACAAATAGGGAACAAAACTTCAGCTACTATGCTTAAGTTCAGCAATTACAAACAAAAACTTCAGCTACTATGCTTAAGTTCAGCAATTACAAACAAAAACTTCAGCAAATAGAGAACAATACTTCAGCTACTATGCTTAAGTTCAGCAATTACAAACAAAAACTTCAGCACACTTGGTTCAGCATACTTGCTACTTCAGGCCCGTCTACTAAAATGCTGAAGTTTTGCGTGATAGCCTTGGCTACTTCAGCCCCGTATGCTGAAGTTACGCGAAAAAGTGGAAACGCTTGCAATTTTTTTTGCAAAGTGGGCACAAGTTAAAACGTGAACCAAAAGCGGATATAAATGCAAATCCCCGTTTTGGCGGGAGACTGTTAATTTGAAAAATATTCATTAAAAGGTCCATTTCTTGCTTTGTCTTTCACATTTTTCTCGTTCTCTGTTTTTGATGGTTTGGTTCATGTCTTGAATTTTTTTATCCCATTTCGATTCTTTTCAGTTTGATTAGTAGATTTTAGGCCAAAATTAAAACAAAAACTAATTAGAAATTGATGTGAAATCTTCAATAAGCTACTTAAATATATATATATAAAAGACATGAAGGCCTACTGTTTAGATAACACCAGTTTTCTTTAGAAACTTAGGCAGTGACTTAAACCATAGAGCCAAACAGAATTTAGCCAATATTGCACTCTTCTAATTCTCCAAATCTCTCCATGCTTGAAGAACTTTTCCTCCTCTTCCGTTACAGTCTTCATCCTTTGGGTTATTTGATTTAATTGAACTAAAAGAGTGAGTAGGCCATTGTTGAATTCGTTGATTTGATCGTGAGTTGATCTAATGAATTATATGGGTTTGAGATTAGAAGTTGATCCAATTTTGTTTTCCATAACTCATTGTCTCACAATAATCTCAAATTAGTTTAGAAAAAAATAATTCTTAATAATCGCTAGCATGCTTTAGGCGTGTATTAATAAATAAATTATCGTGATTATGTACACATTCGTGTGACATAGTTACGGTTTTCAAAATTAAAACCAGGGTATGCGCTTGCGCAACTTTGGGCGAAACAATCTTATTAGTCATTAGTGTTATTAATTGTGTACACGTATGCATGACATAACGTTGACACATCAAACAAAGCGAGTACACGTACACGTGACTCTTTTTCTAGATAATCCCGTAATGCCATAATTCAATAATTAAAAGCGGTAAAGGGTAAAATGCACGTAGGTTTAAAATACGTAATTAAACAAATTAATTAAGCCATTTATGATTAAAGCGACCGTGCTAAAATCACGGAACCTGGGAATGCCTAACACCTTCTCCCGGGTTAATAGAATTTCTTATCCGGTTTTTTGGTTTTCACAGACTTTAAAAATAGAGTTAATTTTCCTCGATTTCGGATTTAAAATAAATCGGTGACTTTGGACACCATACAATGTAGAGAAACTGGTGAAGCCTGTCTTCCCCACAAAGGCACGTCTGCCAATAAGTTTCTCAACCACTCGACTTCTTGCCCTGCCAACTCAAGAGCAATGAATTCAGACTCCATAATAGATCGTGCTATACAAGTCTGTTTTGAAGACTTCCATGAAATAGCACCTGCACCCAAAGTAAACACATAGTCACTAGTGGAGCTAACTTCATCATTATCAGTAATCCGTTTTGCATCACAAAATCCTTCTAAAACAGTAGAAAATTTATTAAAATGCAAACACCAATCCATAGTATCTCTCAAATGCCTTAGCAAACGATGAAGAACATTCCAATATTCACTACTAGGATTGTGAGATATCTACTCAATCTACTAACAGCATAATCAACATCAAGTCGTGTATAATTCATGAGAAACATTTACCATTTATCTTAGCATACTCAGTTTGAGAAATACTAGATTCCTTATTCTATTTCAAGTGTATGCTAGGATCATAAGGAGTTGTCACAGGTGCTACATCAAAACAATTAAACTTTTTTAACATTTTCTCAATATAATGAGACTAAGAAAATGAAAAACCATTAGAAGTTCTTTTGATTTTAGCCCATCACATATGCTTCTCCAAGATCTTTCATTTCAAATTTAGAAGACAAAAAATTCTTAGTCTCATTAACAACATTCACATTAGGGTCAATGATTAACATGTCATCCTCATACAAACATATAATAACACAATCTGATCCTATCATCTTGGAATAATCACAAGTATCAGATGCATTAACAACAAAACCATTACCCACTAATGTGCTATTAAACTTTTCGTACCATTGCTTAGGTGCCTGCTTTAGACCATACAAAGACTTTCTCAATTTGCATACTTTATTCTCCTGTCTTTGGATCACAAATCCCTCAGGTTGAGACATATAGATCTCTTCCTCTAAATCACCATTTAGGAAAGTCGTTTTAACATCCATTTGATTTATCACTAAATTATGAATAGCGGCTAAAGCAACAAGAGTTCTAATAGTCGCTATCTTAGCCACAGGAGAATAAGTGGCAAAGTAATCAATGTCTTTCTTTTGGTTAAAACCCCTAATAACAAGTCTAGCCTTATATTTCTCAATTGTTGTAACTACCCGACCGGTCGTTTTGATCCCTAGCTCGTCGTTCAGTAGCCTGAGGCCATGAGCAGCTCCATTTCAGGTATTACGACTTGTACGTGTGGTCGGAATTGAGTTTCGGAAAGTTCGGAGTTGATTTGGAAAGAGAATTCTCATTTCAGAGGCTTAAGGTTGAAAGAATTAACTAGGATGAGATTTTTGAGTAAACAACTTCGGAATCAGGATCTGAAGGTTCCAGCAAGTTCGTATGATGATTTTGGACTTAGGCGTATGCCCGGTTCGGGTTTTGGATAACCCGGGAGTGTTTTGATGCCTATTGAGGAAGTTAGCATTTTAGAAGAAATTTCATAAGTTTGGCTTGAAGTGCATTTCAGTGTTATCAATGTCCGTTTGAGATTCTGAACAGTGAATAGCTCCGTATGGTGATTCTGGAGTTGGGGGCGCGATCGGAAGTGAATTCGGAGGTCCGTAGGTCATTTTGAAGTCATCTGGCTAAAGATGGAAAATTGAAGGTTTTGAGAAGTTTGACTGGAAGTGGACTTTTTGATATCGGGGTCGGAATCCGATTCCGAAAGTTGGAGTAGGTCCGTAATGTCGAATATGACTTGTGCGCAAAATTTGAGGTCAATCGGATGTGATTTGATATGTTTAAGCATCGAAAGTAGAAGTTGGAAATTCTAAAGTTCATAAAGCTTGGATTGGAGGTTGATTCATGATTTTAGCGTTATTCGATGTGATTTGAGGCCTCGAGCAAGCCCGTAGCGTGTTTTGGGATTTGTTGGTAGGTTTGGTTGAGGTCCTGGTGGCCTCGGGTGGATTCCGGGTGGTTAACGGATCAAAAATGGAAATTTTGGAAGGCTGAGGCTTGCTGGTTGCTGTCATAACCGCATCTGCGATTTTGGATCGCAGATGCGGTACCGCAGATGCGGCAATTCAACCGCAGAAGCGGTTTTGGGCTAGAAGAGGAAGGACCGCAGATGCGGTCATATTTCCGCAGATGCGGAACCGCACCTGCTGTAGAGGCATCGCAGAAGCGGATTTTGCCAGGGGCTCGTGGACCGCAGATGCGGTCAAGGTTCCGTAGAAGCGGGACCGCATCTGCGGGAAGGGGAACGCAGAAGTGAAAATGGGCGGCCTAGTGGAAGCCGCAGAAGCGGCTGATGGTCCGCAAAAGCGGGACCGCGGAAGCGGAATTTCTTCCGCAGAAGCGGAAGTAGCTGGAGGCAGAGGGGTTGTTTTAAAAATCGGGATTTGGCCATTTTCTCTCATATTTTTCATGGCTTGGGCGATTTTTGGGAGCTTCAAGAGGGGATTTTCGTCATTAACGTTAAGGTAAGTTATCCCTACCTATTTTGAGTTAAATATATCAACTATATATGGATTTGAGCATTTAAATTAGTATAAACTTAGAGGTTTTGGTGGAAAACCTAGGAATATACATTTCTTGGAATTTAACCACGTTTTTGGGTATGGAATTGAGAGTAAATTATATATTTGAGTTTGTGAGGTTATGGGTAAACTTATTCCACGAAAATTTTGGAAACCAGGGGCACGTGGGCCCGAGGTCATTTTTGTCAACTCTTCGATCGGGGGTAGGAATTTCTACAAATTGGATTATAATGAGAAGTTAAGTATATATTAATGGATTTACATAATTATTGGCTAGTTTTGGAGCGTTGTGCATCGATTCGAGTCTTCGGAAGGGCGTGGAATGCCGGTTATGGACCTTCGGAGCGAGGTGAGTCTCCTTTCTAACCTTGTAAGAGGGAATTATCCCCATAGATGAAATAATTGATTATGTGCTCCTATTTGTGGGGCTACGTACGCACGAGGTGACGAGAGTCCGTGCGTAGCTACTATTATGCTATTGTCCGGGTAGTTAGGACCCAAAAGCATGCTATACTTGGATTATCTACGAACCTATTGATAGCTTGAATTGCTTAAATCACATCAAATAAGTAGACGAGTTTCTAAACAGATAAAACTTCATTTTTTTTTCCTAAATGGTTAAAAGAGGATTTGTTTTCATTGAATAATTACTCCGTGTGGACCTCTTGATTGACTGTGTGAGTTTAAATTTTGGAGCGGGCCGAACGCCTCGGCAGATTAAATAGATGCATCTATGGTTCGCGTCGTTCGACCCTCGGCAGTGCACAGTTTACATTTCTGTTGGAGCGGGCCGTCGACCTCGGCATGAGTTGCGCATGCTTGTATTGCTGCTTGAACTTATTAAAGTTGTTATTGCCTCTTCATGGCTTGAGAATATTTGGAAATTAATGGAAAAAGGAATTTGGGAAATTTCCCATAAAAAGGAATAATAGTTTACTTGTTTCCTTCTATTTGATAAAAATCATGTTGATAGAAATTCACGAATTAATGTAATATTGACATCATTATTAGACCACTAGTAAGTGTCGAAGTTGACCATCTCGTCTCTACTTCTTCGAGATTAGGCGGGATACTCATTGAGTACACGTTGTTTACGTACTCATACTACACTTCTGTGCATTTTTGTTGCACAAGTATATGTACCTCTAGCGGCCTACTGGGCGTAGCAGCACGGATGATTCTGGGACTAGGTGAGCTGCATTATTCGAGACGGCCGCAACTAGAGCAGTCCCTTCCGGCATACTGTATTTACTTTCTGTCCACTGTATTTCGGACTGACCTAATACCTATTTACCTCTTAAATTATAATATTATCTTCTTTGATACTGGGTTCTGGGATGGTTTGAAGTATTTTACATTAACTGCTTATCATTTGAATTCGATTTGAGACTATTATCTCTTTACTTATGAAATTAGAAGGAAAATCTGGGTTTTCAAAATTGTCTAAATTGGAATCTAATTAAGTATTTTTATTTGGCTTGCTTGACAGCAGTGTCCGGCGCCATCACGACCCTTAGTGGATTTTGGGTCGTGACAACATGGTATCAGAGCACTAGGTCCCTAGGGTCTCACGAGTCATGAGCAAGTCTAGTAGAGTCTCGCGGATCGGTACGGAGACGTCTGTACTTATCCTCGGGAGGCTGCAAGACTGTTAGGAGTACTTCCCTTCTTGATTCCTTATCGTGCGATTTGATCCTTGGAGGCGTATGCCTTTAATTCATTCCTACTCAATCTTACGCGAGGCAAATCGCTTGTTATAAATCGAGAATTGAAGAATCATAACGGTACTACGGATGTGGTGCCGGATGTTTCTCCCGGTGTAGTTGATTTGATTATTATCTTCGCCTTATGGAAGGATATTTTAATGTTTCAGCTCAGTAACGGTGCTTCTGAGGGCTTTGGGGCTAGGAACAAGTTGCCATGATGCCTATGAATGACTGTTCCGCAGTAGTGATATGATGGTAGGATGTTTACCCACGTGTCAGGGCAGTGAATGACTTGAAGGGAGGTTTACTCAGCGCTTAATCAAGAGATTCAGTATTTTATTCCCGGCAGGGGAAAGGCAAGCAGACTACGGATGGTCAGATGTGGGCTGGTGGAAGTAATGAGACTTGGTATTTGCAAGCGTGGTGGAGCTTTCTTCTATGATGGGGTGTCGTTGTCCTAATTGAACATACTAAGTTTGTCGGTATTATGATCTGCTACAATTCGCCTTTGGGGCAAGATATTGTGAAATAGTATTGGAGATACAACTGTCAGATATCGCAGGGTGCGGAGGTTCAGGATTGAATCAGTATTTCTAATGTTGACGGTTCGATAAAGATGACCTTCGGAAAGGTTTAAAGTTAGCAGCAATTGTGGGTTCAAGTGCCACGAAGATAGATTTTTATTTAAGACAGCCATTGAATATCAAAGGACGAGGAAGGACATGTGGGAAGCGTCAGGCGGTGTTCAAAAATTCTAAAAAGGCCAGGTATATGAAGCGAAGGTCGAGTAGTCGATTAAGGGGATGAGTTCCGCCTAAGTGGGAGAGTGGCGGAGTTACATATGGGCTTTGCAGTGGGATGACCACGTACCTTAAGGAGAGTTTGGGGCGATTTGAGAATATTAGTGCTTGGTTATTGGGGTCTACGGATCTAATTTGAAGTAGGGGTTCTTGTGCGGCAGGAGATTTAATATAACAGAAAGGAGCCGCTTAAATGAAGAAGGATGCAACATAACTTTGAATTGGAAGGATGTTGCCGCACATTTAAATGATGTCCACGAGGGGTAAATGGACCTGTGCAGCTGGAGAGTGAGCTCAGACTCAGGATGGGTTATTGATGTCGTAGTGATTGTACCCCGTGTAGCAGCGCTGGAAGATGTCGGGAGTGATTTCTACAGGTAGTACATCCCTATAAGCAGGTTAGCGATCGCGTGGTTGGCGAGCTTCTGCGAAGAATTCTATTGGTTATACACCAAAGGGATCGGTCGTGCGAATGTTGTTGATGATTCTGAGTATAAAAAGGGGGTTTCTATAGTAAGATATCGAGCATGTTGGCAGTTGATTGCGCAAGGTTATGTCATAGGAGATTAAGAATCCTGGTAAATTCCATAGTTGTGTAATAGTGGCTTCGAGCTAAGTGGGAGAGTCCCACCGCTTATGATTGGGTTGCATGGCTAACTACTTGCGAGGTTTTTGGTTATTAGTATATTGATGGGCTATTTCAGCTACGGGAAAAGAATATAAGTGGAAATTTGAGCAAAGGAATTGTTAAAGGGTGCTATGGTTGGCCTTATTGGGTCATGTTCAGACTTGGAGGAAGATTCAGGATTTTGTTTTGTATAGTTGCGGGTTCCAAGGGAAGTGTTTCGACGGGTTCTTCACCAAGGGGTATTCATGTGATGTAAGACTCATGGAGTTGATTATATTCGGGGCCAAGTCAGAGCGGGTGGCTCTCAACAACGGTCATGGTAAATTCACAAGATGGGGTGTGATGCCTAATGATTTTGGGCGTATGGTTACGGGTAAGAATCAAGCTTGTTAGCAGCTTATGAGGAGAGGCACAAAATGTTCGGTGATGTTTTGGCTTGTGATATAGCAATTGGGAGGTGTGAAAACAGTTCGTGGGATTTCAGATAGCATGGTCTCGCGGTTCAAGGTTACTCGAGGTGAGTGCGAATAGAGTATGGTAAGTGTTGGATGGAGTTATTATTGTTTCGATAGCAATCAAGGATAAATTGGACGAAGATAGATTGGTTAGCCATAATTGAGTTGGCATATTGGTGGTGGAGATCAGTTCCTTTCGTGTGATCAAGTTATGCAAGTGATTTGTGACGGTGCGTATGAGGCTTGTCAGCCGCCGTAGTTGATATTATTCAGGAGCATTCTTCTATTATGGCTTGTTATGTGGAAGCGGATTCCGGAAGGGCTATGGTGCCTTAGACCACTACCTAGATGTTTCATGTTCTACGGTTATAAGAATTTGCCTGTGTGTTGCTATGTTTCTCCTGAAGTGAGTTCAGTGAAAGGCTTTTATATGATGAAGTGTTGACCTATTAGTGGTTCCGGAGTTATGATAAGAACCATGTCCTATCGTGCATTGGCATGTCGGGTGCAGTGAGTAGTATGGAATTTGAAGTGAGAATTAAGGTGGCAGTTCGGTGTGGACAAGTATGTCACAAGCTCGGATGAGCAGGAAGGGAGTTTTGATGTTTAAAGTAAGTGGGTATTGTCTTCAGCGTCACTTGAGATTGGTGTTCTGTAAGAAGGGCTTGTATCATGGTTAATGATTCCTGATCGCTTTTCAACGTTGGTGCAGCCGGTGGTTGGGATGTACGGACCTGTTATGTGTTTCAAAAGGTTGTGGGAGCGCGTCCCACAGGAAGATTGTATAAGTGTGACATATGGTCACTTGATTGATTAAAGATTTAACCCCAGTATGGAGATTTGTGATGATATCATTAATTTGAGAATTTATGCCTGGAGGGCACTCTGTTTATTGGGTTATGGACTGTGGAGGTTCGCTCCGGTTATGAGGGTTGTTCTTATGTGTCATGAGGAAAAGGGGAGTTATTATGGACCTTTGAAAGGTTATTAGCCTAGTTGGTGCAATTAGAAATCGGCTTGAGATCAGTGGATTGATATAAATGTGAACAGGGGCTTATATCAGGACAGATGTATTCATCTCAGCAATACGCTCCTCATGGAAGGGAGTCGGGGTGTTATTTCGTTGTCAGCTATTTCATGTAATGATGTATTGCGTCGTGCGAATTGTGAGACGGCTTGGTGAATTTCTTATGTGTTGAGGTTTCGCATAGAGATGTGGTTATATGAGCAGGATGGCTCTTGAGATTCAGATCATATATCGCACTTCAGTTGTGCTCGAGTTTGTGGATTATAGCGTTATATGTCTCCCCAGGGAATGGTATTATACACTTAGCGTGTTTATGACTGATATTCAGTATTTTGTTGTAATGAGCAACTTAGCTCGAGGTACATCTCCTTATGCGAGTTCCATGTGTGGATCGGGTGGCACACCGCCATGGGTATGTTATTTGGATCGGGTGGCACGCCGCCATGGTTATGTTGAGTGGATCGGGTGGCACGCCGCCATGGTTATGATTGCTCGGATCGGGTTGCGTGCCGCAACAGTGTGATGTTCAGTACAGTTCCCCATATCTGTTTATTGTGTTCTGTTTCCTATTTTCTGAAGGAAGCTCATATTAGCTGTGCGCCCGCGTCGCATGTATGATTCGCGAGCGGGGTAATTGAAATTCCTTTTCAGAGTTCATTTCCCTTTTGTATCGCATCCTAATTGGTAGCCTATTGGCACATTGTGGCATCATATGAGACTTTTGGTCATGTCGGGGTGGCTTATTGCCTGAGCAGTTCGTACTGGGTGAGACGAGATTGTTGGATTTAGGATCAGTGCAATCTGATTACGTGAAATATATTAAGGAGCAAAGATCATTATTTGGTTCAGAATAAGGAAAAATTTCTTGTCAGAAGCATAGACTCAATGATTGGTTGACTCGGCAGTTGATTATGAATTTCTGCACATCTCTCCCGTTGTGGCGGCATTGTAAGAGTTAGAGTAAGACCTGTGTATGTCATGGGGTGCAATGGAGCATCAGATTCGTGGAATTTTGACTAAGTTGATCAGAAAATGTTATTGTGGTCCGGTGAGTAAAGTGATGCTAGGTGTGAATTCAGCAAAGTTATGCAGCCATGTTTGGGTACAGCGTGTAGTGAATGATATGGTGATCTTATGTTGGAAACAGGTCGGGCATAGCATTCCGGATGTTGGAATTTGGCTCTAAGTCTTATTTGCTTGCATAAAAGGGAATATCTTCAGAATTGATCGAGCTGATGTGCTCAAGTGAGTTAAGGTAGCACGGGAAGGTGCATAAGGCGTTAAACAGCGATTCAGACCACTCCAGTGTAGTTCTCAGCACGTTTGAGGACGAACGTATGTTTAAGTGGGAGAGAATGTAACGACCCGACCGGTTGTTTTGAGCCCTAGCGCGACGTTCAGCAGCCTGAGGCCATGAGCAGTTTCATTTCAGGTATTACGACTTGTACGCGTGGTCGGAATTGAGTTTCGGGAGGTTCGGAGTTGATTTGGAAAGAGAATTCTCATTTCGGAGGCTTAAGGTTGAAAGAATTAACTAGGATGGGATTTTTGAGTAAACGACCTCGGAATCAGGATATGAAGGTTCCAGCAGGTTCGTATGATGATTTCCGACTTGGGCGTATGCCCGGTTCGGGTTTTGGATAACCCGGGAGTGTTTTGGCGCCTATTGAGGAAGTTAGCATTTTAGAAGAAACTTCATAAGTTTGGCTTGAAGTGCATTTCAGTGTTATCGATGTCCGTTTGAGATTCCGAGACTGCGAATAGCTCCGTATGGTGATTCTGGAGTTGGAGGCGCGATCGGAAGTGAATTCGGAGGTCCGTAGGTCATTTTGAAGTCATTTGGCTAAAGATAGAAAATTGAAGGTTTTGAGAAGTTTGACCGGAAGTGGACTTTATGATATCAGGGTCGGAATCCGATTCCGAAAGTTGGAGTAGGTCCGTAATGTCGAATATGACTGGTGCGCAAATTTGAGGTCAATCGGACGTGATTTGATATGTTTAAGCATCGAAAGTAGAAGTTGGAAATTCTAAAGTTCATAAAGCTTGAATTTGAGGCTGATTCATGATTTTAGCGTTATTCGATGTGATTTGAGGCCTCGAGCAAGCCCGTAGCGTGTTTTGGGATTTGTTGGTAGGTTTGGTTGAGGTCCCGGGGGCCTCGGGTGGATTCCGGGTGGTTAACGGATCAAGAATGGAAATTTTGGAAGGCTGAGGCTTGCTGGTTGCTGTCATAACCGCATCTGCGGTTTTGGATCGCAGATGCGGTACAGCAGATGCGGCAATTCAACCGCAGAATCGGTTTTGAGCTAGAAGAGGAAGGACCGCAGATGCGGTCATATTTTCGCAGATGCGGAACCGCACCTGCGGTAGAGGCATCGCAGAAGCGGATTTTGCCAGGGGCTCGTGGACCGCAGATGCGGTCAAGGTTCCGCAGAAGCGGTCAAGGTTCTGCAGAAGCGGTCAAGGTTCAAACCTTCAGAGCAAGGTGAGTCTCCTTTCTAACCTTGTAAGAGGGAATTGTCCCCATAGGTGAAATAATTGATTATGTGCTCCTATTTGTGGGGGCTACGTACGCACGAGGTGACGAGAGTCCGTGTGTAGCTACTATTATGCTATTGTCCGGGTAGTTAGGACCCAAAAGCATGCTATACTTGGATTATTTACGAACCTATTGGTAGCTTGAATTGCTTAAATCACATCGAATTAGTAGACGAATTTCTAAACAGATAAAACTTCATTTTTCTTAAATGGCTAAAAGAGGATTTGTTTTCATTGGATAATTACTCCGTGTGGACCTCTTGATTGACTGTCTATTTGCGTTTAAATTTTGGAGCGAGCCGAACGCCTCGGCAGATTAAATAGATGCATCTATGGTTCGTGCCGTTCGACCCTCGGCAGTGCACAATTTACATTTCTGTTGGAGCGGGCCGTCGACCTCGGCATGAGTTGCGCATGCTTGTATTGCTGCTTGAACTTATTAAAGTTGTTATTGCCTCTTCATGGCTTGAGAATATTTGGAAATTAATGGAAAAAGGAATTTGGGAAATTTCCCATAAAAAAAAAGGAATAATAGTTTACTTGTTTCCTTCTATTTGATAAAAATCATGTTGGTAGAGATTCACGATTTAATGTAATATTGACATCATTATTAGACCACTAGTAAGTGTCGAAGTTGACCATCTCGTCTCTACTTCTTCGAGATTAGGCGGGATACTCATTGAGTACACGTTGTTTACGTACTCATACTACACTTCTGTGCATTTTTGTTGCACATGTATATGTACCTCTAGCTGCCTACTGGGCGTAGCAGCACGGATGATTCTAGGACTAGGTGAGGTGCATTATTCGAGACGGCCGCAGCTAGAGAAGTCCCTTCCGGCATACTGTATTTACTTTCGTTCCTCTGTATTTCAGAAGGATGTTGTATTTTATTTCCTTGTCAGTAGAGGCTCATGCACTTGTGACACCTGGTTCTGGGATGGTTTGAAGTATTTTACATTAACTGCTTATCATTTGAATTCGATTTGAGACTATTATCTTTTAAAATTGCTAAATTGAAGGAAATTCATGGATTTTAAAAAGTATTAAAACGAGATTTGGATTAAGTAATTTGGTTGGCTTTCCTGACAGCAGTGTCCGGCCCCATCACGACCCTTAGTGAATTTTGGGTCGTGACAATTATACCATCGGGTCTCAATTTCTTCTTAAATATCCACTTGCTATTTATAGGTTTACAACCTTTAGGCAAATCAGACAAGTCCCAAGTGTGATTAGAAATTATAGAGTCTAATTCACTTTTAATGGCCTTTTTCAAAAAACTAGCATCTATTGACCTCATTGCTTCAATGCATGTCTTAGGGTCTTCTTCTATTAAATAGATTGACACTAATTCATCACTCAAAACATCAAGATCAATATTTTCAGTCAAGAAAGTAGTAATAAAGTCATGACCAAAGCTAGCTTCAATTCTACGCCTCTTACTTCTTCTAAGTTTATTTTCATGCTCATTAGCAGTGTCACGCCCTGAACCTGGGCCTGGACGTAACACGGCACTCGGTGCCTGACTACATGTGACCGAGCGAACCAACTGGCTGGCTGAATCAACATGCGGTATCATAACATACTGAATGCGGAAGATAAACTAACACATGCTGATATACTGAAAGTCTGGATGATATAAATCAAAGTGCGGAAATACTAATACAATTTTGAAACATCTTTGTAGCCAACATAGCTTAATATGAAAAGACTGCGACTCTGTCTAACTGTCACTCTAATCTATGAAGCCTCTAATGAAGCACTGAAAATACTGACTGTCTGAAAATACTGAAGACTGTAAGGTAGTGATAATGCCCCGAAAGAACCGGGGATCACCAAATAGCTGGTACGAGAATCCTAGTGCTCTGAATCGTCAACCTGTAAATCATTACCTACATCGTGAGATGCAGGCCCCGGGCAAAAGGGACGTCAGTACATTTGAATTGCACTGGTATGTAAAGCAACTGAAAGAAAGAATTATAAATGCTGAAACTGAAACTAAACTAATAACTGAGAATTGATAATTGATAACTGAAATGATAACTATTAAAACTGAAACTGATAGCTGATAACTGAAATGATAACTGATAACTGATAACTGAAATGATAACTAATAACTGAACTGAACAAAGGAAGTAAGGATATGAATACTCCCTCTTCTGAATGATGAATAACCTATTTATCTGAATAAGCTACGGCCTCGGGCCCAATATATATGTGCACAAGCTATGACCTCAGGCCCAAGTATATGTATACATAACTACGACCTCAGGCCCAAAAATGCATAAAGCATAAACTACGGCCTCAGGCCCAAACATGCATAAAGCATAAACTACGGCCTCAGGCTTACAGGTGTTCAACATTCAAGAACTGAGAATCAGACTGAAATACATGATAGTGAAATACTAAATAACACTGAGTTACATGATACTGGAATACTGGATCACACTGAGTTACATAATACTGGAATACTGAATAGGACTAGACTGAGACATGTATTCTTGAACTGATTATGAACACGGAAACTTCAACTGTTTATGGCATACTGAGTAATCTATACTAAGACTCGGGGGCATCAAACCCAAGTCTTTATTGAATACACACTGAGCTCACAACGTTCAAAATGAAAGTGGTGAACGAGTTATGAAGCTAGAGAATAGAAGTTTTGCAACTATTCAAGGAACTAGGCTTAACTATATTTCTGAAGCAATAGGTAACGTCGTAAAAGAAACGTAGTGTAGGGAGAATCATTAAAATTCCCAAACATAGAGAGTTAGCCTCACATACCTTAACTTCCTGCTCTTGAGCATAATACAACATTCGCCAACCCTTTCAACTTTAATCTATATCAATACAAGTCAAAGGGATTCCATATTAGCAATAATTCTCATGTTTTGGTCACTTAAGCATTTTATCAAACACTCGGTGAGAATAAATATTCATAGTCCTTATTAATGGTGTCTCTACACCCAACAACCCATTCTCTTATTCCTAGTTAAATTCTAAAGTCTCAAACGATTATAATCAACATTATTCTTCATCACCCATAAGGTAAACAACACCCTTAACCAATCATCAACAATCAACACCCCAACCCTATAATCGTTCATGCTTTTCTATCAAACCCATCAACTCATATCTCATGAACTAGGATTTATAATCATTAAACCAATGCTAGAATCAATTAGAGGGTGAAGACATTACCTTTTTGAAGTTCAAACCCTTTGAATTCGAGTTCTAGGCTTCCTTCTCTCAACAATGATGTACCAATCGAATATCTAATGATATGGAGGGTTTACCCATGATAATAAGATGTTGGGAAATTGAAATTAACTTAGAGTCACCATTAGAACGTACCTTGGGTGGTGGAGGGACCCTTAAGGAGTTAGGTTTTTGAGAGCTTTACTTTCTAGAGCAAGTTTTTATGTTTTGGGGCTGTGGGGGGCCGAAATAGGGCTAAAAAAAATGACTTCCCAAGTTGGCCACCGCGTCCCAGTAGGCCCGACCGCGGTCCCGACCGCGGTAAATCGCTTGAGCACTGCCTCACGACCGCGGTCGCGGTCAAACGCGGCTGAATGCGGTGGTTGCGCACCATTCGGTAAAATGAGTATAATTTTTTGCACAGAGCTCCGTTTAGGCTCCACAATATATCGTTGCAAAGCTATTTCAATGTCCTACAACTTTTATGCCTTGAGTTTTCCTAAATTCCTTACACATTTTCACTAAACCCTGCTGGAAGACAAACCTTCTGCAAACTTAGTTGATTTTGTCAAATCTTATGCCCCTGACTTTCCATCTTGATTTTGAAACAACTATTTTCACCCATAATCATCCCGATAGGACTTCCTATGCCCAAAATATAACCTTACTACTCCTTTAACTCATTCATGCCTAATCCAAATGTACAGGGTGTTACAAGCAGTAGCACTAGAAGAAGGCACAATATGAGAATTAACAGACACAGATGTAGAAGCATTATTAGGCACATCACTAGGCACATTATTTTTCAATGGAAAAAAATCTCAAAAAATTCTGCATCTCTAGATTCACAAATAGAACTATCATCCAAAGACAAAATCTATATGCAGCACTATTTTGAGCATAACTAATGAAAATAGCATCAAAAGTCTTGGGTCCAACATTTACTTGTTTAAAATCAGGTAGACCAACCTTAGCCTAACACCCCACACTTTCAGAATTTTCAAGTTAGGGGCAAACCCTTTCTATAACTCATACGGGATTTTATCTAACTTCTTATGAGGGACTTTATTAAGAACATAGCATGCAGATAAAACAACTTCTCCCCACATATTATCAGATAAACCCGAACTCAAAAGCAAAGAATTCATCATTTCCTTAAGGGTTCTATTTTTCCGTTCGGCTACACCATTTTGTTGGGGAGTATAGGGAGCACTAACCCCATGTATAATACCATTTTTCTCACAAAAGGCTTCTAGAGTGTTAGTACTATATTCACCTCCCCTGTCAGACCTAAGCCTCTTGATTTTTCTGGCTAATTGATTCTCTAATTCTGCTTTGTATTTCAAAAATATGCTTTCAGCCTCATCTTTTGATTAAAGAAGATATACCTTAGTGTATTTAGAAAAGTCATCTACAAAGGTGATGTAGTATTTCTTTCCACCCTTACTAACAGTGTTCTTGAAATCTGCTAAGTCTGAATGTACTAGTTCAAGCAATTCTGTTTTTCTACTAGTTACATTCTTAAAAGGCTTTGGTATGTTTTGTTTCTACACAAACAAGACACTCAAAAAAATTATCAACATTAACTACATGAATTAATTCCATTTTTTTTAAGTCTTTTAATAGAAGCAATATTAACATGACCTAGTCTACCATGCCACAAATCAGTAGATTCAGCAATATTAGCAGAATTGAAAGTACTAGTATTATTAGTAATCTCTTGAGCGATGTTCAGTCTAAATAAACCCCCACTAAGGTAACCCTTCCCAACAAAGTCTCTCCCATGAGAAATAAAAACTTTATCAGATTCAAAAATAAGTTTAAGACCTGCTTTGTTGAGAAGCGCACCAGAAACTAAGTTTCTACGAAGGGAGGGTACATATAGAACATTGTTCAAGGCTAAGGTTATTCCAGAAGTTAACTTTAGGAGAATTTTTCCTTTACCCATAACTCCAGCTGTAGTGGAGTTACCCATGTAGATACACTCGCCATCAGTAGATTCCTCAAAGTTGTGAAACAGCTCCTTGTTGGCGCAAATGTGCCTTGAAGCGCTTGTGTCCAGTATCCAGTCAGTCTTGTTAGCCACCATGTTCGCCTCAACAACCACAGCAGCGATGGCATTACCATCCTCAGTAGGGTTAGCTTGGACTGGAGCTTTTCCTCCATTCTTTGAGCTTTGTCCTTGTCTCTGGTTGCACTGAAAAGCCTTGTGACCAATTTTTCCGCAGACATAGCAAGGTCCTTTCGACTTTTGAATATGGCCCTCTGGCTTATTGAAGTAATCCTGCTTCTTCACATGTCCTTTCTTCTATTTTTCTTTAAACCTATCTTTCACAAAAGTACAAGAAGATTCCACAAAGTTAGGTTTAGAAGAATTAAGAGAGAGAGATTTCATCTTATCCTTAAGCCGTTCAGACTCCTCATCTTTGAGACGGTTTGCTTCCTCAGTCCTCATGTGACTGATCAGTTCTTGAAGAGTTAAGTTTTTCTTCTTATGTTTTAGTTGATTCTTGTAATCACTCCAGGAAGGTGGGAACTCTTCAAGCAGAACATTAGCCTGAAGAATCTCACACATCTCCATGCCCTCGTTCAAACATCATCAGTCAAGTTCTCATACTCGTGAACGTGTTCCATTATTGGCTTATCATCAACCATCTGAAACTTGATCCACTTTCCAACGACTTACTTCTTTTTCCCCGCGTCATCAGCACCATATTTCTTTTCCAAACTGTCCCATATGACTTAAGAGGATTTATAATTTATAAACAAATCAAAGAGAGGGTTAGTCATATGGTTAAGCAGATGCCCTGTCATTGTTTTATTATCCTTTTCAAATTTCTTCTTAGCGGCATCATCAGCAACAATAGTATTAGCAACATTAGAACTATCAGCAACAATATCAGCCGGAGGATCGTTAAACAAAATATAATCAACTTCTAATTGTTCAAAGAAAATTAAAAGTTTTTGGGACCAACGCTTATAATTTTTTCCATCTAAAGGCTCAAGCTTTGAGAGACCAGGTAGTGTTTTGTTCAAAGTGGTGGCCATTGGTCAATATTATATGTAAAATCGCTTTCAATTGTAAGAAAAATGAGTAGATAATATTGACTCAGAACAAGAAGGAAAGAAGAACAACTTATCAAAAATACTGTGTTGTGGCAAGCCACTACCTTGAAAGCGATTTTGGCCCAACTGGGTGCAAATCGTTAAGACCGGTCGCTCCCCAAGGCTCCACAGCACCTCCAAACACATGCACTCGTGGCTGGAAGTTTAGAATTTGCACAAAACAGTTTCCCAAAAAGAAGAGAAGATGAGGGTATTTTCTGTGTTGGATAATTCACAAAGACTACCTTTTTATAGGCAAAGCTGTTGGACAGTTACAGATGAAGGAATTAATCTGTAGCTGTTACAGAAATTAAAATGTTGTAGGAAGAAAGTAATGATTAGCAAGATGAATTCATGGTTAAGAATTGAGTGAATATGATGGCTAAGATCATCCTATTTATAGACAATTAGGGAGGTTGCATGTATGACAAGTGTGGAGAGCTTTTAACACTTGTCCAAATATACTAGTCCACTGTAACGATCCAGCCGGTCGTTTTTGAAATTTACGCCCCGATCCCCTGTTAACTGCTTTCCCCAAGCTTATTGTTGCTATTTTGATTTGCTGGGATGTTCGGTTTTGAGTTTCGGAGAGTTTTGGGACACTTAGTCCCTAAATGAGAGCTTAAGTGTTGGAAACTGACCGTAGTCGGAACAGTGTGAAGACAGCCTCGGAATGGAAATCCGATGGTTCCGTTAGCTCCGTTAGGAGATTTCGGGTTTAGGGGCATGGTCGGATTGTGTTTTGGAGGTCCGTAGCTAATTTAGGCTTGAAATGCCGAAAGGTCAAATTTTGAAGTTTCCGGTTCGATAGTGAGATTTTGATCTGAGGGTCGGAATGGAATTCCGAGAGTTGCAGTAGTTCCGTTATGTCATTTGTGATGTGTGTGCAAAGTTTCAGGTCATTTGGACGTGATTTGGTTAGGTTTTTGATCGAAAGCGTATTTTTAGGGAGTTTGGAGTTCTTAGGCTTAAATCCTTGATTAATTCGAGTTTCCGATGTTGTTTTAGGTGGTTTAAGGATTGGTACAAGTTTGAATAAGGTATTAGGTGTTATTGGTGCTTTTGGTTGAGGTCCCGGGGGCCTCGGGATGATTTCAGATGGTTGACGGAAAGATTTTTATAAGTTAAGAGATTGCAGATTTTTGCTGCTTCTGATATTTTCGCATCTGCGGTTTGGGGACCGCAGATGCAGCTAAGGAGACCGCAGAAGCGGATTTTGGTTGGTTCTTCAGGTTTCGCAGATGCGGTGGATCTTCCGTAGAAGCGGAACCGCATCTGCGAGTGGAGTACCGCAGATGCGGAACTTGGCCATTTAATGAAAGTCGCATATGCGACATTTTGGTCCGCAGAAGCGGGACCGCAGATGCGGTCCCTTGACCGCAGATGCGGAATTAGCTGAGCAGAAATATAAAATTTCGAGGGTTTGGTTTCAAAAGTTGGAAAATCGAATTGGTGCTCGGGAGAGGGCGATTTTGAGAGGGATTTGAAGAGGAGATCTCTGGGTAACGATTCTTTAACCCTTTCTAGTTATATTCCATCAATCTTTAGTTAATTTCATCATTTGATTTCGGAATTTTGGTGGAAATTGGGGGAAAAGTTCTTAGACCTCTAATTGAGGATTTGAGGGGCAATTTGGACTCCGATTTCCGTGTTCTTGTTATGTGTAGACTCGTGAGAGTACGAGGTTTCCGAAAATATAAATTTCACCTGATTCCGAGACGTTGGCCTGAGGGGCATTTTGGTCATTTTACATAATTTCGCGTATTAGTTTTGAATTAAATCGTAGAATCAGTTGCTTGAGTTGTTATTTACGATATGTACTGGAATTGAATAGATTTGGGGCATTCGGAGCCGGATACTCGTGGCAAACGTGTGGTTTCGAGTTGATTTTGGAGCCGGTTCGAGGTAAGTGACTTGTCTAACCTTGTGTGGGGGACTTTCCCCTTAGGATATGATGTTTGGTAATTGAATGCCCTGTACGTGAGGTGACGAGCGCGTACTTGAGCTAATTATTGAAAATCCGGTTTTACTTATATATTTAGATTGAGTTTCTTTCTTACCTGCTTTATTCTATTTGCAATTATAGCCTGTGTTAGTTAGAAAAGCATGCTTAGCTGATCTAAATTGCCTACTTGCTTAAGTTGCTTTGTTTGTACTACGTGAAGCATGTTAGGCTAGAACTATCTGTTGCCTTGTATTTCTTTGAACTTCATTGCTGAATATCTTCTTGTTGTGGCTGCGTATTTACATTGGGACTACGGATGTGGGATTCCGGTAGCTCCCCCCCTTGTTTGTTTACTTGGGGACTACGGGTTAGATTCCCGGTAGATCCCCCTACATATTTACTTTGGGACTGCGGGTTCGATTCCCGATAGATCCCCCTGCACATTGATAGTTGGACTACGGGACGGTATCCCGGGAGATCCTTCGGATATACACATATGATGGAATACGGGATGGTATCCCGGGAGATCCACTGGATAGTTGAGAAAAGGACTACAGGACGGTATCCTGGGAGATCCTCATTGTTACCATTGGTATTGAGCTGTACATATTCTGTGTTTACTCCGTTCTCTGTGTATTTGTTATTGCCTCGTTTAACCTGTCTTATTCACTGTTGTACTCATTATTGCTGCCTGTTTTCATACTGTTAATTCATATTATATTGTCTAACCTCAGTAGGGCCCTGACCTTCCTCCTCACTACCCGACCGAGGTTAGGCTTGGCACTTACTGAGTACCGCTGTGGTGTACTCATGCCTCTTTTGCGCATGTTTTTCATGTGCAGATCCAGGTACTTCTTATCATCCCTATCATCCTTGAGGGAGGCGACTATTCAGAGACTTCGAGGTACACCTGCCGCGTCCGCAGGCCGAGGAGTCCCTTTCCATTCCTACTTTTAGTATTTTAGCCCTTCTGTACTTTCTGTTCCTGATAGACAAATTCTGGAGTTAGAGCTATGTAGTACTCCCTCTGTTCCAATTTATGTGAACCTATTTCCTTTTTGGTACGTTCCAAAAAGAATGAACCCTTTCTAAATTTGGTAACAATTTAGCTTAAACTTACAATTCTACCCTTAATGAGAAGCTTTTATAACCACAAAAATACTCTGGGGCCCTTTTTGACTTGCTTAGGACCACAAATTCCAAAAGTCTTCATTTTTTCTTAAACTCCGTGCCCAGTCAAACAGGTTCACATAAATTGGAACGGAGGGAGTATTTCTTGTCTTAGCTTGTGATTCGTGGGTTTTCGGGTCTTGGGTTAGATATTGTTTTGAGATTTATATATATGGTGTATGCCGAGCGGCACATTTAAACGCTATTAATGCCTTAATTCTGCCTTTAAACTGTCTTACTTCCGCAATTTGGTTTTTATTTTGTAATTTAGGCTTACCTAGTCGTAGAGACTAGGTGCCGTCACGACAGTTCACGGAGGGCGAACTGGGGTCGTGACAAGTTGGTATCAGAGCTCTAGGTTCATAGGAGTCACGGATCACAAGCCGGATTATTAGAGTCTCGCTGATCGGTACAGAGACGTCTGTACTTATCTACGAGAGGCTATGTAACTGTTAGGAAAATTCCACTTCATTTGACTTCCCTGTCGTGCGAGATTTTTGACATCACAATCCTAAACTTCTGCCTTCTATTCTCTCACAGATGGTGAGGACACGTGCTACTCGAGATGATCAGGCACCCGCGCCCCCTACTGCAGCCGTCAGAGGCCGGGGTCGGGGTAGAGGCCGAGGACGCTCACGTGGTGCAACGAGAGCACCTGCACGAGCTGCCGCCGAGGTACCACCAGCAGATCTAGCCGGAGTCCAGGCACCTGTCACGCCTACTGCTACTACTACTCCAGCCCTTTAGGAGACTTTGGCACAGTTTCTGAGCATGTTTGGTACATTGATTCAGGAGGGATTGATTCAGGTTGTACCAACTACTTCACAGGCCGGGGGAGGGAACCAAACTCCCGCCGCCCCCACTCCAGAGCAGCGAGTTCCCATTGGTCAGGTTCCAGGTGTCATGGCGACACAGCCTGTGGTCCCAGTTCAGCGGGTGGTGAGGACCTCGCCAAGTAGGGGACAGGTGGGTCCAGGAGAGAGAGGACAGACGAGGTCAGGAGGGAGAGTACAGAGGAGTGAGTAGACCACGTAGGCCCGCTGGCCCTTATTTTAGAGGAAGAATACGACATGGTAGAGGTTTTTGGGGTCAGCCAGCTCAATTTGCATCTCAGATTTCACACAGGATTTCAGGTGTTCAGGGGTCTCGGCGTACTCGTGCCGCACAGTTCCTACTGCCACGTCCTCCCAGAGCTTGTTTTGAGTGTGGTGACACACGCCACGTAGTCAGGGATTGCCCTAGACTTGGGAGGAGTGCACCTCCACAGATTTCTCCGCCACAGCGTGCCCCGCAGAGTTCTCAGGCCATGGTTACAGCCCCAGTTGCTACCCCACCTACCCGTACCGAGGCTGTTGCTCTCCGATTCTATTATCACAGGTATTGTCATGGTTTGTTATAGAGGTGTACCAATTCTATTCGATTTAGGCTCCGCTTATTCTTATGTGTCTTCTTATTTTGCTCCGCATTTGGGTGTACCTCGAGATTTCCTTGAGTTTCCCTATTTATGTTTCTACTCCTGTGGGAGAATCCCTTGTTGTGGGCCGCGTTTATCGGTCATGTTTGGTTACTATTCGTGGTTTTGAGACCAGTGCGGATTTCTTGTTACTCAGCATGGTTGATTTTGATATTATCTTGGGCATGGACTGGTTGTCGCCCCATTATGCTATTCTTGATTGTCACGCCAAGACCGTGATGCTGGCTATGCCAGGTGTACCGCGTGTTGAGTGGAGTGGTACTTTAGATCACACTCCCAGTAGAGTTATCTCTTTCCTCAAAGCTCAGCGTATGGTTGAAAAGGGTTGTGCCGCGTAATTAGCTTATGTGAGAGATGTCAGTGTTGATACCCCTTCTGTTGATTTGGTCCCACTGGTACGAGATTATCCCGATGTGTTTCCAGTTGATCTTCCAGTCATGCCGCCTGATAGGGACATTGATTTTGGCATTGATTTGTTGTCGGGCACTCAGCCCATTTCTATTCCTCCGTACCGTATGGCTCCTCCTGAGTTGAAGGAGTTGAAGGAGCAATTGCAGGAATTACTTGATAAGGGTTTTATTCGGCCCAGTGTATTGCCTTGGGGTGCTCCTGTGTTATTTGTGAAGAAGAAGGATGGTTTTATGCACATGTGTATTGATTACCGCCAGTTGAACAAGGTTACAATGAAGAACCGTTATCCTTTGCCTCGTATTGATGATCTATTTGACCAGCTTCAGGCGCACGGGTGTTTTCTAAGATTGATTTGCGCTCAGGTTACCATCAGCTGAAGATTTGGGAGCCAGATATCCTGAAGACTGCCTTCAGGACTCGGTATGGGCATTACGAGTTCCTTGTTATGTCATTTGGGCTAACCAATTCCCCAGCAGCCTTCATGCATCTGATGCATAGTGTATTCCGGTTATATCTTTACTCTTTTGTCATTGTCTTTATTGATGATATTCTTGTGTATTCCCGGAGTCGGGAAGATCACGAGCAGCACCTGAGGACAGTGCTTCAGACTCTGAGGGAAAAGAGATTATATGCAAAGTTTTCAAAATGTGAGTTTTGGTTGGATTCTGTGGCATTCTTGGGTCACGTGGTATCGAGTGAGGGCAGTCGGGTGGATCCGAAGAATGTAGAGGTAGTGCAGAGTTGGCCCAAACCATCCTCAGCTATAGAGGTTCGTAGTTTTCTTAGCTTGGCGGGCTACTACCGTCGTTTTGTAGAGGGGTTTTCATCGATTGCATCCCCTATGACTAGATTGACCCAGAATGGTGCTTCATTTCAGTGGACAGAGGAGTGTGAGGCGAGCTTTCAGAAGCTCAAGACAGCCTTGACTACAGCCCCAGTTTTGATATTGCCTACCTGTTCGGGGTCCTATACTGTCTATTGTGTTTCCTCGAGAGTTGGCCTTGGAGCTGTATTGATGCAGGACGGTAGGGTGATTGCCTACGCGTCCAGATAATTGAAGATACATGAGAAGAATTATCCTGTCCATGATCTTGAGTTAGCTGCCATTGTTCATGCCTTGAAGATCTAGCGTCATTACTTGTACGGTGTGCCTTGTGAGATATATACTGATCACCGGAGTTTGTAGCATCTGTTCAAGCAGAAGGACCTTAATTTGCGTCAGAGGAGATGGCTAGAGTTGCTGAAGGATTATGACATCACTATTTTGTATCACCCGGGCAAGGCCAATGTGGTGGCCGATGCTTTGAGCCGCTGGGCAGAGAGTTTGGGGAGTTTGGCTTATTTACTAGCAGTCGAGAGGCCTATGGCGATGGATGTTCAGGCCCTAGCCAGCCAGTTTGTGATATTGGATCTTTCGGAGCCCAGCCGGGTTCTAGCTTGTGTGGTTTCCCGGTCTTCCTTGTTTGATCATATCAGGGAGCGGCAGTATGATGACCCTCATTTGCTTGTCCTTAAGGACAAGGTGTTGCATGGCGATGCTCGAGATGTGACCATTGGTGATGACGGAGTATTAAGGATGCAAGGTCGAGTTTGTGCATCCAATGTCGATGGGCTTCGGGAGTTGATTTTAGAGGAGGCCCATAGTTCGCGGTATTCCATTCATCCGGGTGCCGCGAAGATGTATCAGGATTTGAGGCAGCACTACTAGTGGAGGCGGATGAAGAAGGATATAGTTGGGTTTGTAGCTCGGTGCCTTAATTGTCAGCAGGTGAAGTATGAGCACCAGAGACCAGGTGGATTGCTTCAGCAGATAGAGATTCCGGAGTGGAAGTGGGAGCGGATCACCATGGACTTCGTATCTGGACTCCCACGGACTTTGAAGAAGTTCGATGCCATTTGGGTTATTGTGGATCGGCTGACCAAGTCCGCGCATTTTATCCTTGTGTGCACTACCTATTCCTCGGAGCGGTTGGCGGAGATTTATATCCGGGAGATTGTCAGTCTGCATGGTATTCCAGTTTCTATTATTTCAGACAGAGGTACTCAGTTCACATCGTGGTTCTGGAGAGCCGTACAGCAGGAGTTGGGTACTCGAGTGGAGTTGAGCACAACATTTCACCCTCAGACAGACGGGCAGTCCGAGCGCACTATTTAGATCCTTGAGGATATGCTCCGTGCGTGTGTGATTGAGTTTGGAGGTTCTTGGGATCAGTTCTTTCCATGGGCGGAGTTTTCTTACAACAACAGTTATCAGTCCAGCATTCAGATGGCGCCGTATGAGGCTTTATATGGTAGGAGGTGCAGATCTCCGGTGGGTTGGTTTGAGCCGGGTGAGGCCAGGCTATGGGGCATAGAGTTTGTTCAGGATGCATTGGAGAAGGTTAAGGTGATTCAGGATAGACTCCGTACAGCCAAGTCCAGATAGAAGAGCTACGCGGACAGGAAGGTTCGTGATGTTTCATATATGGTCGGGGAGCGGGTTCTGCTTCGGGTTTCGTCGAAGAAGGGCGTTATGAGGTTTGAGATATTGAGACGTGTTAGAGAAGTTGCTTATGAGCTTGCCTTACCTCCCAGCTTGGCAGGAGTTCATCCGGTATTTCATGTTTCGATGCTCCGGAGATATCACGGTGTCCCGTCGCACGTGTTGGATTTCAGTTCAGTCCAGTTGGACAAGGATCTATTCTATGTTGAGGAGCCAGTGGCTATATTGGACGGGCAGGTCAGAAAGTTAAGGTCAAAGAACATTGCTTCAGTAAAGGTTCAGTGGCGGGGCTAGCCGGTCGAGGAGGCGACCTGGGAGACCGAGCAGGATATGCGCAACCAGTACCCTCATCTTTTCACTACTTCAGGTATGTCTTTGTGCTCGTTCGAGGACGAAAGAATGTTTAAGTGTGGGAGAATGTAACGACCCGGCCGGTCGTTTTTGGAATTTACGCCCCGATCCCCTGTTAACTGTTCTCCCCAAGCTTATTGCTGCTATTTTGATTTGCCGGGATGTTCGGTTTTGAGTTTCGGAGAGTTTTGGGACACTTAGTCCCTAAATGAGAGCTTAAGTGTTGGAAATTGACCATAGTCGGATCAGTGTGAAGACGACCTCAGAATGGAAATCCGATGGTTCCTTTAGCTCCGTTAGGTGATTTCGGGTTTAGGGGCGTGGTCGGATTGTGTTTTGGAGGTCCGTAGCTAATTTAGGCTTGAAATGCCGAAAGGTCAAATTTTGAAGTTTCCGGTTTGATAGTGAGATTTTGATCCGAGGGTCGGAATGGAATTCCGAGAGTTGCAGTAGTTCCGTTATGTCATTTGTGATGTGTGTGCAAAGTTTCATGTCATTCGGACGTGATATGGTTAGGTTTTTGATCGAAAGCGTATTTTTAGGGAATTTGGAGTTCTTAGGATTAAATCCTTGATTAATTTGAGTTTCGGATGTTGTTTTAGGTGGTTTAAGGATTGGTACAAGTTTGAATGAGGTATTAGGTGTTATTGGTGCTTTCGGTTGAGGTCCCGGGGGCCTCAGGATGATTTCGGATGGTTGACGGAAAGATTTTTTTAAGTTAAGAGATTGCAGATTTTTGTTGCTTCTGATATTTTCGCATCTGCGGTTGGGGGACATTTGGCCTACGCGAACGCGAGACTTGCTATGCGAACGCGAAGGGCCTGGAAATTGGCCTTCGCGAACGCGAGATACTGTACGCGAACGCGAAGAAGGAGGGGTCAGACCTGGGCAGAATGTTTTAAAACATTTCATCCGCGAACCCAACCCATTTTTCCACCATTTTGGGCATTGTTGAGAGCTTTTGGACGGGGATTGAAGAGAGTTTCAACTGGGATCGATTAAAGGTAAGTTTTATGAGTTAAAAACATGATTTTATTGTAGAATCATCCTTGAAATTCATGAGAATATAGCCAAATTGTAAGAAATTAGGGCTTTAGTTTGAAATTCTAAATTTGAGATTTGAGGTGCCATTTGTGGTCCGATTTGAGAGATTTTGGTATGTATAGACTCGTGGCGAGATGAGGAATCCCGTGATGTTAATTTTCTAATTTTTCGAGAAGTGGGCCCGGGGCTCGGGTTTTGCAAATTTCGTGATTATCGATATTTTTCGAGTCTTTTTGATTGGGTTATGTTCCCTTAGCCTACTGTGACGTATTCGTTGTGGTTTTGGTCAGATTCGGCGCACGAGGAGGTTAATTCGAAAGGCAAGGGCGTAGCAAGCTAGGACTTTGGCCAGCTTGAGGTTAGTAATAAATGTAAATGCTGTGTTGAGGGTTTAAAACCCCGAATTTGCACATCGTAGTGCTATGTGAGGTGACTTGCACGCCGGATAACAGGCGTGGGGTAGAACACCGTCGGGGATTGTGACTTGGTCCGTCCCGCTTAATAAAATTACTACCTAATTGATTGTAGTTTTTGTGATATCCTTATAAAAATGGATTAATTGTCATAATTGGGCTTCGTGCCGACTACTTGAATCCTTCAGGGATTATTTTTATTGGTTTCTTATCATATTTCTAGATATTGAACTCAGTCCTGGTATTTAACACTATTTTTTTGTAAACTCAGCCATTTTTCTAAAAGTAGAAACTAAAGTAATATTTTAAATGAAGTTTGGGCTGAATATTTTTATATTATTGTGCCGAAAGGATTATGTGATTTTGGACTGAGCATGGGATCGGACTGCACGCCGCAGTGGTATGATATTGATATTGATATGAGGCCGAGGGCCTGTTTGATGCCACGATATGGCTTATTATTGCGCTTGGGCCGTAAGGGGCCCCTCCCGGAGTCTGCACACCCCCAGTGAGCGCCGTCGACGTTAAATAAATGGAGCGGGCTGCACGCCGCAGCGGGGTACTGGAGGTACCGGGTTATGTATTGCATTGCATATTTAATTGTCAATTATTCTTCATCTGTTGTGGCGTTATTATAATTGTCTTATATGGTTATTGTAATTATAGCTTTACCTTGTGTTATTTAGGATTTCTTATCCTCAAACTTTATTTATATTTATTACTTTCTGGGTTGGAAGTACTCACAATACTCCCTGCACCTTGTGTGCAGATTCAGGTACACCATAGGGTGAGTGAGGACTTGTTGGCTGAGCAGCGTTTATCCGGGAGTATCAAGGTAGCTGCATGGCGTTCGCAGCCTTGATCTCTCCCATCTATCTTTATCCTTCTATTCGTATTTTCTTTCTTAGTCAGACTTGTGATTAGGTGAATATTTTGTATTAGAGGCTCATGTTCGTGACACCAGATCTGTGGGCTATTTAGTATTTCATTTTGGAGTTTTCGGATGTTAGAAATTATTTCAGGGATTCCGCACTTGTTATTTTTACTTGTGAATATTTATTTATCCATCTAGGTTATTTGGTTAAGGTTGTGTAAATGGTCGGGCTTGCCTAGTAGTGTGTTGGGCGCCATCACGACTGGGGTTTGGGTCGTGACAAGGTGGTATCAGAGCCTAGGTTACTTGGTCTCGCGAGTCATGAGCCGGTTTAGTAGAGTCTCGTGGATTGGTACGGAGATGTCTGTACTGATCCTCGAGAGGCTGCAGAACCTCTAGGAAATACTTCATATTCTTGAAACTCTTGTCGTGCGGTTTTGTTGAACTGTGAACTAAATCTTTGTTATTCTATTCTCTCACAGATGGTGAGAACACGAGCTACCGAACGTGACGGACGACCACCAGTGCCACCTACTGAGGCCGCCAGAGGCCGTGGGCGCGGTCGTGGTCGTGGCAGGGGTAGAGTAGTCGGGGTAGTACCTGCTAATCCGATAATTGCCCCAGCTCAGGATCAGGCTCCAGCGGTGGAGACTCCAGCAGCACCTGCTCAGGCACCAGCTGTGCCTATTGTGATTCCGGGTCTTCAGGAGACCTTGGCACAGATCTTGACGGTCTGTACTGGTTTGGCTCAAGCAGTTTCAGCCACCACAGCAGCAGCAGCTACTTCACAGACCGGGGGAGGCAATCAGACCCCCGATGCTCGCACACCTGCGCAGGGAGTGCAGGGGCTACAGACACCGGAGGCACCTCCAGCTCAGCAGGTTGCACCAGCTCAGGGTTTTGTGGTTCCAGCTATGCCAGACGATGAGCAGCGTCATCTCGAGAGGTTTGGTAGACTCCAGCCTCCGACATTCGGTGGTGCTGAGGGCGAGGATGCCCAGAGTTTTCTTGACAGATGCCAGCGTATGCTCCGTACGGCAGGGATCCTTGAGTCGAGTGGTGTGGCATTTACTACTTTTCAGTTCACGGGGGATGCTCTTACTTGGTGGGAGGACTTTGAGAGGCGTAGGCCTGCCGGTGCAGCACCTCTGACTTGGCAGCAGTTCTCAGCTCTTTTTCTGGAGAAGTATATACCTCAGTCCCGCAGGGAAGAGTTGCATAGGCAGTTTGAGTGGCTGACACAGGGAGATATGACAGTGACTCAGTACGAGATGAGGTTTTCCCAGCTGGCTCGTCATGCTACTTGGATGGTTCCATCAGATCGTGAGAGGATCAGGAGATTTGTGGATGGTCTTAACTACCATCTCCGTATTCTGATGACTAGAGAGAGAGTACTGGGTGCTACGTTTGAGGAGGTGGTAGACATTGCTCGTGAGATTGAGTCAGTTCGCCGTAGAGAGCGAGAGGAGAGGGAGGCTAAGAGGCCTCGTGGATCGGGCAGTTACAGTGGTGCTCCTTCGAGGGGTCAGTTCCAGCAGGGTAGAGGTCGCTCTTTCAGGCCTGCTCAGTCAGCTCGTCCAGAATATCGTGGGGGATCTTCAGGCCGTGGTCATCATGGGCCCCAGCAGGGTCAGACTTCACTCAGCGCCCTCCCAGCTTAGAGTTCATCTCATGCCCCATCAATTCAGGGTTCTTCTGCGCCGAGTGCATCTGCTAGTCACTCCGGTGCGAGAGGTTCTCATCAGTCCCCATCTTCAGTACCGGGCAGCTGCTATGAGTGCGGAGAGTTGGGTCATTTTAGGAGGCAGTGCCCTCGCCTTCGTGGCAGACAGCATCAGCAGAGGGGTCAGCCCTCGACTTCTGCTCCAGTTACTTCACCACCCGCCCAGTCAGCTAAGGGTGGAGATCAGGCAGCCAGGGGTCGTCCCAGAGGTGGAGATCGATCAGGCGGTGGCCAGGCTCGTTTCTACGCTATGCCGGGCAGGACAGATGCCATTGCTTCAGACGCTGTCATTACAGGTATTATTTCAGTCTGTCACAGAGACGCCTCAGTATTATTTGATCCCGGTTCTACCTATTCATATGTGTCTTCATATTTTGCTCATCATTTGGGTACATCCCGAGGGTGTCTTGCCTTACCTGTTCATGTATCTACCCCGGTGGGCGACACTATTGTTGTAGACCACGTATACCGGTCGTGTTTGGTGACTATTGGGGGTCTGGAGACCCGAGTTGATTTATTGCTACTGAGCATGGTAGACTTCGATATTATCTTGGGCATGGACTGGTTATCTCCGTGTCATGCTATTCTAGACTGTTATGCTAAGACAGTCACTTTGGCTATGCCGGGTGTACCGCGGATCGAGTGGCGTGGTGTGACTGACTATATTCCTAGCAGAGTTATTTCTTTCTTGAAGGCCCAGCGTATGGTTGAAAAGGGTTGTCTTTCCTATTTGGCGTTTGTGAGAGATGTGGGAGCTGAGACTCCTAGCATTGAGTCTGTTCCCGTTGTGAGGGAGTTTCCCGATGTGTTTCCTGCAGACCTGCCGGGTATGCCGCCGGACAGGGATATTGATTTCGGTATTGACCTGGTGCCGGGTACTCAGCCAATTTCTATTCCACCATATCGTATGGCACCAGCGGAGTTGAAAGAATTGAAGGAGCAGCTTCAGGAGCTCCTGGATAAGGGGTTTATTCGGCCTAGTATGTCACCTTGGGGTGCACCAGTTCTATTTGTGAAGAAGAAGGATGGCACAATGAGAATATGCATCGATTATAGGCAATTGAACAAGGTAACAATTAAGAACAAGTATCCCCTACCTCGCATTGATGATTTGTTTGACCAGCTTTAGGGAGCGAGGGTGTTCTCCAAGATTGATCTCCGTTCGGGTTATCACCAGCTGAAGATCAGGGATTCAGATATTCATAAGACTGCTTTCAGGACTAGATATGGTCATTATGAATTTCTTGTCATGTCTTTCGGGTTGACTAATGCCCCAGCAGCTTTCATGCACCTGATGAACAGTGTGTTCCGTCCTTACCTGGATTCATTTGTCATAGTGTTCATTGACGACATACTGGTATACTCGTGCAGTCAGGAGGAGCACGCGCAACATTTGCGAGTTGTGTTGCAGAGATTAAGGGAAGAGAGGCTTTATGCAAAGTTCTCCAAGTGTGAGTTCTGGCTCGGTTCAGTGGCTTTCTTGGGACATGTGGTGTCCAGCGAGGGTATTCAGGTTGACCCAAAGAAGATAGAGGCGGTGCAGAGTTGGCCTAGACCGACCTCAGCCACAGAGATTCGCAACTTCCTTGGGTTGGCAACTATCGCCGGTTTGTGCAGGGTTTTTCCTCTATTGCATCGCCCTTGACCAAGTTGACTTAGAAGGGTGTCTCATTTGTATGGTCGGACGAGTGTGAGGAGAGCTTTCAGAAGCTCAAGACGGCTTTGACCACAGCTCCAGTGTTAGTCTTGCCATCAGCTTCAGGATCTTATACGGTATATTGCAATGCTTCGAGAGTTGGGATTGGTTGTGTTTTGATGCAGAAGGGTAGAGTTATTGCGTATGTTCTCGTCAGTTGAAGCCCCATGAGCAGAACTACCCCGTCTATGATTTGGAGCTAGCTACTATAGTTATTGCACTAAAGATTTGGAGGCATTACTTGTATGGCGTATCCTGTGAGGTATTCACTGATCATCGCTGTCTTGAGCATTTTTTCAAGCAAAAGGATCTTAATTTGAGGCAGCATAGATGGTTGGAGTTACTTAAGGATTATGACATTACTATTCTGTATCACCCGGGGAAGGCCAATGTAGTGGCCGATGCTTTGAGCCGGAAGTCGGTGAGTATGGGGAGCTTAGCATACATTCCAGTTGAGGAGAGGCCATTTGTAGTTGATGTTCAGGCCTTGGCCAACTGATTTGTGATATTAGATATTTCAGAGCCCAGTCGAGTGTTGGCGTGTGTGGTTTCTCGGTCTTCCTTGTATGACCGCATCAGGGAGTGTCAGTATGATGATCCGCATTTGCTTGTCCTTAAGGACAGGGTTTAGCATGATGATGCCAGGGATGTGACCATTGGAGATGATGGTGTGTTGAGGATGCAGGGCCGGATTTGCGTGCCCAACGTGGATGGGCTTCGGGAGTTGATATTGGAGGAGGCCCATAGCTCACGGTATTCCATTCATACGGGTGCCGCGAAGATGTATCAGGATCTCAGACAGCACTATTGGTGGCGGAGGATGAAGAGAGATATTGTGGAGTATGTAGCCCGGTGTCTTAATTGTCAGCAAGTGAAATATGAGCATCAGAGACCGGGTGGCTTACATCAGCAGATGGTCATTCCTGAGTGGAAGTGGGAGAGGATCACTACGGATTTTGTTACCGGACTCCCACGAACTCTGAAGAAATTTGATGCTATTTGGGTGATTGTAGACAGGCTGACCAAGTCCGCGCACTTCATTCCAGTTTGTACTACTTATTCTTCAGAGCGGATGGCAGAGATCTATATTCGGGAGATAGTTCGATTGCATGGTGTCCCAGTTTCCATCATATCAGATCGGGGCACTCAGTTCACCTCTCAGTTTTGGCAGGCGGTTCAGCGAGAGTTGGGTACTCAGGTGCAGTTGAGCATAACTTTTCACACTCAGACGGACGGGCAATTCGAGCGCACCGTTCAGATATTGGAGGATATGTTACGTGCCTGTGTTATTGATTTTGGAGGGTCATGGGATCGGTTTCTACCGCTTGCAGAGTTTGCCTACAACAATAGCTATCAGTCCAGCATTTAGATGGCACCGTATGAGGCCTTATACGGGAGGCGGTGTAGATGTCCAGTTGGTTGGTTCGAGCCGGGGGAGGCTAGATTGTTGGGGACAGATTTGGTTTAGGATGCATTGGAGAAGGTGAAGGTGATTCAGGAGAGACTCCGTACAGCACAATCGAGACAGAAGAGTTATGCAGACAGGAAGGTCCGAGATGTATCGTATATGATTGGTGAGAAAGTCTTACTGAAGGTTTCACCCACAAAAGGTGTTATGAGATTCGGGAAGAAAGGGAAGCTGAGTCCGCGGTTCATTGGGCCTTTTGAGGTACTTAGGAGGATCGGGGAGGTGGCTTATGAGCTTGCCTTTCCACCTAGCTTGTCGGGCGTGCATCCAGTTTTTCATGTGTCTATGCTTCGGAAGTACATTGGGGACCCGTCCCATGTTTTAGATTTCAGCACAGTTCAGCTGGAGGGTGACTTGACTTATGAGGTAGAGCCAGCAGCCATTTTTGGATCGTCAGGTTCGGAAGTTGAGATCAAAAGATGTTGCATCCGTGAAAGTGCAGTGGAGAGGTCGGCCCGTGGAGGAGGCTACCTGGGAGACCGAACAGGAGATGCGGAGCAGATATCCTCACCTATTTGAGACTTCAGGTATGTTTCTTGGCCCGCTCGAGGACGAGCGTTTATTTAAGTTGGGGAGGATGTGACGACCCGACCGGTCGTCTCATGTGTTACCGCCCTGTTTTCCCCATTTATTGCTTCTTCATGTTTCATTATCGGCATTTGGTGAGTTAGAGTCGAATTGGTTTGGTTTTGGTAGAAAATGAGATATTTAGTCTCTTTAAGGAAGACTTATATTGGAAAAGTCAACCGGAAGTTGACTATTGAGTTAGAGGGCTTGAATGTGAATTCCGGTGATTCGGTTAGCTTCGGGGGATGATTTGTCACTTAGGAGTGCGATCGGAATTGATTTTGGAGGTCCGGTGTAGAATTAGGCTTGAATTGGCGAAGTTAGTATTTTGGCGAATTCCGGTTGGTAGGTGAGATTTTAATCCGGGGGTCGGAATGGAATTCCGAGAGTTGCAGTAGCTTCGTTAGGTGATTTTGGATGTGTGTGCAAAATTTCAGATCATTCGGAGGTGTTTTGGTCGGGTTTTTGATCAAATGCGTATTTCGGAAGTTTTGAAGAAACTTAGGCTTGAATTCGATGAGAAATGATGGTTTTAGTGTTGTTTGAGGTGTTTTTATGATTGGAACGAGTTTGAATGATGTTATAGGATGTGTTGGTGTTTTTGGTTGAGGTTCCGGGGGCCTTAGGTGTGTTTCGGATGCCCAACGGTCATTTTTGGGACTTGTTGACTGCTGGTTGCTGGTATCTGGTTTCCTTCTTCGCGAATGCGAGGGGAGTCTCGCGAACGTGAAGAGGAAAATGGGAGGCTATGATGTTGACCTTCGCGAATGCGAAGGGGGAGTCGCGAACGCGAAGGAGTGGGTCAAGGTGCTACGCGAACGCGGGAGAGTAACCGCGAACGCATAGAAGGAAAAATTGGGCCTGGGGGCATTTGGCCTACGCGAACGCGAGACTTGCTATGCGAACGCGAAGGGCCTGGAAATTGGCCTTCGCGAACGCGAGATACTGTACGCGAACGCGAAGAAGGAGGGGTCAGACCTGGGCAGAATGTTTTAAAATATTTCATCCGCGAACCCAACCCATTTTTCCACCATTTTTGGGCATTGTTGAGAGCTTTTGGACGGGGATTGAAGAGAGTTTCAACTGGGATCGATTGAAGGTAAGTTTTATGAGTTAAAAACATGATTTTATTGTATAATCATCCTTGAAATTCATGAGAATATAGCCAAATTGTAAGAAATTAGGGCTTGAGTTTGAAATTCTAAATTTGAGATTTGAGGGGCCATTTGTGGTCCGATTTGAGAGATTTTGGTATGTATAGACTCGTGGCGAGATGAGGAATCCGGTGATGTTAATTTTCTGATTTTTCGAGAAGTGGGCCCGGGGCTCGGGTTTTGCAAATTTTGTGATTATCGATATTTTTCGAGTCTTTTTGATTGGGTTATGTTCCCTTAGCCTATTGTGACGTATTCGTTGTGGTTTTGGTCAGATTCGGCGCACGAGGAGGTTAATTCGAAAGGCAAGGGCGTAGCAAGCTAGGACTTTGGCCAGCTTGAGGTTAGTAATAAATGTAAATGCTGTGTTGAGGGTTTAAAACCCCGAATTTGCACATCGTAGTGCTATGTGAGGTGACTTGCACGCCGGATAACGGGCGTGGGGTAGAGCACCGTCGGGGATTGTGACTTGGTCCGTCCCGCTTAATAAAATTACTACCTAATTGATTGTAGTTTATGTGATATCCTTATAAAAATGGATTAATTGTCATAATTGGGCTTCGTGCCGACTACTTGAATCCTTCAGGGATTATTTTTATTGGTTTCTTACCATATTTCTAGATATTGAACTCAGTCCTGGTATTTAACACTATTTTTTTGTAAACTCAGCCATTTTTCTAAAAGTAGAAACTAAAGTAATATTTTAAATGAAGTTTGGGCTGAATATTTTTATATTATTGTGCCGAAAGGATTATGTGATTTTGGACTGAGTATGGGATCGGACTGCACGCCGCAGTGGTATGATATTGATATTGACATGAGGCCGAGGGCCTGTTTGATGCCACGATATGGCTTATTATTGCGCTTGGGCCGTCGACGTTAAATAAATGGAGCGAGCTGCACGCCGCAGCGGGGTACTGGAGGTACCGGTTTATGAGTTGCATTGCATATTTAATTGTCAATTATTCTTCATCTGTTGTGGCGTTATTATAATTGTCTTATATGGTTATTGTAATTATAGCTTTACCTTGTGTTATTTAGGATTTCTTATCCTCAAACTTTATTTATATTTATTACTTTCTGGGTTGGAAGTACTCACAATACTCCCTGCACCTTGTGTGCAGATTCAGGTACACCACAGGGTGAGTGAGGGCTTGTTGGCTGAGCAGCGTTTATCCGGGAGTATCGAGGTAGCTGCATGGCGTTCGCAGCCTTGATCTCTCCCATCTATCTTTATCCTTCTATTCGTATTTTCTTTCCTAGACAGACTTGTGATTAGGTGAATATTTTGTATTAGAGGCTCATGTTCGTGACACCAGATCTGTGGGCTATTTAGTATTTCATTTTGGGGTTTTCGGATGTTAGAAATTATTTCAGGGATTCCGCATTTAAATTGTTATTTTTACTTGTGAATATTTATTTATCCGTCTAGGTTATTTGGTTAAGGTTGTGCAAATGGTCGGGCTTGCCTAGCAGTGTGTTGGGCGCCATCATGACCGGGTTTTGGGTCGTGATATTAGGATATGATGTTTGGTAATTGAATGCCCTGTACGTGAGGTGACAAGCGCGTACTTGAGCTAATTGTTGAAAATCCGGTTTTACTTAAATATTTAGATTGAGTTTTTTTCTTACCTGCTTTATTCTATTTGCAATTATAGCCTGTGTTAGTTAGAAAAGCATGCTTAGCTGATCTAAATTGCCTACTTGCTTAAGTTGCTTTGTTTGTACTACGTGAAGCATGTTAGGCTAGAACTATCTGTTGCCTTGTATTTCTTTGAACTTCATTGCTGAATATCTTCTTGTTGTGGCTGCGTATTTACATTGGGACTACGGATGTGAGATTCCGGTAGCTCCCCCCCCCCCTTGTTTGTTTACTTTGGGACTACGGGTTAGATTCCCGGTAGATCCCCCTGCATATTTATTTTGGGACTACGGGTTAGATTCCCGGTAGATCCCCCTACATATTTACTTTGGGACTACGGGTTAGATTCCCGGTAGATCCCCCTGCATATTTACTTTGGGACTACGGGTTAGATTCCCGGTCGCTCCCCAAGGCTCCACAGCACCTCCAAACACATGCACTCGTGGCTGGAAGTTTAGAATTTGCACAAAACAGTTGCCCAGAAAGAAGAGAAGATGAGGGTATTTTCTGTGTTGGATAATTCACAAAGACTACCTTTTTATAGGCAAAACTGTTGGACAGTTACAGATGAAGGAATTAATCTGTAGCTGTTACAGAAATTAAAATATTGTAGGAAGAAAGTAATGATTAGCAAGATGAATTCATGGTTAAGAATTGAGTGAATATAATGGCTAAGATCATCCTATTTATAGGCAATTAGGGAGGTTGCATCTATGACAAGTGTGGAGAGCTTTTAACACTTGTCCAAATATACTAGTCCACTTGGCTTCAATATTTACAAGTGTACCTAGTCTTCCATGCATGAAGACACATGGTAGATTTGCATAGCCACTTGTCAAAGTCATTCAACACTTGGCTTTAAATCAATGACACATGTAAAAACTCTTGCCATGTACCAATTATCTAAGAGTATTTGGTCACAAGGCTTTATGCAAGAAGCCACTTGGAAATAGATAGGACACTTGTAAAATAAAAAGACCCATGACTATTGCTTGTAAATGGATTTTCAGAAAGAAATCTTTGACTTTGCATTATAAATGATACCAACATCGTATTGTACTGTATTGTATTGTAATGTATCTTTTGATGAATACAATATTTGGATAATTATGTCGTTTGCCATCATTTCATGATATCACGCACCAACAATATGAAGAATAAACTTACAATATTGTAAAGAAAAATTGTGATACGGGGTAAAATTATTATATCAAAAGATAGGGTAAGAGAAAAAGATAAGGTAACGACGCGACCACACCAAATTGGTCGTTACATAAAGTGATACATTTCGTCGTTACGTAACGATAGATTTAACTGTACGATACAATAAAATTTAAGTAACAATCAAAATAAATATCGTATTTAAAGTAACAATACGATACAATACAATAGGTACCGACCATCCAAAAAAGCAGTAAGAGAAAGTAAAGTTTATTAAAGGCAGATTTTGCTGATGTGATGAGCCCTTAGAAACTTAAGTGATTTGGGTTTGTGCAATTGAAAAAATCTTTAATTAGAATTTTTTGTTTGAGCGATTTTTGCGGCATTAATAGTGGTAGAGAGCTGGGATACTCCCCAAGTTCTTTTATTTAAAAATTTTTTTCCCATTATTATATTTTCTTTTCAAAAAAATAACTCCGTTAAAATATTTAACTTCTTTTAGTTTCAAATATTTTTTTTAAAAAACACACATTAAAATTTAAAGTATAATTACGTGAATAACACGAGGACCAAAATAAGAATAAAGTACTAATTCAGGGACTAAGATTTTTTTCCTTTAAAAATTTCCTAACTTATAGATTCTTCAACTCTGACTTGACAAATAGAACATAGAACTCTAAATTTATTTCTTATGGTCGTCTTAATTTTGTTTAAAAATCTACGGTGCAACAATTTTATGAATAAATTATGTACAAAAATGAAGATGACAAATAATAAAATGAACCATCGTATAGAAGTTGTCTAGAAAAAATCATGGCTCCAAAAAATTTTAAACAAAGAATTCTAATATTTCTAAATCGAAAGATTCTTTTCTTTCAACCCCTACTTATATTTTGACCAAAAGCAAAACCTTTCTTTGAATTTTTAGTCATTCTATTTATTCAAGGAATAAGTGATGGTCCGAAGATTCTTACTCAGGGAATCCTTGATTTGATTTAGGTTAGGTTTTTTTATTGAGTCAATTGACTAGGTTGAGTTAAAGATTTTGAAGTGCATTGCGAAAACTTGGAAACAGACACCTATACTTGCAATATCTGTGTATTATAACTTCTTGTGGGATCCGGAGGTAACCTATCTTATTTTTTATATTACTAATCTCATGATTTATTATGAAAAATAATAATTAGCATAATTATCTTTCATATAACCTAATAGTGTAAATATTCAGTTACATCCATCATTTACAACTTGCCGGCTTCCAAGCGAAACTCTATGCTACTTCAACACAAAGGTCGATGTTTATCATTGAAAGTGGCAATTTTTGTCGGAGCACATGGAAAAAGTGTTTTATTAGTAAAATCGGCCCATTAACACCTATACTTGTCTCAACCAAGGGCGAGGTTTCATATTACCAAGAGAAAGAACATCACTTTTGTACACGATCATAGTATGTCACGTCGTCTCGCCCCTGTTATATCGAAGAGTACCTATGTACTATATTCCGGTTCACTAACAAGAAAGTTAAGTTCTTTTTTTTAATTAAGGAAAATTAAAGAGAACAAAAAAGCTATGCTTCAGAAAAAACAATAGCTGAAGACTCTTCTTCCCTCAAAAATCTTTGTTGCCTAGCAATGAACTGTTGGGTTTTGGATGTGTTTAATTAATATATTAAATACTTAAAAGAGGGTGAATGGGAAATGGAGGGAAATAAAATTTTTGAGTGAAATTTTAAGTTCCCCCCTTGGTAAATGGGCATTGTCCCATATTGGAAGAGGAAGAGGTTTTTTATGGGTATATAAGCAATTTCTCTTCTTCTAGCTCTTAAAGAGTTGAGAAGAAGGCAAGCCTCGCGCCGTCGTCGTCGTCGCTCGCTCGGCTCGGCTTCGGCTTCGGCTTCGGCTTCGGTCAATCGATTGATTGATTAACTTTTTGGACCAAATTTATTTGTTAATAGTAAAATATTAACAGAAATGTTATTAAATATTTGTTTTAATAACAAAATATTAATATTAAATCCAATCCGTTTTTCTGTTTTGGTAACAGAAAAGTAACTACCCTCTTCAATTTTTCCTCTTTATTTTCCCTCTTTATTATTGAGTAAATGACCATTTATGTAATGGCATTTATGCTGTGGGCGTTTTGCATAAACAGCCATTCTGAAGAGTTGCACCTCTTCAGATTTCAGCCTAACTTTGGCTATAAATACAACACAATTCTGCTCAGAATTTCACTACGATTTTCTGAGTTTCTTCACCTTCTTCTGCATACTTTTAGCATCAAACAAAGCAAAAAGTAAGTGTGATTTGCTACCGAACTTTGTGTTCGCTGAAACACTGGGGTTTGAAGTACCACTACACCAGTGTGTAATTCGTTCTATCCTGGGAGGAAATAATCCATAACCTTGGGTACTAGGAGGGGATTAAATTCCTTAAGGAAACACTGTGAATTCAGTAGGCTCGAATTGGTTTATGTCATTTCTGTTTATGTTCATTTCTGTTTATACTCATTTATATTTCCAGAATTATTTTACAAATACAGTCTACTAACAAGCTTAAGGAATTTAATTTGATTTCTGTATTTGTACTTACTGTTTCTGGAAGAGTAAAACCTTTGTGGTTTTGTACTCTATTA
>NC_031998.1:47690017-47697886 GCF_001879085.1 Nicotiana attenuata
GGACTGGAAACTCGCTCCCAGAATGTTACTGCTACTCAAATGCTGCTCCAACACCTGGATCTGTGCAAAAAAATGCACAGAGTGTAGTATCAGCACAACCGACCCCATGTGCTGGTAAGTGCCTGGCCTAACCCCGGCGAAGTAGTGACGAGGCTAGACCGGATTACCAAACAAACCTATGCAGTTCAAATATATACATACGCAATAGAAGAGAAAACAGAAATTTAACAAGCCAAGAGGGAGGGGAGCATGCTGTAGGGGCTATAGCAATTTAGAATACAAGGTCAATAAATAAGGAATGAAACGGTACAACTACAAAGTCAACGAGAGTGATAATCAAAACATGGCACGGAATGTTCCTTCGTGCATAATAATCAAAACATGGCACGGAATGTTCCTTCGTGCAATAATAATCAAAACATGGCACGGAATGTTCCTTCGTGCATTAATAATCAAAACATAGCACGGAATCAACCTTCGTGCTTTATCACTCTTCCTCACCCAAGCAACAATCACAAACAACAGGGCGAGGGGATAGACAAACAACATTAAATATACCCGGCAAGGGATAACCAAGCAAAACAGCTAAATCCCGGCAAGGGAGCAACAACAATATGTTCAAACATCCCGGCAGCGGAGATAATCACACCCCTTTTTACTACGTTCATTCCTTACTTTATAATCAGGTCAAACATCGAGACAACGCTCCAAGGAGTTCACAAATCATATTTCCTTCTCATTCCTTCCATATCATATAAAAACCACCAATTACACAAGGAAGAGTCACAACAAAATCAAAATAAGCACAACTAAGGACTCACGGTCATGCTAGACACCAGTGTATAGATACTCGTCACCATGCCTATACACCGTACTCAACAATTAGCAATTAGCAAACAATACTCTAATCCTATTCCCTCAAGCCAAAGTTAGATCAAACACTTACCTCGGATGCTCCAAACTCAACTCAAGCCTCTAGTATAGCTTTACCCCTCGAATTCGGCTCCAACTCGGTCAAATCTATGAAATAATGACTTTACAATATTAATAATAGCTAAACAAACTAAACCCAATACTTAAATATGAATTTCCAAGCTCTCTTCTAAAAATTCCAAAATCGCTCCCGGGCCCGCTTGGTCAAAACACGAGGTTCGAACCAATTCCATGTTACCCATCCCCCCACGAGCCCGAATATACAATTTATTTTCAAATTCGACCCCAAAACGAGGTCTAAATTCATGAAAATCGAAAAGCCCTAACACTACCCATTTCCCCCAATTTCAACCCTAGATTACATGTTCTAGGCCTAGGATTTCATTGGATGATGATAGAAAATGAAGAAAATGAGTTAGGTAATACTTACCCAAGAATATTTGGTGAAGAAATGCTCCAAGGATCGTTACAAGGCTGTGGAGAAGAAAGGTTTTCGTGAAATGGGGAAAAATCCCGAAATGGGTTCTGTTTTGGGTATTTAAAATCGCTGGACAAATTTGCCTTTTGCGTTCGCGACATGGGGGTCGCGTTCGCGAAGAAGGGGGCTGGGAAGCACCGCGTTCGCGACAGGGGGAGTGCGAACGCGTAGAGTAAATGGCTGGGGTCTGGGATCTGGGCCTACGCGAACACGTGAGGAGACACGCGAACACGTTGAAGGAAGCAGCAAAGCTTCGCAATCGCGATGGCCAGAACGCGAACGTAAAGGAGAAAAGGGAGCAAGGCTATGCGAACGCGGGAGGGCTAGTGCGAACGCGATGAAGAAAATCCCTGTGTAAAAATTGCAGAAAATCTGCTAACTCCCTAAGTCCAAAACTACTCCGAAAACACTCCCGAGCCCTCGGGGCTCCTAACCAAGCACACACACTAACTCGACAACATCTTACGGACTTAACCATGCGATTAAATCGCCAAAATAACATCAAAAATGAGGAATCAAACCTCAAAATCATCACCTTTTTTTTCAAACTTCATAAACTTCAAATTTAGATATTTGGGTCCGAGACACGTCAAATGATGTCCGATTTCAACCAAATTTCACAGAAAGCGCTTAAACCATATATAAGACTTGTACCGGGCGTCGGAATCAAAATACGAGCCCGATACCACAGTCTTTTAATCAATTTTCATTTCAAATTTTCATATAAATTTCAGAAAAACAATGTCACAGAAAATTTCATTTCTCGGGCTCTAGACCTCGGAATTCGACTCCGGGCATATGCCCGAGTCCCATTTTTTTCTACGGGCCCTCCGGGACCGTCAAATTACGGGTCCGGGTCCGTTTACCAAAAATGTTGACCAAAGTCAACTTTAATCATAATAATATCAAAATTCATAAATTTTTACACAGAATTCATATTTAAGCTTTCCGGCTACGCGCCCGGACTGCGCACGCAAATCGAGGCAAGAAAAAAATAAGGTTTTCAAGGCCTCGGAAGTACAGGATGAATGAGAAAATAGGTGATGACCCTTTGGGTCGTCACAACCTCCACCTCTAAAACAACCGTTCGTCCTCGAACGGACAAAAGAAAGAAGTACCTGAGTCGGGAAATAGATGAGGATAACGGCTCCGCATATCAGACTCGGACTCCCAGGTCGAATCCTCAGGAGGCTGACCTCTCCACTGGACACGCACGGAAGGAAAACTCTTCGACCTCAACTGTCGAACCTGCCGGTCTAGAATAGCTACCGGCTCCTCCTCGTAGGACAGATCCTTGTCCAACTGGACAGTGCTGAAATCTAACACGTGGGCTGGATCGCCATGATACCTCCGAAGTATGGACACATGAAACACTGGATGCACGGCTGACAAGCTGGGCGGCAAGGCAAGTCTGTAAGCCATCTCTCCCACACGATCGGAATCTCAAATGGGCCAATGGACCTAGGGCTAAGCTTGCCCTTCTTCCCAAATCTCATCACGCCCTTCATAGGCGACACTCGGAGCAAGACCCGCTCACCAACCATGAAAGCTACATCTCGAACCTTACGATTCGCATAACTCTTTTGCCGCGACTGAGCCGAACGAAGCCCGTCCTGAATGATCTTGACCCTATCCAAGGCCTCCTAAACTAAATCTGTACCCAATAACCGAGCCTCTCCCGGCTCAAACCATCCGACTGAGACCGACAACGCCTACCATACAACGCCTCATATGGAGCCATCTGAATGCTGGACCGGTAGCTGTTGTTGTAGGCGAACTCTGCTAAAGGCAAAAACTGGTCCCACGGGCCTCCAAAATCAGTGACACGGGCTCGGAGCATATCCTCCAATATCTAAATAGTCCTCTCGGACTGGCCGTCCGTCTGAGGATGGAACGCTGTGCTCAACTGAACCTGGGTGCCCAACTCCTGTTGAACTGCTCTCTAGAAGCGCGAGGCAAACTACGTACCCCGATCCGAAATGATAGATGCCGGCACCCCATGAAGACGAACAATCTCTCGGATGTAGATCTCAGCTAACCCCTCCGATGAATAAGTGGCTGCAACAGGAATAAAATGCGTTGACTTGGTCAGCCTATCAACAATGACCCAAATAGCATCAAACTTCTTCCGAGTCATCGGAAGTCCAGTAACGAAATCCATGGCAACCCTCTCCCACTTCCACTCAGGAAGCTCAATCCTCTGAAGCAAACCACCAGGCCTCTGATGCTCATACTTGACCTGCTGACAGTTCAAACATCGAGCCACATATGCAACAATATCTTTCTTCATCCTACGCCACCAATAATGCTGCCACAAGTCCTGGCACATCTTCGCGGCGCCCGAATAAATAGAATACCGAGAACTATGGGCCTCCGCTAAGACCAACTCTCGAATCCCATCGACATTAGGCACACAAACTCGCCCCTGCAATCTCAAAACACCATCATCATCTAAGGTCACCTTCGTGGCACCTCCACGCTGCACTGTGTCTCTCAGGACACACAAATGGGGATCATCAAACTGCCGATCACGAATACGCTTTAATAATGAAGAACGAGTGACCGTGCAAGCTAACACTCTGCTAGGCTCAGAAATGTCCAACCTCACAAACCGATTGGCCAAGGCCTGAATATCCAAAGCATGCGGTCTCCGGCTGACCAGAATATAAGCAAGACTACCCTTGCTGGCGGACTTCCTACTCAATGCATCGGCCACCACATTGGCTCTTCCCGGGTGGTATAAAATAGTAACATCATAATCCTTCAATAGCTCCAACCACCTCCGCTGCCTCAAGTTCAACTCCTTCTGCTTGAACAAGTATTGCAGGCTCTTGTGATCAGTGTACACCTCACACGTCACACCATATAAGTAATGCCTGCAAATCTTCAAAGCATGAACAATGGCTGCCAACTCTAGATCATGGACCGGATAATTCTTCTCGTGGATCTTCAATTGCCTCGAAGCATAAGCAATGACTCTGCCATCCTGCATCAATACCGCACCAAGCCCAATACAAGAAGCATCACAATAAACTGTATAAGGCCCTGAGCCTGTGGGCAAAATCAATACCGGTGCCGTAGTCAGAGCGGTCTTGAGCTTCTGAAAGCTCGCCTCACACTCATCTGACCATCTGAACTGGGCACCCTTCTGGGTCAATCTGGTCATCGGGGCCGCATTAGATGAAAATCCCTCCGCGAACCGACGGTAGTAACCTGCTAACCCCAAGAATACTCCGAATCTCTATAGCTGATGCTGGTCGAGGCCAGTTCTTGACTGCCTCAATCTCCTTCGGGTCCACCTGAATACTCTCTGCTGATACAACGTGACCCAGAAATGCAACCGAACTCAACCAGAACTCACAGTTCGAGAACTTAGCATATAACTGACTATTCTTCAAAGTCTGAAGAACCACTCTGAGGTGCTGCTCGTGCTCCTCCTAGCTGCGGGAGTACACCAGAATATCATCAATAAAGACTATCACGAACAAATCCAAATAAGGCATGAACACTCGGTTCATCAACTCCATAAATGCTGCTGGAGCATTGGTCAACCCAAATGACATGACCAAAAACTCATAAAGCCCATGCTGAGTGTGGAATGCTGACCTAGGGACATCGGATGCCCTAATCCTCAACTGATGGTAGCCAGATCTCAAGTCTATCTTTGAAAACACCTTCGCACTCTGAAGCTGGTCAAACAAATCGTCAATCCTCGGCAGTGGATACTTGTTCTTTATCGTCACCTTGTTCAATCGCCGGTAATCAATGCACATCCTCATCGATCCATCCTTCTTCTTCACAAATAACACCGGCGCGCCCCAAGGAGAAACACTAGGCCTGATAAAACCCTTCTCTAGCAAGTCTTGCAACTGGTCCTTTAAATCCCTCAACTCTGGCGGGGCCATACGATACGGCGGAATAGAAATGGGTTGCGCGCCTGGGGCCAGATCGATACAGAAATCAATATCCCTGTCGGGCGGCATACCTGGCAGGTCTGAAGGGAAAACCTCGAGAACTCCCGAATAATAGGAACATAGCCAATAGAAGGGACCTCTGTGCTGTAATCGCGAACATACGCCAGATAAGCTAAACACCCCTTCTCGACCATACGCCGAGCCTTCACATGTGAAATAACACTGCGGGTGGCATGTCCTGGGGTCCCTCTCCACTCCATTCGGGGCAAATCTGTCAAAGCCAAGGTCACGGTCTTGGCGTGACAATCCAAGATAGCATGATACGGGGGCAACCAATCCATCCCTAATATAACGTCGAAATCCACCATGCCTAAAAGCAATAAATCAACACGGGTCTCAAGACCCTCAAACATTAGCACACAGGAACAATGAACTCGGTCGACCACTATAAAATCACCCACTGGTGAAGATACATAAACAGGGATACCCAAAGCATCACTAGGCATAGCCAGGTAGGGTGCAAAATAAGACGACACATATGAATACGTAGACTCAGGGTCAAATAGCACTGAAGCATCTCTAATACAAATCAGAATGGTACCTGTAATGTCTGCACCTGAAGACTCAGCCTCTGGCCTAGCTGCTGGCTGGCCTCTACCTCTGGCGACCTGAACTCCACCTCTAAGACCTCTACCTCCACCTCTAACACCTCTGCCACCACCCCTAGCTGGCTGGGCAAGCTGTGGAAACCCCGGTGCCTGAATCATAACACGAGAACTCTGATGCTGAAAGCTGCCATAAACTCGAGGGCAATATCTGACAATGTGCCTCGGATCACCACAAGCATGGCAAGACCTCGTCTGCTGCGGCTGAGCACCCCTCAACCTCGGGCAAACCCTCTTGAGATGACCATACTCGCCACACTCATAACATCCACGCGACTGTTGAGGGAACTGAGGCTGACCCTGTCGACCTGAATGACCACCTGAAGTACCATGAGCGACCTGGGGAGCTGACTGAAAGGGCCTAGGAGGATGGCCTCTACCATAAGAACCTCTACCTCCAGACGAGGTACCACTGAATCTGCCTACATGACGTGGCCTCTTATCCGACCCATGACCACCTCCCTGTGGCAGAACCACCTCAACTCTACGGCCCACATTGGCCGCCTCCTGAAAAGTGATCTCACTCCCGGCCCGAGCCATTGTACCCGGCTGAACTCCTGGAAGCAAGCCCGCTCGAATGACACTCTCCACGAAGCCTACCAATCGGACTAGAGTGTCCTGAAGAACTGGGATGGCAATGAACCCCTCTAGGACCTGAGCTGGGCCCACCAGGACTGCTGGGGCTGGAACCTCCTCCTCTAAATCAACCTGAGGCTCCGCCACTGGGGCTGCTGCGGGGGACTCGGACTGCTGAGCGGTAGATGAAGAAGCGCGTGATCTCGCCATCTGCGGAAGAACAGAGTAGAAATTTAATCGGTACTTGAGAAATAGAACCGCACGACAAGAAGGAACAAATGTGAAACTTTCCTAACTCTGTAGCCTCTAGGGGATAAATACAAACGTCCCCGTACCGATCCCTCAGACTCTACCGAGTTTGTCCGTGAGTTGTCAGACCTATGTAACCTAGTGCTCTGATACCAACTTGTCACGACCCGGATTTCCCACCCTCGGGGGCCGTGATGGCGCCTACTAACGGGAGCTAGGCAAGCCAATTAACGGCTACCTCTTTTAACGAACTCTGACAATATTAGGAACAATAAAACATTTAATAAATACGCGGAAGTCTCAATATGATTAACTGAAAGAAATGCGGAAGTTTAACAAAAATCCTCTACCCAAGACTGGTGTCACTAACTCACGAACGTCTACAAAATACTACATACAAAGTCTGAACAAAATACAATATTGTTTGCTTCGGTACAAGTGATAACAAACTGTATAAAACAGAAGGGACCTCGGGCCTGCGGTCGTCAGCAAGGCTACCTCGAATGTCCCTGGGCTGAGAGCTCGTTCCCAAAATGCTACTGCTACTCGAATGCTGCTCCAACACCTGGATCTGTGCAAAAAGATGCACAGAGTGTAGCATCAGCACAATCGACCCCATGTGCTGGTAAGTGCCTAGCTGAACCCCGGCGAAGTAGTGACGAGGCTAGACCAGACTACCAAATAAACCTGTACAGATATATATATGCAAGTACAACAAATTAATAGCGGAAATAACAATTTACAACTGGGAGGGGAACATGCTTACGGGGTAGCGGATAAGACAGAATATCAGGAATAACAAGAGACTACATATGATTACGTCTAGCACAGAATAAGAGAAAACAAACCACTTTCACTTGTTTCAATTTCCTCTCGTTGCAGGCGTGCAACCCGGTCCCATTCGTGCAGGACTAAACAAAACATGGCACGGAATGTCCCTTCGTGCAATAATAATCAAAACATGGCACGGAATGTTCCTTCGTGCAATAATAATCGAAACATGCCACGGAATGTTCCTTCGTGCAAAATATAAAACATGGCACGGATGATCCTC
>NC_031998.1:47697906-47737174 GCF_001879085.1 Nicotiana attenuata
CATACAAATCAAAACATACGCACGAAATGTCCCTTCGTGCAATAATAATCGAAATTCCTTCGTGCAATAATAATCGAAACATGGCACGGAATGTTCCTTCGTGCAATAATAATCAAAACATGGCACGGAATGTTCCTTCGTGCAATAATAATCAAAACATGGCACGGAATGTTCCTTCGTGCATTAATAATCAAAACATGGCACGGAATGTTCCTTCGTGCAATAATAATCAAAACATGACACGGAATGTTCCTTCATGCAATAATAATCAAAACATGGCACGGAATGTTCCTTCGTGCATTAATAATCAAAACATGGCACGGAATATTCCTTCGTGCATTAATAATCAAAACATGGCACGGAATGTTCCTTCGTGCATTAATATATTCTCAACACAATTCGTGCACGGCATCAACCTTCGTGCTTTATCACTCTTCCTCACCCAAGCAACAATCACAAACAAGGGGGCGAGGGGATAGACAAACAGTAATAGAAGTCCCGGCAAGGGAAAACACAAGTAAACAGCTAAATTCCGGCAAGGGAACAATCACATTTCTTTCTCTTTCTTTCATTTCTTACTCAACAATTACTTTAGCATTTGAGCCAATGCTCCAAAGAGTTCACAAGTCATAATTCTTTCTCATACCCTTCACATTATATAGAAATCATCAATTACACAAGGAAGAGTCACAACAAAATCAAGATAAGCACAACTAAGGACTCACGGTCATGCTAGACACCAGTGTATAGATACTCGTCACCATGCCTATACACCGTACTCAACAATTAGCAATTAGCAAACAATACTCTAATCCTATTCCCTCAAGCCAAAGTTAGATCAAACACTTACCTCGGATGCTCCAAACTCAACTCAAGCCTCTAGTATAGCTTTACCCCTCGAATTTGGCTACAACTCAGTCAAATCTATGAAATAATGACTTTACAATATTAATAATAGCTAAACAAACTAAACCCAATACTTAAATATGAATTTCCAAGCTCTCTTCTAAAAATTCCAAAATCGCTCCCGGGCCCGCTTGGTCAAAACACGAGGTTCGAACCAATTCCATGTTACCCAACCCCCCCCCCCCCCACGAGCCCGAATATACAATTTGTTTTCAAATTCGACCCCAAAACGAGTTCTAAATTCAAGAAAATCGAAAAGCCCTAACACTACTCATTTCCCTTAATTTCAACCCTAGATTACATGTTCTAGGCCTAGGATTTCATTGGATGATGATAGAAAATGAAGAAAATGAGTTAGGTAATACTTACCCAAGAATATTTGGTGAAGAAATGCTCCAAGGATCGTTACAAGGCTGTGGTGAAGAAAGGTTTTCGTGAAATGGGGAAAAATCCCGAAATGGGTTCTGTTTTGGGTATTTAAAATCGCTGGACAAATTTGCCTTTCGCGTTCGCGACATAGGGGTCGCGTTCGCGAAGAAGGGGGCTGGGAAGCACCGCGTTCGCGACAGGGGGAGTGCGAACGCGTAGAGTAAATGGCTGGGGTCTGGGATCTGGGCCTACGCGAACGCGTGAGGAGACACGCGAATGCGTTGAAGGAAGCAGCAAAGCTTCGCGATCGCGATGGCCAGAACGCGAACGCGAAGGAGAAAAGGGAGCAAGGCTATGCGAACGCGGGAGGGCTAGTGCGAACGCGATGAAGAAAATCCCTGTATAAAAATTGCAGAAAATCTGCTAACTCCCTAAGTCCAAAACTACCCCCGAAAACCTCCGAAAATACTCCCAAGCCCTCGAGGCTCCTAACTAATCACACACACTAACTCGACAAATTACGGACTTAACCATGCGATTAAATCGCCAAAATAACATAAAAAACGAGGAATCAAACCTCAAAATCATCACCTTTTTTTTTCAAACTTCATAAACTTCAAATTTTAGATATTTGGGTCCGAGACACGTCAAATGATGTCCGATTTCAACCAAATTTCACAGAAAGCGCTTAAATCATATATAAGACTTGTACCGGGCGTCGGAACCAAAATACAAGCCCGATACCACAGTCTTTTAATCAATTTTCATTTCAAATTTTCATATAAATTTCAGAAAAACAATTTCACAGAAAAATTCATTTCTCGGGCTCTGGACCTCGGAATTCGACTCCGGGCATATGCCCGAGTCCCATATTTTTCTACGGGCCCTCCGGGACCGTCAAATCACGGGTCCGGGTCCGGGTCCGTTTACCAAAAATATTGACCAAAGTCAACTTTAATCATAATAATATCAAAATTCATAAATTTTTACACAGAATTCATATTTAAGCTTTCCGGCTACGCACCCGGACTGCGCCGCACGCAAATCGAGGCGAGAAAAAATAAGGTTTTCAAGGCCTCGGAAGCACGGGATGAATGAGAAAACGGGTGATGGCCCTTTGGGTCGTCACAATTTTTAATTTGTAGCTAAACATATATATCTATAATTGCTACGTATCACGAACATGGCTACATATTTTTACTTTTCGTAGCAAACAGAGAAAATATTTGCTATAATAAGATATATTTCATGGCTAAAAGTATGAATTTTTAGCTACAATAAGAAAATATTTGCGGCAAATACTTCAATTCATTACTATGAATTTTTCATCTGTAGCTGAATACGAGTACTATTGCTACGAAACTAAGCTATAGAAATAGTCACAATATTTAAAGTTACGTGGCAAATAAATTTAATCTTTTGCTACAATACAACACTTTGTAGCTACAAAATAAATATAGCTATACATTTTATTTATCGTGGCAAAAGAATAAAATTATTGCTATAATCATCTTTTCCGTGGCAAGAATGTATTATCATCACAGCTAGAACACAGAAAATTTTCATAGCAATAAGTATTAGTCCTTAGCCATGGGTCATGTAAAGTTTGTAGCCAATTTTTAGTTACGCCACTTTTTGCTACGAATGCTACGGAAAAAAAGTTCGTGGCTAAAGTGTTTAGCTACGGAAATTTTTATATTTAGCTACAATATATTTTATAGCTATAAATGCATAATGTTATAGTGTACAATATTAACGTTGCAATACTACCTTGGATGAATACTGCAGGTTCAATGTGAATAGGCGAGTCTATTGTTTGAAGAGGTGGATTGTAACTGCAATTGCATTGCCTATAATTACTTCATAAGTGATTCATTCACGGCAGAATTCTTCTTACTCCTCTTCTTCCTATTTTCTCTCAAAGTTCTCTTGAAACTCCGTAACTGAAGAGAGATTTTTAAAAATTGTTGTCTGCAAATCTCTGGGCTTTGTTGTATCGTGACGGTATATTGTCATAAACCAGCAACAAACTAGTGAGGCAATTAATACCTAAAAGATAGTGAATCATACCCACTGTCCCAAGTCCCAACAAAGAATATTCAAAATTTTAAGCCACATCAACACTTAAAATAGTGACATATAAAGTAAATACTATAAACTCATGGGGTGCATAAAGTTTGTTGACGCGTTGTGTAATCACAATTAAACAATTTATTATTCAAGAAAAATTACGTTTTCACAACGCATATTTCATCACATGACATGCAATCTCAAGATGTGACACATACAATTTTCAAGAGATTTCTATCATCCGTAAACTGTGGAAATCCTATTCTAAAAGAACACTACCCTAAAAGAATATGTTTCAACTTTTTGCCCAGTTTATTAGGTAGTAGTATCTCTTATTGGGTTAGGCAAGTCATGATTTAATCTTAGAACATGATGAGAATAATTAAAAATAATGGGCACCAGTTGATGTTCTTTTCAGTGACGACAAGTATGGTCTTAGTGAAGGGAGATTAAGATTATTAGTCAATAGACGTGGCTTACACTAATAAGTGTTAAATGACTTTTATGATATATAGTGATGAGTGACTCGGGTTCAAATTTCTTGTGCCATTAAATTAGTATTTTTATGTTTCATAGTGGAAGAAATTTATTTTGTTTAAGAACAAAACCAATGTTTAGAGAGTTTCAAGAATTCAACAACAGAATCTAACGCTACTGTAGTTTTCTTGTTGTCATATTGTTTATGTTTTTTATGCCAAGCCTTACAAAGAAATCAAAGTATACTTCCAGTCATCATTAATTTGTAACATGTCATTTTCGTGCATCTATCTCTTTAAATATAAAACTCTCTTAGAGCTGATCCAAAATTTATCAATTGATCTAAAGTTAATATATAACAATAATTGGCAGTAATTCGTTTTTTATACATATTTAATAAAAAAAATTTAAATATATAGTAATAGATTTTGAGGGTTCACATGAACACATACATTACATTGTACATATCGGTCTCTATCTCATTCTTCTTTTTTTCTCTCTCTTTATAAATATAAAAGTATACATTTGGGCATCATTATTTTGTAATTAACTAGGGAAAACAGAAAAATTCAGCTTGATGGATCTGAAATTTTAAAAAAAAAACGATCATCCCACCCACCCCCAAAGTCCGATTTATATGATTATTGACTATCTAATTTCCACTTATCATTACAATTTCCATTAATGTAACGGTTGAGAAGAAGAAGCAGAAGATTCCATGTGCATTAAACACCACATTTTCCATTTTTGGTTATTAAGGTTCACCATTCTATTTTTGTTATGTTAAAAAACAAATAGATGAGGGGATTTTGTGATATAACAAGTAACTGGTTACAATTTTTTCAAGTTCCTTTTTTTTTTTTTTTTTTCTTTTTTTCGGAAAGCTCGGCAATGTAAATTAAAGATGATAAGATTCATATAAAACATTAAATATCCTTATAAGACAGCTATGAAATAGAGATGATTCAAAGTGATATTATAATATTGGGATCCAACTCCTCTCCATTTCTCGGTGTATCCATTTCTCCAAGTTCTTACTTGGATGTAAGACACATGTCTTATTTATAAATTAATGGTTTAGATTTAATTAGCTAAAGATCATAAGCCTTAACCATAATAAGATAATACATATATTCTATATAGTTGCTATCAAAAGATTTAGTGAGCCCATAATTCTAGGTACTAAGTTCAAATATTCAAGATCTGATACTATATTAAATCAACAACAATTATGTTTTAAGCAATTAAGATTTTCAATATCCACATAGTTCTCAAAAATATTCAAATTCATGTCATCTTCAATTTCTTTCTCCTACATGTCTTTATCCCTCTTCTCAACTACTTTCTCCTGTTCCAACCAATTTTAGCAGCGTATTCTTTCGTAGTATTCATATGCATGTCTAAATGAATCAAATTTTATCCCAAGGTTTATAAGTACAAAGGAATAAGAAACATCCATATGTTAAATTTGAAATGTAATCACAAATCTACCACTGAAAAGGAGAAAGTAGGACAATAATCACAATTCAAAACTCTCTAATACATGGTTCTGCCAAGAATAAAGCTTAATTTAATTTCCAGTTAAAATTAGATTGAGTTTTTAAATAATTAAATTCAAATGACTTTTTTTTTAAAAAAGGATTGAACTCCAGAATAATAAAAAGAAAATTGTGAAATAAAAAGGTAAATTTACTACGGTAGATTGCAACTTAAATTTTTAAAAGAATTGACATGGTGGTAAAAAGAATTTCGGGATAACTTTGGGCGCCAGAAATAGATTTGTAGGAAGGAATATCAAAATTTCTGATAATTATATATGGAATATCTATTATTTTAACCATGGTTAATGCTGTGTTTTAGTTAATTAAATTTAGACCATTGATTTTAAAATGTTATATGTGTCTTTTATCCAAGTAAGAACTTGGAAAAATGGAGGTAATAGAAAATGGAGAGGAGTCAAATCCACAATATTGCATTCAACATTCTTATCCAAAAGTCATTTGATTATAGTGATAAAGTTGAGAGACTTCATAACCTTGAGTTTTTGTTCTCATAAAATTAGAGGCTCTATAATCTTAATTACGTGACTGATAAAAATAATTTTGGAATCGTTTCTAATTCTGAAGTAGTGGCAATCAATGAAAAATAAATTTATTGTTTCAGCATTTCAAAAAAAAAAAAAAATCTTATCCAAACGACGACAAAAATTCAAGAATCCTCTTTGTCTGCAAAATCAGAAACCATACTTTTTTTATATCAAATAGTATATATATTTATCATAAAAGTAACATAGTTTAATTTGCCAATTGAAGAATACGAACTGGCCAATGTGTTGAAGGTTTCAATAACGTGTCCTTTGAACAATTTAAGAGGCAAAATAGCTGGTAATGTCCATCCAAAAAAATGCGTTTCCTTTTCACATGTAACACCCTTTTGTTTAATCATTAGTTGTTTTCTCCCAAAAATAAAATTAATAAAAATTACAATGTCCTTTTCATAAAAATTACAGTATATCTCTCGTTTTTCCTCTTTATATTCATATACTTTAAATGCCAAAAGTATCCAAAAATGTGGATGGATCTATCCACCAAGTAGACGAGTTAATCATTGCTTACCAAATTTAACACGCTCCTTTTGCCCCGAATTGGAAATATAACACTACTGGAATATAAAAGTCAACGAAGATTTCTTTTTTCTTGAATATTTTGTGTGTACAGTAACACTTCGCTATAACAACATCCTTATATAACAGTACTTCTTTATATATAAAAGCCAAATTTTTCGGAACCAAATCTCATGTTCTATCATAATATTTTTTTTTTATAACAGCAATTCACTATAACATTCAAAAATATCCGGAACAAATGAGGTTGTTATAAAGAGGTTTGACCGTATATGATTTCGTTTCCGTTCTCTGTCTTTTTCTTTTAAAATTTTGTGTTGATTACATAAAAGACAAATATAAATATTAGCCACTATATCAAGAATGTTAAATATATATATATATATTGTTTTAGAGAAGCGTAGGAGTTCTCGGCCAATTAACTTTCGTTGGACTAATCAGCTGCCAATGGGTACTAAAATTTATTAATGAAAGTGGGCTATAATGTAATATATTAAACTAGAAGGGGAGCTGTATGTAATATTCCTCTCTAGTTGGAGGTAATGTACGTACCTAAATTTAATTAACGATCAAATAACTGATTGTAATTCTCTTTAGATTGTTTAAACTATAATAAAAGTTGAAATGAATCAGATAATTGTGGGTGAGTATTCCATTAATCAGAATGGTAATCATGAAAGTTTCACCAAACAGGATAATTGATTATCAAAAACAACATAAGTTCCATAATTTATCAATCCGCAAAAAAATAAACCAAAACTTTCTCATGCTATTCAATCCATACTAATTAGTATAATATTATTCATAAGGCATATTTGCGTCTAATGTCTTACTATTATTATTGGGGGTAAAGATATGAAAACATGTTTCACATCGTGACACAACCAGTAGTCCCGTATTGTTTTTTTTTTTTTTCAAAAAAAAAAAAAAGTTATCTCTATTACATAAGGGAAAAAGCAGAAATAACTTATAATTTATGGGTTCACGGGCGTGATTTTATTGTGTTTAGATAAATAAACGATGCTTTGATAAATAAGAAGAACAAAAAAAGAACATATAGCCTGTGGAAGATTACTATACATGTCGGCTACTAATTAAATCAAGATTGGAACACTTAGGAGAAAACAAGGTGTTTTTCTTGTTTTTTAGCTCTTGTTCGATACTGTGGAGAATCAATGTTGTGAAACGGGCCGAACAAAATGAGGCACTTGGGCCTGGGAATGATTTACACTGGGATAAAATGATGGAATTTTTTCTTATCTATACCATATATGAAACCTTATTACAAAAAATGTGCATAATTCCTAAATTACTCGTCCAATCCACATTATTTCTACAGTTTTTGTACCAATCATTAAAAGCTAATTAATAGCAGTTGTATCTTCCTATTTATGCGAGCTAAATTTTAGGAGAAGAATATTCTGAACAGATTTGGCGTGAATATTCTGAATAGATTTAGAAGAAGAATATTGAAACGGAAAGGAGATTTCTGTTCTTCATCTTCATCTTCATCTGTTCTTCCATATATTTTCCACCATTGATAGCCATTAAAAAGCTTGAAAGCTTTGAATTCAAATTTGGGTTTTCAAAAATCATTATTTGTTTGGATTGGGTGTTGTTGTAAATAATTCGGAATATATTTAGGAGTTTATATCTCAATTTTGAGGGGTTTTGGTGAAGATTAGACTTGGTTTTGACTGAATTTCAGATTGAAACTCAAAGAAGAAGAAGAAGAAGAAGAAGAAGAAGAAGAAGAAGAAGAAGAAGAAGACATATTTCCAGAAATTGTAGATAAATTGTAGATTGGGAAGACTAAAACTTCTACAAATCTTCTACAATTATGTCGAAAATGCCAATTATGCTACAATTGAAATGGGAATTGGGATATTAAAATTCAATGTATCCATTTTGTAGATATCTTGTAGATAAATTGTAGATTATTTGTATTCTGATTGTAGATGCATTGTTTTCTGTTTTCACAAATCCAAAACGACTAAAGCTTCTACAAAATATTCTGCAAAAAACAGTCTACAATTTATCTACAATTTTTTAATTTTTCTACAATTTATCTACAATTTCTGGAAATATGTCTTCTTCTTCTTCTTCTTCTTCGAGTTTCAATCGACTGTGTTAACCAGTAACCTTCAGCCACTGCCCAAAAAAAAAAAACAAAAAAAAAAAAAAAGAGGTCAATGAAAATAACGATACATTGATGTTTTGTACGTGTAAATAGAGAATTGGTAAATAAGAACTAATCTGAAGATACGGTCGCTAAGTTAAGGTTTTTGGGGAAGTAAATGAGAACTAATCTGAAGATTATTGATGCTACTGTCCATCTCCAAAAGGGGGGGGGGGGGGGTAGTTGGGGGAGAGACGGGTAAAGGTAAATGTGGGAAGATACGGTCCTAAATTAGCGCCTAATATAAATGCACCCTTAATTATATCCCTAATTTGAATTATGGTATATAAATGGTAATTTGGTATGTTGAAATGTAATTAACACAAACCTTAAACATTGAGGGTAATAAGGTGTCATATATGGTATAGGAAGGTAAAAATCCCTAAAAATGATTAAACAACCCAAAACAAGGTTATTGGACTACCATTGGGACCCAGGTTAAAGTACATGTGTCAAAGAGTTACTAGTCTAGAGGAAATATATTTGTTATAATTATCAGATTGTGCAAGGGAGAGGGCATACGAATTATGTAGAAGCTTCGACTCTGTCTGTTCTTCTCATCTCTATCTTTCTAATGTCTGAAACTCCTCATCCCCTTCTGGTTATCCTTTTCTTGTTCCTTTAATTCTTAGTTAATTGTTGTTCATCACTCCATTAGTATTTCCTATTTCCAGGTAACTTCGTTCAGTGATTATAATATATAAGTCTGTTTATTGTTGTGAATTGGGTTGTTACAATCAATCTGAGATTTCACTTTTGGGCTTCTTAGTTATAGTAGTAGATTAAGTACTCGTATTTAATTGGAAATTTTACCTCCTATGGTAAAGGTATACACCTTATTTATTATAAATCAAAATTATTTTAAAACATTATTTTCTATAGCTACTTTTTATATTTTATAACAAAATAAGTATTTATGGTATATACTACCATTGAGGCATGAAATAAGGCATGAAATACGCTATTTATATTTTTCCTCTCTCTTAGACAGGTGGACGTACCTATTTTTAAGATGATCGATGTTACTGTATTTATGAATACAGCAACACGAATACATGTGAATACATGCGCATACAGCTGGACTGCGCTTATTTTAAGCGCATTTTATTGTTGTATTCATGAATACAGCAACACGAATACATGTGAATACATGCGCGTACAGCTGGACTGCCCTGATTTTAGGCACTTTTTGTTGTTGTATTCATGAATACATGGCGCGAATACATGTGCTGGACTACCCGATTTTTAGGCGATTTTTGCTGCTGTATTCATGAGTACAGCAACGCGAATGCAACGAATACACTACCGTAACAACTGAACAGTAGCTATAGGAAGTAATTATGAATATGATAGCTATAGAAAATTAATAACCACTAAACAATAGTGGTTTCTGAAAATTCCTCTATTTAATTTGTACAAATTTTAAACAGATCACAGTTCTAGCTTGTTAATCGGAGTGTACTCAGTGAGGGAGCCACATGCGAGGATTCAACTGAATTACTTTCGTCGAAAAGTTATAAATATAATTTGAATCCCTTGATATAAGATAAATACAAGTTTAATTTTCAAATCTCAAGTGTGATATTTTTGGAATTTTTTGGATCCCCTCGTTAGAATTCTCATTCTGCGACTACGTGTAATGTTTCATGGCTCGTCTTAATATTTCGGGTTTATATTCCTCACATTTCCATTTCCAACGAAGAAGAAAATCGAAAAGAAAAAGGAACAAAAACATGTCTTATTTAATAAACAATTCGGACCCAAAATAAAAGGAATCAATAATTTATATTAGTGTAAGCAATTTTATACCATGAAGTCATAGCAAGTTATTTGTTTTATTTTTAAGATTACGAATCCCATATTTTAAGAAGGTTATCTGTAAATATCATTTTGGTGACCTGATAGTGTTTATACAAACTATGTAAATAAGTTAAACACTATTGTCGGGGAAGGTTTGAGACATGAACCACTACAGGCTATTCAACTACTACCAATAGAATTATCTAACTGTGGCTCAGAAGAATTTCAGATATTATTATTGAATATATGCCATTCCTGATGAAATGATTATGTTGACAGATGCACCCATAAACTATATTCTTCTTTCATCTAATTGATGCTAAAAGGAATTGTTTAAATTTAATAAGGCCATATATTCCTCTCCTTTTGAGAAAATTCTGTATCTTTTTCTCTTTTCATTTTATAGTTTTGAGAAGAAGACTGGTGCGGAGACGAAGAGGATATTTGTATAAGTATAGGAGATTTGTTGTTTTCTAGTAAAAATATATTTGGCCTTGGTCTTGTCAAATAGGCTTATTCATTCCTTATCCATGTCACAGAATAAGTATTAAAATAGTTTTTTTTTTTTGTTGATAAAAGTATTAAAATAGTTGGCATTTACATGTTGACATATTCATAGTCTTATATCATGTGTATGGTGACATTCAGCATATAAAAAAGAAATTCCTGCAGAAATTAAATAGTACTGCATCTTCATTTATATTTGAATCTTCTTCCTTAGTTTCTTGAAGCTGCGTGTGCACAACTAATTGTCTTAAGACATTCATCGATTGATACTAGAAATTATTAAAATTTAAATGCAGTTTGTTTCTTGAAATATCTAAACAGAATCCATCTGTCTTTGGTGTATACTTTTGCTAGAAATTGAAATTTCTTGACTAATTTTTTGGGGGAAATGAGTATCCAGAGGGCTGAACAAACTCATGCATATCACAACAGTGAATTTGCAACTGATTACAATTTAGAATTCCAACAGAATATTGATCAACAGAAATCTTCATCATGCTTGGAATTTTGTTTTCAGCCAGGAACTTCTGCAGAAAATTGCTGCCAACAGATATCTGATTCATCATCAGGAACAATCATAAGCCGAATCGCGTCACCACCTTCAGCTTTTTTTACTACAGAGAGATTAATACAATATGAATACCAAGACAATAGTTGTCAACTGTCCAAGTATAATGATGCTCAATTACCATCATATCCTCAACGCGATTTTCCCAAGATTTCAATGCCAACATTCATCAGATCACAGTTGTCAAACAGTCAACCCCTTGGTCCTGAGGAAGCCTATGGAAATCCTTTCAGCAATCTATCGGAGAAAGAGAGAATAGTGTTTCTTAAGAGTAAGTTGCTTGAAGAATTTGATTCTTCAAACAAGCAACCTTCAATGCCAGTTTTCCATGGAAATCAAGATTATGGTGTAAGTACTTTTAATTGGTCATTCTCTAGTATTGCTTTTTCGAGATTTGAATCACAACACCATTCTGATTCTTGTTATGTTCCAGCAGCTCTCCAATAATTTTTGTGGTTTTAACTTGGTACAATCTGGAAGTCCATCAGCTAATAATGTTAATAACTCTGGAGGATCATTATCGAACAAGACACGAATCAGGTGGACTCAACATCTCCACGATCGATTTGTTGAGTGTGTAAATCGTCTTGGAGGAGCTGACAGTAAGTAACTTCACACATCCCTTACCTTTTCAATTTTTGTTTCCTCGGAGGTTGTAAAAGCCGGGGTGTCACATTTTCGTGCCCCAAGGTTTGAGTGGCTCTGATTGTAACAACCCAGCCCACTAGTGATATTGTCTCCTTTGGGCCTAGGCCCGTGCGGCTTCAAAACACATCATATAAGGCTTGCTTCCTTATATATCCGACATATCTTGCGTTTTGTCGATGTGAGATTTACCAGAAGTGTCACATAGGTGGTCAATTTTGGCTATGGATTAATTGTTCTTCCCTTCATTTTTCAGAGGCAACGCCAAAGGCAATAGTAAAGCTGATGGATTCAGAAGGCTTAACCATTTTTCATGTAAAAAGCCATCTGCAGGTACTTGAGATATGAAATACTAGTAAATACTTTCTTGGAACACCTTTTGGTATTTTGACAAAATTTTAAAGCAAATATTGTTTTGACTATTCCATTGTAGAAATATCGAAGTGCAAAGTACATCCCTGAATCAGCAGAAGGTATGTATTTTCCAAAATAAGTTTCATGTTTATTAAGAAGAAACATTGTTTCTCCAAGAACACTATGCTTAATTAAAAATTTGCTGATGTTTAGAACCTCCCGTACTGGTAATCAAGGATCATAGTTAAAGTAGAATTAGCAAAAAAGGGCAGCCCGGTGCACTAAACTCCCGCTATGCGTGGGGTCCGGGGAAAGGCCGGACCACAAGGGCCTATCGAACACAGTCTTACCCTGCATTTCTGCAAGAGGTTGTTAAATTAGAAGAATTAGCAACCGAACTGTTAAATTACTAAAAAGGGGAAAGCAAATAAGTTTTTGTATCCTCGTTTCTTTAACAGAAAGGAAATGAACTGCTATGTACCCAATAGACACAAATTTGAAAGAAAAAGATGTTACTAATATAATGCAGTAGCAATAAGTTTCATAAGTGGTCATTTATGAAATCTTCTAAAACTCTTCTCTTCCTTTTCATTTTTTGGTCATTTATGCAATAAGTGAATCCAACATGATGGAAAACAGACTGTTTCCCTTACACATTTATGTTAATTTTACCTTTGCTGGTGAAAATTGCTATTTTGCCATAGACATGCTAAATACTTAGTTTCAAAGTATCCAGCTCTTTTCAGAAATCAGAGTTTCCTCCTTTCTATAATGCAGGGAAATCTGAAAAGATGGATAGCCCGAATAATGTGACACAGATCAACAGCAAAACGTATGTCCGAGGCAACTTTCCTAACCAATATTCATGATTATTTTAGCTGGACAATGAACTTAATCCAGATTTCTTTTTCAGCGGGATGCAAATCAAGGAAGCACTGAATATTCAGCTAGAAGTCCAGAGGCGTCTTCACGAGCAACTAGAGGTATATTTAATTAGTACATCCAAGGATATAAATTTATCCACTTTTAGCGAGCTGAAATTATGTACGTACCATTTTGAATTATGTTTCTGAATCCTAATTGTTACTAGATTCAGCACAAGTTACAAATGAGGATTGAAGAACAAGGAGAGCAATTGAAGAAGATGTTTGATCAACAACAAAAGACAAGCAGGAGCCTATTGGAGACACGAAATTCAAGCATTACATCTCCTGTTGATTCATTCAACCCACATGAAGAGGAAGATGAAGTTCACGTTGCAGACAGCTTCGAATTCTCATCTAAAATAAGTTACAATGACATGGCAACTGCATCAATTTGATGTTACCATTTATCATGGAAGCATATGCATTAGTAGTCATGACTTTAATTTCTACCACTTGAGAGTTATTCGCCTCCAAAACAAATTTCTACCACGGGAGTTCCAGTATAATATATCGGACTTCTAGCATAATATACTGGAATTCTTTCAGTATAATATACCGGTCCAGCATAATATGTTGGAAGTTCATATACGCAGGTGCTCCGCTATCTCTATTATATTATGCTGGAACTTTTCGTGTTGCAGCAAAATATTGGTTATTCTTTAATAACTATGAAAACGCTGGCTATTTTTCAATAGCCAGTCCGAAAACTAGCTAGCCCGTGCTATTTTTACACACCATCTCTGTTTCGTTTGGATAATTTATTTGGACTGGGCTTGAGCCAATTTGTGAGTAGGCCCATGTTTAACCAACATAACATGTTAGAAGCGGCGCAGACAGCCCAACAACAAAGAGAGGGCTTTTCAGTCATTTCAATTTCAGATTTACTACTCAATTGGACTCTCGGGATTCAAAGTACGCAAGGAATATTTACTGCTAATCAGTTTAACCTTCACATAAAGTCGTTGCTTCTCATTCATTAGTGAAACGACAAACCTACGTTTTCTGATTTCTTTAATTTTTCAAAATTTTTTATTACTCGATAGTAGTGACTAGCGTTTTAAAAAGCACGGGCGAGAGGCGAAACATTTTATCTAACACAGGGCGAAGCGAAAGTCTCGAGGCGCGGAGCATAAGCGCCATGAGTATTTAATTTTTAATATTTTATAAATTAATAAAATAAATATATTAATAAAAATGCATTAAAATATTAAAGCAAATAAAAAATATACTAGATTAGTAGGAAAATATAAATATCTATTATAAATATGCTAATATATGCATGAACCATAGAAAAACAAAATTTACTTGTAAAAGTGAAAGACGTAAAGATGAATTACACGTATAATTAATATGATTATGATAGAACAAACTCAGATTTATAAAAATGGTATTCTAGTTTATGGCAATTCAAAAAATAAAAAATATAAATTCAATATAAAATTATTGTTTAAAAATCTAAAAGTAGATAACAAATCAAAAGTACAATGGAAGCAAAGTAATATAAGAATCTAGGGACAAACTACTTTTCTTTTAGTTTACCCTTTGCAGACAAAGGTTTAAAGTGTATAAGTTATTCCGTAGTAAATGACAAAAAGTAAAGATTATGAAATTTTGATAAATTAACAGTTAAAAAAACCCTTTGGCTTTTGAGATTTTAAATTGAAAATTTATTATGAGTTAAAATTTTGATATTTAAGTTAGACAAAAAAGAAAAGATTTATTAAGAAAATTTGGCTCAAATTTGAAAAGTTCTCGGGGCTTAAGCTTCAAATAAACGCCCAAAGCGTTGGAGCTTATGCCAAGGGGAACATCCGGAATGTCTAGGCTTACGCCCCACGATACTTGTGCCTTTGTCCATTTTTTTGTATGTTTCGCCCCAGAGTTTATCCTGAACTCGTCCAAAAAAAACCTTTTAAAGCACGGGTGACTATTACAAGAACTAGTCAAATGTGAGTGGATACCAGCCGTCTGCTCCATCTTTACACAAAAATTCATGCGTTTTGGAGAAAAACATAGGTCAATTATAAATTAGAAGTTACATTTCATGTACTAATAATATATTAAAAAAATTAAATTATCAAATTAAGTTGATTCATAAAATAAATAAGTTTTTATATGAAGTTTGATATGATAATTTGAATATTTTGTGTAATTCATGACACTACGATTGACCGATTAATCATTTAGTATCCAATATGGTTTACCACATAACATGTGTTCTCATTTTCCAAAAAAAAAGAATTTAAAAATAGTTTGAGTTTTGGTTTGTTGAACATGCTTGCATGCCATTTTTAATATACACAAGGCTTTATGTGTTGAATATATTATGAAGCATCTAATTAATTATTAATCTTAGTTTAACTCAAGTAAGTTTACCACTTCTCAAACATTAATTAAAGCCACGAACCCTCGGGGGTTGGCCTGGTGGCAATTGACTTGAGCCTTGGGGTTTGCTCCCTTTCAAGGTCTTAAGTTCGAAACTCATTGGGTGCAAACAATTTCTGAGGGCCATCCAACTGGGTAAAACCTGAATTAACCGTGGTGCACTTGCGGGAAACTCCTTGCCGAGGGCCTGTGCACCCCCGGGATTAGTCGGGTCTCTAAGAGACTCGGACACCCGGTGCAAATCAAAAAAAAAAATTAAAGTCACGAGGTTTTCCTAAACTACACCTATTAATTGATTCAGTCTTTTCTCTTTCTTAAATATTCCTGTCCATTTATTTTCCCGGTGACCACCTGTTCCCTTGCTCGTTTTTTACCATCAAATTCATTACTTTATGAGCAATTTACCTTAATTCCCCAAACGCCGTTGCATATTACTCTTTCTTTCCAATTTTTATGATGTACATTCTTTTTAATATGTTCGAAAAAATGATACGGTTTTATAAAAAAATAAAACAAATATTTTTTATATGTAAAAATAATTTAATTTTAAATTTTAATATATATATATTAAGCTTTAAAAGTATTTTTTTCTTAAATTTCATGCTCAATCAAATTGCATCACACTTGTTTTAAAATATAAGTTTCAAAAAATCTTGATTCTTTCTCAACTTGTGTATCTAACCTCATCACACTTGTTTTAAAATATTCAAAAGCTTTTTTTTTCTTCTTAACTTCAGTCACATGAAATGAGACTCCGTGCTAAAAATATTGTTTTAATATTTTTGTACTATTGTCCCATGTTTGTTGGGCAAAAAAGCAATGTACAAAATTAATTCGAAACTAATTATATTTGCTAACCAAAAATTATATAAAATAACAACAATAATAATAACATCAAAAAAAAATTGTGTATAATATAATATATGTTATATCCAAAAAATATATATTTTATCAGCATTTTACTCTTATAAATGGCTAAAAATATACATTTCTCATTTTTTATTTCTTCTCTTAACTTCGGTAGTCGTATTTGGCGTTTGCCTCTCTGCCTCAACTTATTACCACTGCTCTCTGAACCTCTAATGGCAAAGATTCTTCTCTTCATAACTCTACTTACATATTAAACTTTTCACTACTTATTATTATTTTCTGATCTGAGTTTCCAATATTTTCTATCAGATAATTTTTTTTCTTTCTTATTGACAAAATAATCTTTAGGTTCAGAAGGACCACTTTCTGAATATATTGGGCTTTTATTATATCGGTTTGATAAAATCTTAAGGGATGCGTTTTTGGTTAAGGATGAAAATGGTGGCTGTTTCCTGAAATATCATCTACATTTGGTATGTTTCTATTCCCATAGCATTAAAACAAATACTAGCTTTATAGTATATTTTTTGTGGGTTAATCCAAAGATTCAATCTTTTTATGATTTAGTATCTATTTAATTTGTTTCAACTTAAATATTTGTAGTATTGATTTGTTTTCCTTTTAATGAATATGGCTTCAAACATGTTATGGTTTGGTTGTTTACTGAATGTCTGATATGGTGAAGTTTTCTGTTTTGAGTTTGTTTATGTAATGATTTTATTTATTTAATTTTTTTTCCTGGATTGGAGTCCTTTTTTTCAATCGCTAGTGGTTTTATTTGTTTGAGTTAATGTAGTTGAATAATTTATGAAGGGTTCTTGTTTGAAATGGTTCTCAGTTTTACTTGTCCTGTTTTCACTTTAAGGCTGAGTGTGAAGACAGTTTTGTTTGTTTGTAACAAATAGTATATCATTTTTCATATTTGTTTGTATGTGATTTCGGTTTCAGTTTGAGTTTTGAGGATAGGATACTGTAGAAGATAATGTTGTTATCTTTATTGTTCATGTTGGTGAATTTATTTGAACCGGGATCCTCTTCACCAGAACTTGTTTAATGAGCTCAAATACATCCTCACCATATGTTTGGAACTGTAAATTTGTGTTGGTTCTCTTTAATCCTCTGATATTCGTTTCGTTTTATTCATAGGACATTTCAGTTTTTACTGTGATTCTTGATACTAGGACATTTCACCAGCAAAGTTTCTTTATTTGGACAATGGGTAGAGGAAGAGGAAAGACAAAGAAGCAATCTGTTCGTGAGGATCTTGTGAGTGGTGAAGAAGAGAAGATGCCGGTGAGGAGAAGGGGAAGACCACAGAAGCCGAAGAGTGAAATAGAGGAAGAAGAGGAAGAAGTTGAGAAGATAGTGGGGGATGGAGATGATAGTGAGAAAACAAAAGGTTCCGTCTTGAATAAAGATAGCAAGAACCAAGTAGCCGAGGATGGAAAGAAGAGGAAGAGACCTTCACAAGTCATGGAAAATAAGGATTCAGTAAAGGAGGAAAATGGAGTTGGAACTAAAACTAACTCTAATGACTTAATAAAGTCGGTTGGATTCAGACAAATTGGGAGCAGAAGGAAAAACAAGCCTAGACGAGCTGCTGAAGTTGGTGTTGAGTGCAGATGAAACGGTTCTCTTTGTGTTTGTGAACTGACTTTATGATTATTTACATGTGCTTATCTATTTTAGTCCAGTTATAACTTCTTCTTTTTGGATTAAATTTTGTGCAAACGGAATTTTGTGAAGATTTATGCAGCATGTTTTAGCTTTGCTGAATGTATTGCTGCCAAATCTCTTTGCGAATTCTCCCATTTTACATGTCTCATCAATATTGAGAATGATGTTTCTCCTTTACTGTAATTTTTTCTACTTCCAGTTTGAAATGTATGGTGCCCTTGTTTGACTTAGAAGTTCTTTATCTGTTATTTGAACGCAAATACCTAACAAGAATGAGGAAGCCTCGTGGTGGATAACTGAGAAAGAAGTCCTGCAGCATGACTGAGCTGGAAGAAGGCCATGTTTTGGTGTGCAGAATCGAAGGTACAGCTTGTTGGAAGTTGAGTATCACAATACCTTTTGCTTTTCTCATTGATATTTAATCCATCGACATTGTCTTATGTGAAAACTGGAAGCTGTTTTACCTTTTACAATTGTGATTACCATCTTGTCAATCTCTATGATACTATGGTTTTGCTTCATGCAATCTTTATGCACTTTCTATTGCCTGTTATACGTAATGTCAAACAACAGTTCCTCCACCAGTGAAATCAAGCTTCTGTTTGTAAGATATGATTTCACGAGGATCTAATTTCTCGTTTACATACCTTACGTCAAAGCTATTGTGCTGAAGCACTTCAACTTGTGGGATCAGGGTTCAGCTTGAAATATGCAAAACTTAAATCTGTTGAGGAACAAATATTCCTTGGACAACTGATATTCTGTTGATCCCTAGCTAGTCTTCTGACCGTTGTTGGATATGGCTCAGCCAAAAATATAAATTTGGTCCGTCTCAAATCCAAACATAGCATAGATTGGCTCCACAGCGTTTTATCTACTTTGTATTTGTTCTCCTGTTTCTGATGCTTGCACCAGAAATGACGTGAAGTGGTTGCTACTTTACTTGAAAACTAAGATGTAAAGGGTAAGTAATTTGAGGGTGAAACGTCTAGAGAATGTTTCTTGGGCTGAATTTTATCCAAATGTATTAGTTTCTTCCTTTTCTGACCCTTGCATCCATTATGCCGTGAAGTGGTTATTCTTTTACTTAAAAACTAAGATGACACTCTCATCTTTATTTGTTTATTTTTGTGAATTTGTATTAGTGGAAGAAAGTAAATTAATGGCGAAACCTCTAGAAATTGCTTCTTGAGCTGAATTTCAATGCAAGGGTCACAGTCACAGACGATGTGAAGTTGGTTGCAACTTACATGAAAACTAAGATGACACTTTTAGTGATTTTGTATGAGCGGAAGAGAGCAATGTAAGGGAGGAACCTCTAGAAAATGCTTCTATGAACTGAATCTTACTGCTATGAGTTGTCCTAGTTTGACGGTTAGTTGTGGTTTATTGATTATCTGCTGTAAGCTACTTAAGCTGAGAAATACTAGGATTCTCGCGCAGTTTAGCTTGTTTGTGTACCTCAATTTACTAATTGGACGAAAGAAAGGGTTTGCGAGATGGTTGTGATGTTCTTATAGCTGTGCTCTTCATTCGAAAGAGATAAGAGTTGCATGATCAAGGACTTGGAGTAAGTAGAGTTTTATAGGAAATCAACTTTCACTATTGTTTACTTTATAGTATAATTTACCATCTCATGATGCTGTTGGAAGATGTTAATTCAAGTGGGGATCAAGTAGTCATCTCATTAGTCCGTTGTCATGTGACCGGGAGGTCATGGGTTCGAGCCATGGAAACAGTTGCAGAAATGCAGGGTAAGGCTGCGTATAACAGACCCTTGTGGTCCGACCCTTCCCTGGACCCCGTGCATAGCGGGAGCTTAGTGCACCGGGCTGCCCTTCAGTACTCTTTGTTATCTGAAGCCTGTATCAAAATTCAAAAATTTAAGGTAAGGGACCATGACTGTCCATATTCAATTTTAGAAAGTCAAAATTCACTCAGAAAAACATTGGACGAAGGGATGATTTTATATAGCTTTTGAATCTAGAAACACTTTGCTTCTCATATATGTTATCTTAATCAAGGGCAGGTAGATTGTTAATTTGTTATATATCTCTTGAATTACATTGATCCTCTTTTTATGTGGAGATGTAACTGCTTGTTTCAGTTTGCTATTCCTGTTAGATTTCTGAAACTTGATGAATTGATTTCCTTTTTAATTTTACTAATCATCTAAAAATCTGTTATTTCTAGCCTTAAAACTCTATGGATAATGGAAGAGGAGATAGAAAATGAAAATGAAAAAAAAAAAATTGAAGTCCATTGATTAATTTAGACACTTGTCATTAACTTCTCCTTATGAAGGATTAATATGGATTGTTGATTTCTGTATTTGGTCCTTTCATTGGCTTTTTCCCCTTAATTCTTCATAAGGAGAAGTTAATGACAAGTGTATCATTTCTAAAATTCATTTTGGAACTTTCAGATTCCCTCATAAATAGTTTATCATGCGATATAAGTTCACATACCATAGCCAATGTGATATTCATAATATGTAAGAAACAAGTATTAAGAAATAATTATTCGTAATGCAAACCGGTTTTCTAACAGCAATCATGACGTAATTTTTTCCAACTTGACTTCACATACTTTTTCAGTCTCCTTATAGTTGGGAATTTCTTCAATTTAAATGTAATGACAGTTACATTCTTGGATAAATCCGTCTATTTAGTTCAGATATCTCACTGTCAAACCTATGTGTGTTATGTGGTGCACCTGTTTCCTGATAAGAAGAAAAAGAGAAAAGTTAAAACACCAAAAAAGTTCTCATATTAAGCTCCCATTTCGTCATGGATTTTGGCAATTTATTTTTCCATTTTTTTTTTAAAACATTGTTTGTTCATGGAATAAGTTTATAAAAAAAAAATATTCAAGTTCCTAAAATATGGTTTAGGATAATTTTTGGGTAAATTTTTTTCTCTCACTTAATTTTTTTTATCTTTTTTCAAAAATTATTTCTCAGCGCAACTTTTAATTTTTTTTTTAAGTTTCAACCAAATCTATTTTCAAAAGCTAGCTAAGAGTTGGGAATAGTATCGCGAAGCAATGACTGAGGTTATTCTACCCTTAACTAGATATTGCTGTTTTGCATCAAAGTAAAAAATATTTTTTTTAATAATGAGCACTTTACCATCTTCAGTAGGTCTGTCCGATGGACACAAATATAGAGATCACTGTTTCAAATTCTGAAAAGAAAAAGCATTGAAAATCAGATATTGAATGGTTAAAGAAATTGAAAATCATGTTCAACCATATTACTCCATCCGTTCACTTTTATTTGACATATATATTAAAAATAGATTTTCATTTTTATTTGTCACTTTAAACATATCAAGAGAAGACAAAAAAAAAAATTCTGTTATACCCATAGTATTTATTACTCATTTTAAATTATTGTTAAATTCAATAAAATATGCATCAATTATTATGGGTATTATAGTAATTATAAATTTTATTTATTATTTTTTCAAAAGACGTGAAAAGTTAAAACGAGTAGTATCGAAAAGAGCATTAATGCGCAAGCGATGACGTGTGCTTGGGAGGCATGCACAGACGGAGACGATTTTCAGCATCAATTTCCCAGAGAAAGCGCTTTAAACTATGAAATCAGTCCACAGGCAGTACCAGTTATGGATGTTTTACTCCATAAACACATGCTTTTTTCCAGCATTCAGTCTCACCTTTTGAGGTTTATGAATTTGTTGTTTTCTTTTTCTTTTATGCCTTGTAATTTTGTGAACTTATAAACTTATTCCCTTTCAGAGTCAGATCCAGTATTTGAGGCTTATGGGTTCCTACCGTAATTTTAGATTAATACTCCCCCGGTTCATAATAAGTGTCCAATTTGCTTTTAGCACGTCCATTAAGAAAATACTAAATTCTATACAAAAATACATACTATGACTAAACTATCCCTAATTAAACATTTAATGTGAGGAGTAAGAAAACATTTTAGGGATATGTACATAGGGGTTAATTTGTAAAAATAAATTGAATTCTTTTTTGATTACATAACTGGACACTTATTTTGAACCAAAATGAAAAAGTAAATTGGACACTTATTGTGAACCGGAGGGAGTATACAATAATAACTGGGTTCACAGTTAGATATTTGCAAATATTTAGTGAATTTCTTAATACAAATACAGGGTCTACGCAAAAGTTACTGGATTCCCGAAAACCCGTATTCTATGCTCTAGGTCCGCCCCTGTTCCCTTCCTTTTCTTTTCTTTTTCTTTTCTCTTTTGCTACAGCTAAAAGGAAAAGTACAACAACTTACCAAAACTGAGTTTAACGCAAAGAATAATATATGATTTGTTAGCTTGGTTGAAGTAAATTAATTAAACCTAGGTTCAGTACGTACATGCAGTAAAAAAACACAGACATTTGAAACTCATTCTAGATGCAAGTAGTTTTGGGGAGAGAATTGTTTGAGTTATGTATGAAACAAGCTAAGTGCCAGCTGCAACAACGTTCACATCAAGTCAATAGATGGAATAATAAATCAAAGAAAACAAAAGGGCCCCTACTTAAATTTCTATATAAAAGAATTGGAGCGTTTGATCAGAACATTAAGGCAATATGCAATACTATAAATACATGCTCATACATTCATATACGTACCTGAATGATAAATTATGTACAAAATCTGTTGTCGAACAATTGCCTTAGTTTTTATCTTGATTAAAAGAACATGATTCATTTATTGTTATGCGAGAAAAATATCTTTATTGATCAACACCTTTTCAAATTTTATATAGTTTTTCTAGTCTGAGAATTAGTCTAAGATAATATTTTCTCATGCTGTCTTTGAAATATATTTTTTCTAATCCTGATGTATAATATAATAAATGGGAGCCTTGAAGCAACGGTAAAATTGTCTCCATGTAACCTATAGGTTACGGGTTTGAGCCGTGGAATCAGCCATTGTCCGCCTAGTTTCAAATCATGCGCGGTTAGTACTCTAGATCTTTTTGGTCTAACATATAAAATTTTACAGTTTTTCATTTACTTGCACAAATAATTCTTTCTGAAAGTATAATTTTTATCAACTCTATATATATAGTAACTGTATTTTTGTATGATTGCATTTGTATTATATACATATACGAATCAGGGAAGGATGAAGAAGAAGCAAAGATTAGAAATTTTTTTGTGGTTATAAATAATATGGGAGTTGGGAGATAGTGACCCCAACAGTTGTAAAGCCTCTCCAAAAAGTACTCAAAAGAAAGGCAAAGAGGTCTTCTCTTTTCTCACCTTCATTATGGGGTTCCCAAGCTGGCATCATGGCCCATTGTCAGCTCTCTACTTTTTCACAATCCCCTAAACCAACAAAAAAATAGTATTTCACCACCTCCCTCTTCATTTCACCTCTATATACTCGAATGCACAAAATTTAACATTACCCTTGTCGAGATAATCCCTTCGCTTACTCTCCCCGCTATGCAATAAGTGATCTATTTATTTTTTTAAAAATTTTGGTCCAAAATAAGTGTCCATTTTTATAATAAAAAAAAATTTAATTTGTTTTTTTAAAATTACCCTCGTGTACGTATCCTTAGACAAGGATGTCACGCACCGTATAGGAGTGGGGTGGATGAAATGGAGGTTAGCATCTGGAGTCTTGTGTAACAACAAAGTGCCACCGAAACTCAAAGGCAAGTTTTATAGAGCGGTGGTTAGACCGACCATGTTGTATGAGGCTGAATGTTGGGCAGCCAAGAGTTCTCATACTCAGGAGATGAAAATGACAAAAATGAGGATGTTGAGATGCATGTGCGTGCACTCTAGGCTGGAAAAGATTAGGAATGTAGATATTCGAGAGAAGATGGGCGTGACTCCCATCGACGACAAGATGCGGGAAGCGAGACTTAGATGGTTCGGGCACGTGCTGAGGAGAAGCATAGATGCCCCGGTTAGGAGGTGCGAGCGGTTAGCATTGGCAGGTACGAGGAGAGGTAGAGGACGACGTAAGAAGTATTGGGGTGAGATGATCAGGAAGGATATGACGCGACTACAGATTTCCAAGGACTTGGCTCTGGATAGGAAGGAGTGGAGGTCGAGCATTAGAGTCGTAGGTTAGGAGGGAGGCGAGAGGTTGTTTTCTTTTTCTTTGTTTTTCTGGGGACGGGGCTGGCCTGTTGATGTTTCGATGTGGTTTGTTAGTGGTTTATGTAGTTTCCTCACTATTTCCTATGGTAGTATGTTATTTATAGTTATTGCTTTTATATTTATTTTTTTATTTCTTACGATGTTGTTACAATTTTTTTTTTATCTTTTATTGGTGTCACTGATCTATTGTTTATTTTTCTTCTTCTCGAGTCGAGGGTCTTTCGAAAACAGCCTCTCTATCCCTCCAGAGTAGGGGTAAGGTCTGCGTACACTCTACCCTCCCAGATTCCACTTGTGAGATTTTACTAAATGATTGGTGTTGTTGTAAGACATGTGAAACTTATAGTTCTAAACTGTACTTGTGACTGTAAAAGTTCCTTAACAATAAAATAAGAAATTTAAATTACATTTTGTATCATTCTTTTTGAATAGATTAATAGGAAAATAAACTTAAACGGAGAAGGAAGTACTTTTTTATCACAATTTATTGGACTCTTTTCTTTATTGTCCAAAAAAAAACCAAATTTATATTTAAAAATAGTTTAACCTTTTAAACATCTTATTTTATCTTTAAAGAACAAAATTATAACCACAAAATGTTTATATCTTATTCTAAATCATAAATTTCAAAGTCTGTTTTTTCTTTTTAACTTGGAATCCAGTCAAACAACCTCTGTATTTTATGCAACGGAGGGAATAAAGAAAGACTAGTAGGAGTGATAAAACAAGAAAAAGTGCAAAAGAAAAGGTGACCTTTTTCAAAATATCTGTTTTTCTAATAGAGTCCCTTTGGATATAAAGAATTTTTTTACTTTTTTAAGAAATTAATGTTTAGCCATAAAATTTTCAATCTTCACGTGAAAGATTTTAAAAATTTGAAAAACTACAAAAGGCTATTTTCCAAAATTTTCACTCAGATAACTGGCAAAACTTCAAAAACAATCTAAAATTATATTTATGTCCAAACACAACTCTAATTTTCAAATAACATTTTCACTTTTTTCTTTTTTCTTTTTTTTTAATTTACCATTCTTATGTCCCAACGCCCATTAAGTATATGTATAAAAATGTACATGACACTATGGCCCTGTTCATGTGAATGCCACCTTTTATAATGATTTGACCCCATAAAGCTGTGGAATGAATGGGCAGTGGAATTCGGTAATGGAACTGGGTTCAGTTTCTTCTTCTGGTAGTAATTCAAGCTCCGCCGACTCTCTCAATGGTTTGAAGTTTGGCAAGAAAATCTACTTTGAAAATGTGGGTGGTGGGTCATCGCCGGTGACCGGAGCCGGGAACTTGCCGCCGGCGTCCAAGAGGGGGAGGGGTGGGTTGGTGCAAGGTGGTCAGCCACCTAGGTGTCAAGTTGAAGGTTGCCAGGTAGATCTGAGTGATGCTAAGGCTTATTATTCGAGGCATAAAGTTTGTGGTGTGCACTCTAAATCTCCTACTGTTATTGTTGCTGGTCTTGAACAGAGGTTTTGTCAACAATGTAGCAGGTCAGCTTAATTTTCCATATTACTCTAATTACTGTTATGCTCTATTTATATGGCTGTGTCGATAGGCGGATACAAAACATGCACAACAGGTGTTTGAAACTCACTTTTTATACAAGAGTTTAACTTATGGACTAGTGGTCCTTGTATGTACAGTTGTTTATATACTGGTTTGGTGGAGAGAGTTGACTATTGTGGATTTGTTAAATTATTGTGTTAATTGTTTGCTTGAATAATTGTTAAATTGTTACTGGTGTCTTTCTTTATTTCCTAAGTTGAATAACATTTTGAAACTCATGTTGATATCCTGTGCTTGAATATGACAATGGATTTTGCGAGTCTTGTATTAACAGCTTCTTGCTTTACTTATAGTGTTTTTCGAGTTTAATTTTTAGGCGTTCTTGGCGCTCTTCTGCTTCTTTTGTCATAGAAAGGCAGTTCCTTAAGTTATGTGTGCTTGTTTTCTTATATGGCTGGACCAATTCACGCTGCTAAGTGAGTTTTAGAGGGGGCTTTCTTCATAATGAGCACTAAGTTGGCGTTTTATGTGGAGTAATAAGACAATTAAGATTAATTAGAAATGCGCCTACAACTCCTGTATGTACGAATTTCTGAAGATCTAGATGTAGAGATGGTTATTTAAGAGCATTTTAAACTACTTTCTTGAATAGGTAGGGATTTGGATTTGTGCTTTCATTGAGAGGCAACCTGCATTCTTTGCACATCTACAAGAGAGAATCAACTGTGGATGCTCTGATATAACTCAGTGGTTTGAAGGTGTGTACTAATCAAAGAAATGACACTCATGGAACAAATTTTAAAATTCATTTTGGTTAATGAAATGTGGAGCTTTTGTTCGCAAATATGAACATCAGTGATTTAGGACCAGCTTCATGCTGAAACAATTGTTGTTAGAAGTGATAAAGTATTGAACAGGTACGAATTTGGAGAATGCGGAAAAAGATCTATATAGGTGATACATATTTAGTTGAGAAAATCTTCTAGATATTAGCACTTTTATTGTTGGTCTTACGCTTTCTAGGAGTGGTTTACGTTTAGAAAATATACATAACTTCTAATACTTTTTATTTGTATTTGCTTAATATTGACATGAGAAGAGTTTAATTGGAGTAATGTGGTCAGTGAGGATTCGTATAGCTGACCCAACTTGTTGGGGACTGAGGCATAATTGTTGTTATTGTATGGTTTTGATTAAAAAGCATGTTCTTTGTGGCCAATATTTTTGCATAAGCAACATATTTGACTGGTCTATCATCTATGACTCATATGGACATATCCAAGTCCGGAATGGTAAAAGTTTCTGCTGAACACTCTTAAACTTTGTCTCTGAAAAATTAGTATTAACTTTTTATTTGTGTTGTTTTGTCCATTCTGCTAATGTCATTCTATCACCGTGAAGAAATTAACTTAATATATTGGTATTCTGCATCATAAGCTTCCCCTCATGATTTACAAGATTGACGGTCATATGCATTACAATCAGAACATGCATATTAGCACCACTCTTGGCAGGCTAAAGCTAATTGGATATAGAGACAAGCAATTTATATTGGATATAGAGACAAGCAATTTATTAGTTTACTCCATGGTATTAACAGTACTCTGTAATTTACCTTGATTTGCTTGGTTGTATTCTCTTAGCATCAGAAAAATGCACTGGTACAGTGCCTTGCTGGTCTGAACTAAGTGTATGTAACTACGGTATAAGCAGTCTAAAAATCTGAAGAGGAAAAAGAAATCCTTTGTGCCACGAGTAGTACCATTCAAAGGGTCCTACTTGCATTGGGAGAAATGATGTGATCTTGAAGCAAGATAGTTTGCTTTTTCTTCTTTGTTTTGTCTTTTTATTTGGGTGAATGACACTGGCTTTTATGGATCTAATTTTCCACCATTTATACAGAAATATTGATAGTCATTCTCACAATCCATATGATCCTACTGAATTGATCTTTGCTAGAAGTTAAAGGGTAGCATTTTTTCTGAAACAGCTTTGCTCTTTATATTAGTTGCTGTTTTGTCATGCCTACTAGCTTTTCAGATAAAACTTCAATTCGGTTAGTTATTGACGCGTATGATGATCCATCTCACAATATTTGCAAATAATCATTAAGCATCAATGTATTTCTTGTTTTGCACATCTGCAAAGTGTTGGAATCTAATGGTGATGGCCTTCCCAAAATTATAATATCTTCCCTGCAATATCCCCCAGCCTTTGTTGTAGTCTTGTGGAATGATTATGGCTTTTTTCATGTCACCAAGCCATGTTTCCACTCTGATATATTCGCCATAAATGTTGTAGTTCTGGTAAACTCTATAAAGATGTGACTGTATTTTCCTTCCCCATCTCCTATAGAGGTTTTCCGTATATCCTTGAAGCTTTTTGTAAAGTTTCGCAGACCCAAGTTTTCTTCTTCGATCTTGATATGGCTGGAGAATCTTCTGCCCGGCTCAATGAACTTGAACCACCTATCAGAGTCCTCGCTGATGTTAATTAATTCAAATGATTTATCCCCTGAAACGAAATGTAATTTCTCCCCCATAATAAAATAAAGTATACGGTGGCTGAATGATTATTTTCAAAACTGGCGTGCTGGATATCATTATTGGGGGGGGGGGGGGGGAGCACATTTCCCCAGTCAAAGAGAAAAGTTGAAGAGATCATTTTTGAGATTTCTAGCCTTATGACTCCAAAAAGAACCTCCATTTATACGGTGGCTGAATGATTATTTTCAAAACTGGTGCGCTGGATATCATTATGGTGTGTTATAACTACCTAAGTACTCATTTGCAATTGGCAATGTTTCAAACCAAAATCTGCAGTCCCTACTACTGGCATCTCTCCCGATATTTATTGGGAGATATTTAATTTAAAGAGATATTAGTCATAAAGTTTCCAAGCATGCACTTCTTTTTATCTTGAAAGCTTAGTAGTTAATAAATCCATCAACTCATATACGAGCCAAACTTTGGTCTTGATGAAGAAGGAAATCTAATGTGTGAAACTTTGGGGAAGTTTTGATAAGAATGTGCATTGCACAATGATTAGTAGTTACTCAAACATAACTAGAATGCCTCTGTTATTTATGTGCGTCTTGTATAAATATGTGTATATAGTTCAATTTTTCGTCGAGTACTCAAAGACGCCATGTATTTTTTGTTTTTGTTCTTGCCTGTGACGAAACATATCAAATGTATTGGTTAGAATAATGGCTAGCCAAAGCTAGCTCATCTTCTCAGTTCACTTATTGCCCAGTCAATGTCTGCCTTATTGCATGGACTTAATAGTTTCTTGGTACTTTGGTTCCAGGTTCCATCAATTGCCAGAATTTGACCAAGGAAAAAGAAGTTGCCGCAGGCGCCTGGCATGCCATAATGAGCGCCGCAGGAAGCCTCCATCTGGATCTCTTTTCTCTACACATTACGGGAGCCTTTCTTCATCAATTTTTGGTTTGATAGAATTCCTTTCCGTTCTCTCTTTGTTTGCATGTATACTCGAAAATTTATGCTCTTCTCTTTTCCTTTTATAAAAGGGAAAGAACATTATGCTGACTCTGGTTATTTTGATTTGAACTGATAGAAAATAATAGCAGCAGATCTGGAAGCTTTCTGTTAGACTTCAGCTCACACCCACATGTCAACGAGAGTTCGTGGCCAAATACTAGAGCATCTGAACAAGGATGGGATCATCAATCTACTGCATCAGGGAAGTTTCTTCAGCGTCCTTGGCTGAATAATTCTGAAACCGCTACATCTGAGTTAGTTCTGCAAGGTTCAGCCACCAGGACCAATTATGTTCCTTCAGGGGAATGTTTTTCTGGAGTCTCAGACTCCAGTACTGGTGCTCTCTCTCTTCTGTCAAATCGGTCCTGGGGATCAAGGAATCCACCCTCAAGTCTTGGTGCTAACATTGATGGGATACACACCATTCAACCTTCTGATTCCCATGGTGCACCTACCAATCACTTCTCAAGCCCTTCATTGCGGTTTAAAGGAAATGAAGCTAGCAGCAGTTCACATGAGATGCCTTCTGATTTGGGTTTGGGTCAAATTTCACAGGCTGCTGACGATCAGTACTGTGGTGAGCTAGGGATAGGTCAGCAGAGTGGACGACAAAACATGGAACTGGACCACTCTAACGGTTATCATCCTTCTGTTCAGAATGTGCACTGGACTCTTTGAGTAGCTAGTATGATCGCGGTTGTAAGAGAACATGTTGATGAAGTAGTTTGATGTTTGTGAGGCTGTCTGTTGACGAACGACCACTAATATTATGCAGCTTATGTGCATGCATTCTTGTTGGGCTAGTCCCAAGATGACCTTTGTTTTGTTCTTGAACTGTTTGATAACTTGCTACCATTTGCTTTGGCGTATCTTTTTAACGTGCTTATTCTGTTTTCTTCGTTTTATCACTCTTGGTATATGATATTTAGGTGAAAAGTCAATCTTCCCAGCTCAAAATCACAGGACAGGACAATATTCTACCTGTTGGAGTATGAACCTGTAGCGACAAAGATGCTTCATTATGATGTTCATTTTTGTCTGATTTTTCCTTTCTGCACTCGTTTTATATTTTCCATTTGGGCTCTAAAATACATAAATCTCTAGCCTCTTCATCCAGCGATCTTCTCGTACGTACGTGCTATAGAGCCTCTATCTCCAAGAAATGCTAATTGGGGTTATAGGGAGTTGCGCCGATAATTCATCCTTGAAGACTCCATAGTCTATGCAGAAGGCAGAAGCCACATTCTGATGAAAAGAATTCGTTTAAATTTGAAACATCTTCACCTTGTTTGTTGCTAACGTGCATGATTGAAATGCCATGTTTTAATTCTATGAGTTCAATTTTTAAGGTTCTTAGTGGAGGTGGGCGTTCGAGCAGTTCGGATTGGATATGAAAATTTTGGTTTCCGGATTAAAGAAACGACAATTCAAATCCAATCCAAATAATCTCGGATTGGATTGGATTTTTTATGTTCGGCTTCAGTCGGTTTGGATATTTTAGATTTACGATTTTAAGCCTATAAATTGAGTTGTTTCTTCTTCTTACAAAAATGAACATCCAAATGAAATATTCATGTTAAATTGCCTAAAAAGGTCCTCATTTTTCACCGCAACCATTCAAATAAAGTATTCAAGTAATGAAATTATTATCCAAGAAATACAACCGAGATATTCATAAGGCCGATAAGAATTAGCAATAGTAAAAAACCATATCCAAATTGAAAGTATTCTGATAGTAACTTAGTAATTAGTATTGAATATATGAGATAATGTCTAATGGGTAGGATATTAGACTTATTACGATTGGGAATAATGAACTAATGTCAATGGATAGCACTAAATATGAAGTATTAAATCTGACATCCAATCGAAATCCAAAAATTTTAAAGAATTAAACCCGAAATCCAATTCGTAATCCGAAAATCCAAACCAAAAATTCAAAAAGTTTGAATTTTGGTTTGGATTTCGGGTTTGCCCAAACTATGCCCACCCCTAGTTCTTAGCATTGAGCATATTGTATTTTGAAATTTATAGGTTCATATCTATTATTTGTTATAATTTTAGTAAATATTTTCACATACATTTATACTCTACATTGAAAGTACTAGTTCAGATGAACCCGATATAACTATGCTGCACCCACCTCTATTTAGAAGTTAGGATTAGGAAGGCAATGGGGCGGTGCGGGTGCAGGGCAGACTTGATCTTACGCGGGGTGGGCTGGGGGCTGATGTTATGCGAGGCAATGCGGATTGAAAATGTTTTTCCAAAATCTGATGCAGGGCGGGGCGGTTGCGGGTTTCATTGCGGATTTCCCTGCTGGTTTACTCCAAGGAAATCACTGTAGACGCCTAGACGGTACAAAACTAATATCCAGTTTGACCAAGCTGCAAAAATCAGCTTATTTTGAGAAGTGCTTTTTCTCAAAAGTACTTTTAGTGAGAAGCAGTTTGTGTTTGGCTAATTAATTTGAAAAGCACTTCTGAGCAGCAATTATTGTTTGGCCAAGCTTTAAAAAATTGCTTCTAAGTGTATTTTTCTCAAAAGTGCTTTTCAGAAAAGTGCTTTTGGAGAGAAGCTACATTTTTCTGCTTCTCCAAAACTGCTTCAGCTTCTCCTCAAAAGCATTTTTTTCTTTTTAAAAGCTTGGTCAAACACCTAATTTTAGAAAAAAATCACTTTTAACCAAAAAAAAAAAAAATTGCCTCGAAAAAAGCTTGGCCAATCAGGCTATAAGGCAAGCAATAAGTGGCTAGAGAATATGACTATGCAATTATTACTCTTAAGTCTTAACTATACAAGACATTCACCTATATGTGCCAAGGACCTTGTCGAGGACACTACTGTTATATCATATTTCAATTAATGTATCAGCACACATATATGAGCTTACATATTATATATTTATAAACTAGTTATAAAAAAATTATGATGCATATTTGTTATACGGAAATTTATCAAGTATAAGTTAATACCTAAATCTAGGTATACGGTATGCTGATGTTATGCTTTTTCAATTCATTTATTTTCTAGTTTTTACGCATTTCAATTCATTTATTTTCTATTATAATTTCTGAAAATAGAAATATATTAATTGGATCTATACGAGGGATTTAAGAAACTGAAAAAAAATATTGAACTTGTGTTTTTTTAGCAAAAATAACAAAATGAAAAAAAAAATGCGGGGCAGAGCGGGGCGGGTTGAAAATAGAAAAAAATGCTATGCGGGGTGGGCAGGGCGGGTTGAAATTTTGCAGGTTAAGCTTCAACCCGCCCCGCCCCATTGCCATTCTTGGTTAGGACTATCCATCACAAGTAGGAATTAACTGTTATAAAACAATAAAAGAAGAAGAAGAGTAGTGCAAAGAAAAGTAGAGGGAGAGAATTCTTATTGATTTGGGATGAATTATAATAGAATAGAACCCTCTATTTATAGGGAGAGGGTGACTTAGCCACCAAGTAATGAACCCTAGAATCTCTCTAAATATAGACATTCACCAAAAATACAATTCTATTTATAACACTCCCCCTTGAATGTCTATTCAACAGATAATGTGCCTCGTTAAAACCTTAACTAAAATAAAACCCAACGGAAAAAAATTCTAGAAAAGGAAAAAGAGTACACATATCTAACAATACGCCTTTTGGTTGCCTCATTAAAAACCTTGCAAGGAAAATTCAGTGGGACAAAACCTTGTAAGGAAAAAAGAGTGCAACGCGCATTAACTCCCCCTGATGAGAGCATCAATTCACATCCTTAAACTTTCGCATTCCAATCTTGTGCACCATCTTCAAAAGATCTTTGGTAGAGATTTGAAGAACAAATCAGGCATATTAACTTGAATGAATATATTGCACCTTGAAATCATCATTCTTGATAGATATATAATGTCTTCATATAATGTCGTGGATTGGCTCTTCAATATCTCCATAGAGATTCTCGCTATCATATTATCATGCTTATAATTATAGCAAGATACATATATGCACAAATTGCACTGAGGATGTAGTACTTCAAGATCAAGAATTGTATATGCTTCAAGCAACTTAATCCTTCATGGATTGTCATATAAGTTAAGTCATATAAGCCATATAATAGACTTTAGATGCATATCAAGTTTTCATGTCATACTAGACATATAAGATATCGAAAACTGACTACACATATCATTGACTTTATACTTTCAAGTATTTGAACTGCAGGTCCAAAACAACATTTCTTTCATATGAAACCAATTCTACTTGAATTGCGTCTCTTCTATTTGGCCAATATTTTTGTGTCTGTATTCGACAAACTTAAAATTCTTATCTATACTTAGCGCTTTCATAGATGTCGTCGACAAACATTTTATATCAGTTTCAATATATTTTCATAATGACATAACATAGAGATCTCTTCATTCATATTTTCAGGTACCTGAATCTCTCATGAGATTTTATGAAGTGTTATGTCATGTGATCTTCTAGATCACTTGCCTCCTTTATTATGATCATTTTGAGCATTTGCTCATCTTCTTTATTAAGAAGTTTATTTGAAACCGATCTGTCTATACGCTTTAAGCGTACCATAGACTTTGTCCTTATAGGATTTAATATGAGCATTTGCAATGAGAATATAGTTACTTTCTTTGGGTCAGCAAATGCGTCTGGCATGCTTTGCAATATATTGCAAATGAATTATCTTTTTATGAACTTCAAGTTCATATTATTTTATTCGAGGATCTAGATGTAAAAATGATAATTCATTCCGCGTAACTTTTTCTCAACTGTTTATCATGTCTCCCCTTCATGTTAGAAAAACTAACTTGCTTCATCATCTTTGTGCGTTTGGTGTTAATCAAAATATACACCGCACATCAATAATAATAATAATAAGATGGAATTATTTGGTTCCTGACCCTGAACCACTCGTGAGGGGAGAATGTAATATACTTTCGTATATAATATATATCAAACTGATATAGATAACTTTGTTCTCATAAGCAATAGTTTAGCTATTAAGTGGAGACACTCAATAAATTATTTTGCTAAACCAACTGTGATGTAAACCAACTTATCAAGATGAACTATCTTGAATAAAAAATCTGGAAATTATGCTCTAAATCAAATTATTGAGCAAGTTACCTCGCAAACACCATGTTGCGGGTTAATAATAATCACACATGTAACCATCTTATAGATGCATCTATGTGGTATACATGGCAGGTGAATGGGCCCATATTCACCTTTGATATTTTCAGCATTCAGGGGATTCAATCCCAATTTTAGTTGATCTATTAATTAATGAGAACAAGCAATATAAGAGAATTCGTAAAAAACTTTCTAGTTCTTTAATATTTGCCCATGTGAATTCTCTATTATTTTTGTACATCATACTTAAATTGATATGGCTAAACCAATTATGCCAACGGAATAAATTATCAATATTGATAAACTTCAGATTTACGCCATGACGTGTGCAATTATCAATAAACTCCAAGTTTATTATGATATGGGTTTTTATATCAATAAATACCCACTTCATTGTGGTATTCTTTTGTTTATGTAGTACAAATTGGAGAATAAAGCGGGTAGCTTTTCACATATATATTACCCCGCTATAAGTTGTAGTAATAGAAGATATTAAATCTTTCCTTTATTTATAGTCTCAATATAATCAACCGTTTTCGCGTATACTTTGGAAACTGAATAAGTTTCTTTGAGACTTACTACAACACAATACCTTATTGGTAATTAATTGTGTTTCTCCAAAATAGTATAATTGGCTCTTGCAGAGTTCTCAATTAATTTTGTAGTACCACATATTCATCAACACCCATATGGTGAATATCTCTTTTAAAGAGAAAGTTATACCATTATGGTTATGGTCAAAATTATATGCAAGATCTGTTTCTTGCATTACCGTTGTCTTTTAACAATCACAATGCCAAAATATTTTGGCGTACAATAGGTACGTGACCTATGACCATTCATGCCATAATAATGACATTATTTTCTTATATCATCTCAAACCTCCTTTTAGAGGTGAGTGCGGTATATTCACTACCACTAGCACGTTCATATTCTTTGAATAATGAATATGTATTCATAAATAAGATGTTGTCACATTCACATCATGAATGGACCATAATCATCTATATGTGCTTTACAAAATCTCATGTCAAATTGATGACAAATATTTTTCACATAGTGAAAGATTATTTTGAGAATCCTTATTGTTCTCATTACCGCAAATGATGACGATTATAATTTCGTCTATTGCCACGTCCATATCCACTGATACATTCATAGTAATAATTTTGTGTTCTTTCAGACTTATCACATACTGCTATCACATTTGTTGGACTCAAAAGTTATTACATACCTTATGAGTATAAAACAATATAAATAAATCACGGGAAAATCATAGCAAACTGTAATAATCCGTTGGACCAAATGAAGGAAACGAAAATAAGTACTCAGGATTAGGGAGAGAAACATCAGAAACCTTTATTGATAATATTGGTTTGGTCTGCCTCTCCATGAAGAGGTTCAGAGCCTTACAATGGTGTTCCTCCTGCCTATAATTTGGGTATCGTTGTCTCTTTTTTCTCTCTCAATAGTGGTGAAGAAGAAGCCCCCCTTTCTAGGGTTTCCTCTCTTGGTATTTATAACTGTGAGCTACGTGAGATGGCAATAAGTGGTCGTGACCACGTTGGGATTTTGCCTTCATGGTGGCGGATAGGCCATGGCCTTGCTGATCGAATCAGATGCGGGTTGAATATCGTTAATTTTGAGTGGTCGTGCCACTAATTAATCATGAATTAGCTTAAGACGGGATTAGCTTTGTTAATTATCGTGGGGTCGGATTCTGACCCATACAGTTAGTCCCTCCGCTTATTGAGGTCGGGCCTTGGCCGAGCTCGATGAGTGGATTCCATCGACTGTAGTTTGAGAAACTCGGATGGGGAGGTCGACTGTTGCTTCGGTCGAGGCCGAATTCTCTTTGGCGATGGCCCTTAGCCTTGTAGAATATTAGTATTCTGTTATTGTGCTGTCATCGTTCGATCGAGGTCGAACTCTCCTCCTTGGCGAAGGTGCTTGACCTTTTAACTTACTTCGAGTGAGGTCGAGCTTCATTGTGCTCTGATGCTTACGTTTGTTTTGGGTGCAAACCCGTCGACCATGGTGGATGGGTCGTATGTTGTGCGGGCGAGGGGAGTGAGGGCACGCTTGATACATGTTTGGTGATGTCAAAAAATTTCTAGGGCGCAAGGAGCGTCTCCTAGGCATTCATAGGTCGTTATGACCATTTCGAGGGCGAGACGCCAATTGGTGATTGCAAGGCTGCTTTATGGAGCCTGTCATAATGACGCATATTCCTATGGAATCGAACCGGTGTGCGGTTGGTCATGTAGTTAATGGTGGCTGTTGGGGTGCATGAAGGCCACTTGCGTTGCCTATAAATAAAGGCTGAGGCATTCATTTTTCATATTCTTATTGCTTGTCTGAGAGAGATTCTGAAGAAGCTTTTCTTACTGCTGTTTCACCTTTGTCTTCGTCCCCCAAACCTTGTTTCTTTCTCGTTATTGTATCAACAATGGCAGGCATTTCTTCCCAAAACATTCTTCCAATGGATCTTCCGGTTAACTCACCGGTGACTGAGGGGCCATTTCCGGCAATGGGCGATGCAGAACTGGTGGAGACCGGTGAAGCTCCGTCGGTTGACGAGATAGTACCTCTGCCCGGAGGTCCGATGACTGATTTCACCGCCGATGGTGGGGAGGATCAGGTGGATGAAGCCCCATTAATGGGGGAGATTGGGATGTCCCGACTACGAGGATAGGGGGTCATCCCCGGCTATACTGACGTCATTCTCGCTAGAAGCGAGGAGAGGGTCCACACCGACCGTAGGGGATACTGCGTCTTTTACGCCTACCCCTTCAAGTTGGGGTTTAAGCTCCCGCTCCCAATGCTGGTGGTTGATTTCTGTCGTTATTACGGGGTGTGCCCGGGTCAGCTTGCTCCTTCTCTTTACAAATTACTAGCAATGCTCATCAAATACACAGAACTAGCCGGTAGGGAGATCACGCTGCAGCATGTGCTTAGTCTCTACGCTCCCTAGAGAGTTCGCGGTACCATGATTCAAGCGTGACCTCGCGGGACGAGGGGCCTGACTGCGAAGCTGGATGATGAGGTCAACCCTCGCCCTTTCGAGCACTTCTTCTACATCAGGACTGAACATTTAGTGGCGTGCTCTACTGGGTTCCCAGAGGCTTGGAATCATGCACGTAAGTTTTCTAATCATCGAATTCCCTTTTCTGCCCCTCCTTACGTCTTGTGCTCATAAACGTTAACTCGTATCAATTTTGTAGCCGAAAAGTTGCAGCCGGCTCCGTTAGCTGGGATTCACGAGTGGGTTGAGGCCGTACTCCCCCATACGGTGGGGATACGCACATGGGCGTCTTTCTGGGAGAGGCATGGTCGTAGGCCTGTGGCAGGTAAAAAATTGATTTCTTCTTCTGTTCCGCTTTGTCTCAACTCTATTCATCAACTTTGTTTTTGTGTGATCAGGGAGGGCACGCCCCGTCAGTGCCCCTTAGTTGGCCTTCCGTCGGCCGGGTGCAGTCGCTCGACTTACTGCGGCGCCTGTGTCGCGCTCAATACCGAGGGCGGCATCAGTTGAATCTTCAGCGGTTCCTTCTCCAGCACGGGCCGCACTTCGGGACGAGGGGCCATCGGGGGTTGTGCGCCCTAGGGCGGAATCACCATCACACGGGGAGGAGGAGAGGCCCTTGATAAGGCGTAGGGTTGTGTTTACGCCGGCTCCTCCTGTGGTAATTAATTTAGACTCTCCTCCGACGGATGCGGAGAGGGGTGCGGTCCCGGCGCCTACTCTTGAGGGTGGACAGACAATAGGGGTTGCCCTAGCTGGCTTAGGCCATGAGGATGCCGTCGCTTCGGCGACTCAGTCGGTGGTTCCAGTCGCTGAGACGGGAGGTAGTTCCTCAGCGGCTGGTAATGTTGGTGAGTTAAGCACTCATTTGGCGGTTGCGGCGGGAGGTTCCCCCTCGCCGGCGGCTGAAGGAGGAAGAGATGCTGTAGAGGGTGAGTACGAGTCTGAATCCGACTTGGACCCCGACGACGTCCGTATGTTCCAGGAAGGCTTCACCAATTCAGCGGTGCGCACAGAGGGGCGGTCTCGCTTCGTCGAGGTTCCCACGGAGCTGAACTTACTCCAAGGGAGTAGCTTGGTCCCGCAGTTTGAGCTGCTGTGCTCGGAGGCCGAGAACGCGTCATTGAGGGGCGTCACGGATGTCGGACTGATGAACGAAGTGGCTGTGATGGGATTGAGGGTATGTAATATAATGTCGGTTCGCTTCTTCTTCACCTTAGTTTGAATTTTATCTTAATCGTTGTCTTTGCTTTGCAGTCTTATTTGTTAGAGGTGGAGAGCTTCCATTGAGCCAACGTCCGCTCGGGGATATTTTTGCGAGCGCTGGAGAAGTACCACCGCTACCGAGATCGGTGCCGAGAGATGCGCGTGCGCTTGAGGAATGATCCCCGTAGTCGGACCTTGGTCGAGGAATTGGCAAGGTGGGAGCTTTAGATGCAGCAAGCACTTGGCAGAGCGAGTGCTCTCGAGGAGCAGCTCCGGCGGAAGGATGAGGAGCTTGAGGCGGGGAGGAGGGCTGCAGCTGAGTGTGAGCGCCAGGGCCAGGCTAAGGCGGCGGAGGCCGCTGCGGCATGGAGCGGGAAAGTGACTGCGTTGGAGGGTGAAGTCGCGGTATTGAAGCTTCA
>NC_031998.1:47739065-47795285 GCF_001879085.1 Nicotiana attenuata
CTCCAACGCAGTCACTTTCCCGCTCCATACCGCAGCGGCCTCCGCCGCCTTAGCCTGGCCCTGGCGCTCACACTCAGCTGCAGCCCTTCTCCCCGCCTTGAGCTCCTCATCCTTCCGCCGGAGCTGCTCCTCGAGAGCACTCGCTCTGCCAAGTGCTTGCTGCATCTGTACCTCCCGCCTCGCCAGTTCCTCGACCAAGGTCCGACTACGGGGATCATTCCTCAAGCGCACGCGCATCTCTCGGCACCAATCTCGGTAGCGGTGGTACTTCTCCAGCGCCCTCAAAAATATCCCCGAGCGGACGTTGGCTCGACGGATGCTCTCCACCTCCAACAAATAAGACTGCAAAGCAAAGACAACGATTAAGATAAAAGAACAAACTAAGGCAAAGAAGAAGCGAACCGACATTATATTACATACCCTCAATCCCATCACAGCCACTTCGTTCATCAGTCCGACATCCGTGACGCCCCTCAATGACGCGTTCTCGGCCTCCGAGCACAGCAGCTCAAACTGCGGGACCAAGCTACTCCCCTGGAGCAATAAGTTCAACTCCGTGGGAACCTCAATGAAGCGAGATCGCCCCTCTGCACGCACCGCTGAATTGGTGAAGCCTTCCTGGAACATACGGACGTCGTCGGGGTCCAAGTCGGATTCAGACTCGTACTCACCCTCTACAGCATCTCTTCCTCCTTCAGCCGCCGGCGAGGTGGAATCTCCCGCCGCAGCCGCCAAAGGAGTGCTTAACTCACCAACATTACCAGCCGCTGAGGAACTACCTCCCGTCTCAGCAACTGGAACCACCGACTGAGTCGCCGAAGCGACGACATCCTCATGGCCTAAGCCAGCCAGGGCAACCCCCATTGACTGTTCACCCTCAAGAGCAGGCGCCGCGACCGCACCCCTCTCCGCATCCGTCGGAGGGGAGTCCAGATTGATTACCACAGGAGGAGCCGGCGTGAACACAACCCTACGCCTTACCAAGGGCCTCTCCTCCTCCCCGTCTGATGATGATTCCGCCCTAGGGCGCACAACCCCCGATGGCCCCTCGTCCCGAAGCGCGGCCCGTGCTGGAGAAGGAACCGCTGAAGATTCAACTGATGCCGCCCTCGGTATTAAGCGCGACACAGGCGCCGCAGTAAGTCGAGCGACTGCACCCGGCCGACGGAAGGCCAACTGAGGGGCCCTGACGCGGCGTGCCCTCCCTGATCACAGAAAAACAAAGTTGAGGAATAGTGTCGAAACAAAGCGGAACAGAAGAAGAAGTCAATTTTTCTTACCTGCCACAGGTCTACGGCCATGCCTCTCCCAGAAAGACGCCCATGTGCGTATCCCCACCGTATGGGGGAGCACGGCCTCGACCCATCCGCGAATCCCAGCTAACGGAGCCGGCGGCGATTTTTCGGCTACAAAATTGACACGAGTTAACGCTTACGAGCACAAGACGTAAGGAGGGGTAGAAAAAAGAATTCGACGACAAAAGAACTTACGTGCATGATTCCAAGCCTCTGGGAACCCAGCAGAGCACGCCACTAAATGTTCAGTCCTGATGTAGAAGAAGTGCTCAAAAGGGCGAGGATCGACCTCGTCATCCAGTTTTGCAGTCAGGCCCCTCGACCCACGAGGGCACGCTTGAATCATGGTACCGCGAACCCTCTAGGGAGCGTAGAGACTAAGCACATGCTGCAGCGTGACCTCCCTACCGGCCAGTTCTGCATATTTGATAAACATAGCTAGCAATTTGTAAAGAGAAGGAGCAAGCTGACCCGGGCACACCCCGTAATAACGACAGAAATCAACCACCAACATTGGGAGCGGGAGCTTAAACCCCAACTTGAAGGGGTAGGCGTAAAAGACGCAGTATCCCCTACGGTCGGTGTGGACCCTCTCCTCGCTTCTAGCGAGAATGACGTCAGCATAGCCGGGGATGACCCCCTATCCTCGTAGTCGGGACATCCCAATCTCCCCCATTAATGGGGCTTCATCCACCTGATCCTCCCCACCATCGGCGGTGAAATCAGTCATCGGACCTCCGGGCAGAGGTACTATCTCGTCAACCGACGGAGCTTCACCGGTCTCCACCAGTTCTGCATCGCCCATTGCCGGAAATGGCCCCTCAGTCACCGGTGAGTTAACCGGAAGATCCGTCGGAAGAACGTTTTGGGAAGAAATGCCTGCCATTGTTGATACAATAACGAGAAAGAAACAAGGTTTGAGGGACGAAGACGAAGGTGAAACAGCAGTAAGAAAAGCTTCTTCAGAATCTCTCTCAAACAAGCAATAAGAATATGAAAAATGAATGCCTCAGCCTTTATTTATAGGCAACGCAAGTGGCCTTCATGCACCCCAACAGCCACCATTAACTACATGACCAACCGCACACCGGTTCGATTCCATAGGAATGTGCGTCATTATGACAGGCTCCATAAAGCAGCCTTGCAATCACCAATCGGCGTCTCGCCCTCGAAATGGTCATAACGACCTATGAATGCCGAAGAGATGCTCTTTGCGCCCTAGAAATTTTTTGACATCGCCAAACATGTATCAAGCGTGCCCTCACTCCCCTCGGCCGCACAACATACGGCCCATCCACCATGGTCGACGGGTATGCACCCAAAACAAACGTAAGGATCAGAGCACAATGAAGCTCGACCTCACTCGAAGTAAGTTAAAAGGTCAAGAGCCTTCGCCAAGGAGGAGAGTTCGACCTCGATCGAACGATGACTTGATAGCACAATAACAGAATACTAATATTCTACAAGGCTAAGGGCCATCGCCAAAGAGAATTCGGCCTCGACCGAAGCAACAGTCGACCTCCCCATCCGAGTTTCTCAAACTACAGTCGATGGAATCCACTCATCGAGCTCGCCAAGGCCCGACCTCAATAAGCGGAGGGACTAACTGTATGGGTCAGAATCCGATCCCACGATAATTAACGAAGCTAATCCCGTCTTAAGCTAATTCATGATTAATTAGTGGCACGACCACTCAGAATTAACGATATTCAACCCGCATCTGATTCGATCAGCAAGGCCATGGCCCATCCGGCACCATGAAGGCGAAATCCCAACGTGGTCACGGCCACTTATTGCCAGCTCACGAAGCTCACAGCTATAAATACCAAGAGAGGAAACCCTAGAAATGGGGGCTTCTTCTTCACCACTATTGAGAGAGAAAAAAGAGACAACGATACCCAAATTATGGGCAAGAGGAACACCATTGCAAGGCTCTGAACCTCTTCATGGAGAGGCAGACCAAACCAATATTATCAATAAAGGCTTCTAATGTTTCTCCCCCTAATCCTGAGTACTTATTTTCGTTTCCTTCATTTGGTCCAACGGATTATTACGGTTTGCTATGATTTTTCCGTGATTTATTTATATTGTTTTATACTCATAAGGTATGTAATAACTTTTGAGTCCAACAATATATAATTAGATATTTATTTGCATTATAAACGTATAAAGGTTAACTCATTACTGGTAATATTCTTAGGTGGGGAATATCCAAGTAGAGAAATTTAGACACTTGTTAAGGAGACAAATTTAAAGAAGTTCACTGAAGAAGGGTAATGTTTCGAATCATGCGCTACTAGTCCTAGGGAATTATTTGGTAATAGAAAAAAGGTCATACAATGCAAATAGTCCAAACGGGTTGGACAATAACAATGGATAGGGATGGCAATGGGGCGTGTGAGTGCGGGGCAGTGCGGGTGCAGATGAATGTGGGGTGGGTACTGGGAGGGGCGGGGTGGTTGCGGGTTAAAAATCATGTGAGGCGGGTTCTGCAATTTCAAGCAAATTTGCCATTGAGTATATAGACTGTTGAAGCATTTCTTCTCATACTTTTCTTTAAAATGAGATTTTGGATGTTTAATAGTTGAAGGCCGTGGTGATAATATTAACTGGAAAAATCTGAATTTTCTTTTCCACTTTTCCTTTTTTCATTCATGTTTTTTTTCCCCTTTTTCGTTTTGAAGTAAATCTGTTGCTGTTAACTAAAAGAGCAATATGAGAAAACGAAGTCAATTCAGTAGCCAAATCTGGAAGTATGAAATTTTATTAAGATTAAATAATAATATATAAATAGCATAGCTAAGATATCAGATCAGCGAGCAAAAAATAGATGAGAAGATTTGGTAATTGACTTAAATTTGCAAACTTCTGTAAATTAAAGTTGCACTGAACAAATTTTTTTTGACTAAAAGAGAGCTTATAGAAGAAAATGAAAGATTTTTGTTAGGTGGGCCGGGTTAGGGCGGGTTCGTGCGGGACGGGTTGAAAATAAAAAAAAAAAATACAATGCGGGGCGGGGCGGGGCGGTTAAATTTAAACCCGCCCTGCAACCGCCCCGCCCCGCCCCACTGCCATCTCTAACAATGGGCCTATTAAGCCGATGCCTTTTACCTAGTTATACTATATTAGAAACTTATTTACCAATATTCTCTATGTTTTGTAGTTTTTAATAAGTATCTAGGTTTTTCTTACAAATTGTGTAGGTTGCTTCTTAAAAGGCTCCCACCCCATTATTAGTGCCTTCAATTAAGGGATTCAATTATATTCTTTCCTTTTTTTCCCCTCTCCTCTTCTCTCTCCTTTTTTTTTACAACAAAATTCCTTAATCTATGCCCAAAATCTCCATCTTCTCTCTTCCCACCATTGCCGATAATTTTAAATTATTAAATCATCAATTGCATCGTTCTTTTGCTGGGAGACATGACAACACTAAAAATGAAGAAATGTTCATGAATTGTATGATAAATGTATCATAATTGTATTTAAATTGTATCAGATATATCAATACGTAAAACGTAATTGTATCATACTTGTATCACAATTGTATATAACTTGTAGATGGTACATTAATATCCAAAATAATACCTGATACAATACTAATAAATTAATATATAATTATCATATATTTGTGATACAAACTGTGAAATTCGTCACGATCTCACAACTGCTCATAATTCAAATACAAATTTGATACAATCCTGAAAGAATTCTTACACAATTCTGATACAATTATGATACAACTTAAAACCGACTCTAAACTTAAGCTGATACAATATCGTATTATACTTGTATTAGTATTGTATCATGTATTATTTTAGGTACAAATTGTGGTACAATTGTGACACAATTCTAAATTATGATACAACTTTGGTCTTCATCTTTTTCACGTTTTAATTTAAAACATCCACCTAGAACCAACTCTAAACTTAAATTATAATACAATATTGTATTTTAATAGTATTAGTATTGTATTAGAATTGTCTTAGGTATTGATGTATCAAATACAACTCAGATACAATTATGATACCTTTGTCATACAATCGTAATACAATTCCGAAACTCCATCTTCCTCGACTTTCATTATGAAATTCAACCTAAAATTAAACCAACTTTAATGTAGAGTGAAGCTTACCCACAACTTCATTGTAGAGCAAAATCTTCGAATTTCTTCTGTATTGTATAAATAAGAAAGAGATTTTGGACGATTAAAGAGAGAAATCATATATCAACAGCTTTGGAAGAAGAAAGAATCTGCAATTTTGGGGGGATAACAGTGAAGAGGAGTGAGTAAGCGAGATTTTTGGGTTAGAAAGATTATGGGTATCAATGGATTTCTTACTGAGGGTAAGTACAAAGAGAGGTGATGATTTTGGGGTTCAGTGGATTTCTTACGGTGATGATTTTAGGTAAGTACAAAGAGAGTTGATGATTTTGGGTAAGTACAAAGACAAATATAGTTTTCCTTGGAAAAATGAAGAGTATCTTAAATGTAGGGGATTATGTGTAACTGATACCCAATTTTTAAGGTATATTTCATTTCCTCCTTTTTATGATTTTGTATAAAACTAGTAAATATTGGTATATAAAGTATTAATAAAGAACCTAAATAAAAATAGTAAATAGGTTTCTATTATAGTATAGCCAGGTAAAAATCTTGTTATTGGGCCGGAGCTTGTTATTGGGCCAGGTAAAAATCCCTATCGAAAAGCTTGTTATTGGGCCGGAGCCTGAAACATTGATCTGTTGGACCATTATATTACCAATTTGCACGAGCATCTTCTTCGCTCCCTTCTCTCTCACATCGCTTAACAGATCAGTGCCATTTTCAGCTTTGGTGAGTTCTCTGAGCTCCCTCTCTCTATCATTGTTTAGATAAATGCACATGAATAATTTCTATTCAATTCTATTTTTTCTCTCTTTTTATTAGAGAAATGCAGAAATGTAATCGGATTCTAGGGTTTATAGAAGTGGTAGACTTTTATTGGTTTAATGGAATATGAGCTTCATTTTGTTATGTGATTTTGTATAGGTCCGTGTAATTGATCGCAGTTTTCCAGTTCATTTGAATTTGCGATTGTTTTCCTTTTACTTTCGGCCTTGTTTGAGGAGCTGAATTTTTATGGGTATAGAATCTAGCATTTGGGTGATACTAACTTGTTAAGATTAAGGTTTAGTGCTGCTATATTAGATCCGTTGTTTCCTCCTAGACAACGGGTTAGAGCCTGGGAATGAAAATTCTTGTTTAGGAGCGCTTTCTCCTCAAATGGGCCCAACGCAATGCTAATCTGGATTAGTCGGACCAGTGGGATCCATATATCGGACGATTATACCAAAAAAAGTCCGTTGTTTGCCAATAGCCCTTTTATTCTGGTCAGGAACTTGTATATCAGTGTAGGCATAACTTATAACTGTGAGGTTTATAGAACCTTTAGCTTTAGAGTACACCCCTAATTTTCCTTGAAAGACATTATTTAGTATTGGAATAAAATGAACCCAAATAAAGTGTAATGAGTACAAAGGATGGTCCCCAGGGCTTAGTTTAAGTGGAAAATGTTGAGGGACTTGTGACCTAGGTCACAGGTTCGAGCCCTGCGCCATGCGAATGGAAGCCTGGTATTTAAGTGGAGAAGGGTAGAGGGGTAGGTTCATTATCCTGAGTTTCAAAGGCTGCGGTGGTCCTATCTCAATTAGTTCGGGATTGATATAGCATCTAACCGTGTGCTCCATTTGGAAGGGCCTAGAGTCTTGCCTATTTTTCTATGTGGTGATTTAGATAACATACAACCCTTATTTGTCTTTAAAGTTTCCTATGTAACACACAGCCTATCCTTTAGTTGAGACGACGTATTTTAGAAGAAATAATGTCTTAACTTCATTTTCGCTGTTTAGATAAATATTTTTAAAATGGAATCTGAACTAGCTAGGTGCTTCAACAGATTAGTCTCTGTTGTATCTGAAACGTGTTACAATTTGAGGATAAAAGAAGCATTGCCTTTGCTTGAGCATGTACTTATAAGTGGTTTTCATTTTCTTTTGTTTATCTCTAACCTTCATACGTTTCTACATCACGCTTGGTTAGTGGCATATTTCTTAACTTGGTGACCAATTGATAGCTTGTCTTAGGAAAATCAAATCTGCAGTTGAGTTTCAAGCACAAGATGTAAAAATATGAGGGAGGGTCAATCGTTCTAGCGTTACTTAGACCTTTGATGCTTTTCTGAATGTGATGTTCACATTGCTTTTGACAAATTTCTAATGCTTCTTTCATCACATTTTTGTTGAACCTACTTGAGTTGCTTAGAGATTATTAACTTTGAATTGTGTGTTGCATTGGAGTTTTCTTGAGATATGATAAATAGTTGAAATGAATGCAAGCAGGTTGGTTATGACAAATATGTTTGATCAGTTATTTAAATAAAACGATGTAACTGCCCCAACTATTATTAAGTAGTACTATCTTGTATCTATTCGAATTGTTCAGAGGGAGAGCTTTGTAACTCAAGTAACAGGTTAGAAAATTGAGGTAGAATAAAATGGGCGGAGGGAGTGTTATAGACCTACGTGAGCAGACTCAATCTTATGAATTTCTGTGTGATGGCTTATCAGCTCCTAATCACTCTATTAAGGCTAGATGTCTCTTGTATCTATTTAGGGCTTAACATGTCCCCTGTTGACTCTCCCGACAGTTTTTTGCACTTTATTAGCTCCCTGGTCCTAGATTAGCCAATCATATGTTGGAGCTAATTAATGTTTTTTGTAACCTATTTTGTACTTTCTTGCATCTTCTTGATGCCACTCAATGAAGTTTTTTACTTCATTTAAAAAAGAAAAGTAATTTCCATATATGGGTATGCATATAGGGTCTTGATAGAACTAAATATATGCGAGCTTTTAGATTTCTCATCATTTGCTTCTTGTGGACTAAGATGTTTTGTTGCTTCACACATTTTGTTCGTGATGCATTATTTCTCACCTTTTCTTACCTTTGGTATCTGGTTATTAGTTCAAGCCTAACTTGTTTTAATTATGTTTTAAATCTTTTAACATTTCTGGTGTTTTGGTAAAGGATCGAGTAAAATCATGGATGATGCTGCAGAGCTAAGGTATTATGAAGATGAGGATACACCAGGGATGAAAACATTTAAAGGTGCAACAACAGGTCTAGTTGCTGGTACTCTTTGGGGTACCATTATTGCCACTTGGCATGATGTACCCCGTGTTGAGAGAAGTGTTGCTCTTCCTGGTTTGATTCGGACATTGAAAATGATGGGAAACCACGGGGCTACCTTTGCTGCTATTGGTGGAGTCTATATAGGGGTAGAACAGCTGGTGCAGAACTATAGGATGAAAAGGGATTTTGTTAATGGAGCAGTTGGTGGATTCGTTGCTGGTGCTTCTGTGCTGGGTTACAAAGGTAATCACCTCCCCCTCCACCCAAGAACACCATTTGAACTGAGATGAGTGTTTGTGGAGTGATTTCTTAATAAAAGAAAAATGTTTGTGGAATGAATACAAGTCTGTTGTTGCACTCGCTTTAAATTTAATTATATGTAAGGGAAAAATTAGAATCGGCGAAGGAATAAGGAGAGGAAGCTATTATGACATGTTGCAGATTGGTTTGTTCTTAGTGCATATCCCGTGCTAGTGCCAATTTCCAGTGATGACCATTCAACTGGCATTGTGACTGGTGCAGCCAGAAAAATCTTATCAGTTCCACGCCCTGGCGTTCTTGGTTTGTAGTGAAGGCTGTTGCTTAATTCCTTTATCCTCTCTATTTAGATGCCTATTAAGATTTTTAATTCCAAGAACATAAAAAATTCTCCATAGATCTGATTGGCAGAGAATATGTAGGTGCTTGTCTGCATAAAGATGTCTTAAACATGACCACAACCATTTTTTCAATGGCATTTCATTTAGTTTCTAAAAGAAATCAGTCACAGAATAATTAAGTTGCTCTTGCTAACCGAGAGCACTACACACATTTGAGAACAGATCAATAGAAATCCCTATGCAGAATGAACTTTTCATGAACTCAAAGTTTAGAATTTAGTGAGTGCATAATCTCATGAGTTGCAAAAGGCAATTTGAGCAGACTACGTACATTATTCATCGACGGTTTCTACACCCTTGCCTCTGGAAACATACTGGGATACCAAGGGAATTTTTTTTGGCTGATTTGACTGCTACCTTTGTAGGAAGGAGTATTTCAACAGCTATCTCTGCTGGAGCAGCACTTGCAGTCACCTCTGGGGTAATTGATGGATTAGGTGCGACAACGAGAACTGACAATGGCAAGGAGTACTATCCTTACACTACGAAGAAAAGAGCTGCTGTTGAATGACTATAGTTGGACAGAATTAGCGCGACTCAGCGGAAGTTCACTATGAATGATGTGACCGCACCCTCTTGTTTTGTGCTATCCTACTTTTTTCCTTTAACCTAAAAGTATGATGCAAATAAGAATGCTATGTACTCTACTTCAATCATGGCAGGTGATTTTTCATTGAGTTTGAATACCTGACCAGATATTTTCATGGGTTATCTGTCATTCCAAATTATGACACTCTTTCGCTTCTCTATTTCTGATTATGAATTGTGATGATTTGCTATAAACAATTGTTGTTTGCAAAGGTGAAGTCTGACCTTTACTTTATAAAGCCAGCGTTGGTTTTGTGTTGCTGTATACTAGGCAAATAGTAGGTTGAACCAATGCTTGGATTTGCCTGCAAGTAAACCTTGTAGCTGAAGTAACCCTTTATGGCATCGATTGAATGCTTTTTTGGTAGCTGTAAACCATTGCTGGAGGAACTTTTGAGTTATGGCTTCAAGAAATCAATGTGGATTTTTTCCGTAGAAAGAGACATTTGACATCTTCGCGACGGGGCCAGGAAGAGCTTTTGGGCTTCACCTGTTAGCAGACATACCGCTAGTTCCAATGGAGGATCAAACCCGTTTGTAGGTTTGATAAAATTGAGTGTTTGGAAGTCAAACTTTAGGGGTGTGTGTGTGCAGAAAAACAAGTACTATAGATGAAGTTAATATACATTTGAAAATTTGCTTTGTCAAACGCAGAATCGTTTTAGTTCTGGATCTGTTGTTGCCCCTATCTTTTTGCTAACCTAACTACTTAGCTAGCGTTTGGCCATAGATCCCAATTTATTTTGAAAAATCTGATTTGGGTGAAGTTTGGTTTGAAGATGAAAATGTATTTGGACATACGTTTTCAAAACATATTTTCCAACTTTATTTTGGAAAAACATGTATATAATTCCCAAGTTTTGGGATTTTGGCCCAAATTCAGCTCAATAGCTGATTTTGGGATTTGAAATTTACGATTTGGGATTTGGCCAAAATATGGGCAAAATTTATGGCCAAACACGAGTTTTGAAAATAAATCTCAAATTTATTTTGGCAAAACTCATGGCCAAACGGGGCCTTAGACACTCATTGGAACATCATACCTTGATCTCCGAATTTCACTGACCATAATCATCATTCATTTAGTCCTTTATATTTGTGCATCGTCCAAGATACATTCAACGTAGGGACAAAGGTTGAAACTTTAGTACTTTACTTTCTTTTTCTTTTTCTTCCTGGTAATGTCACAAACTCATCAGCTCCATGGTTCCTCTTTGTCTTATTATTTAGGCCAAATACACATACAATCCATCTAACTTGGCACCATTTTTTATTTTGGCGATCTATCTTTATCTTGTTCCATTTTGACCTTCGAACTCTACTTTATATGTTTCATTTTGGCCCTCCAACTCTATTTCTTATGTTCCACTTTAACAAAAAAGCTGAAACCAGTGCAAAAAATATAGCGCGTGTGTATACACAAATTTGAGGTGTAATAAATATCCAATTAAATGTTGCCACCTGGTTTTTTCAACCATGTCAAACGGGTCAATACTAAAATACCTGAACCCGATTATATTTTTTGTGGGTTTATTTCATCTAAACGGGCCAGGTATAAAATCGGCAGATGAAAGCTTTGGAACTTAGAGAATGAAGATGGGGCAACAGTGGATGAAAAAATAAGGTCGTGTTCAGGTATTTTAGTATTGACTCGTTTGACGTGGATGAAAAAACCAGGTGGCAACATTTAATTGGATATTTATTATACATCAGATTTGTGTATACACACGCGCTATATTTTTTGCACTGGTTTCCACTTTTGTGTTAAAGTGGAACATAAAAAATAGAGTTAGAGGGCCAAAATAGAACATATAAAATAGAGTTTGAGGGCCAAAATGAAACAAGTTAGAAATAGAGTGCCAAAATGAAAAATGTGCCAAGTTGAATGGACGTATATGTATTTGACCTATTATTTATTTATTTATTATCCTTTCAAAATCATCACTTAGAGAATAGGCAGTTCCGCAACATTGAGGGAAAAATGTCTTATGTTTGTTAATGTGTTCTCCAAACTCCCAAGGATTAACTTTTCCCTCAAAATATATGTCCAATTTAGACATGATTGGGCAGAAACTCTCAAATTCAGTAGAAAATCATAACTAGTCTTGCAAAATTGAAAATTTACGTTAGTACATTTTTAGTAGCATAATGTTTTTCTTTTAAAAAATATAAGGATGAAAGGATATTTTATGTTTACTAATTTTACAAATTATTCAAATGAGTGAAAAACAGAAGACAACACAACAATTAGCTTGGATTAAGTGGGGGGTACTTATACAAATTTTGTGATACAAATTAAATATATAAAAATGTAGCTATTTAATTAGAATCTATACATCTCCTATAGATTAGCTTGGCACGTGTGAAGTCCCGACATACTCCTCGCACGCGCGACCCGGTTCCTCTGGTCAAGCAACACAAGACAAATAGTACCTTAATAAAGTGAACATAACGCAAAAGTAAAAAAAGCAAAAAGCCACAAACAGAAACACAAATATTCACTTACACACACACACACACAGAGAAAATCTGCATCGACGGTGCTTTCGGTGTAATCTCAGCAGATTCAACCCCCCCCCCCACCACTACGCCCCCCCCCCTTTAGAATCAAACAAAGAAAACAGAGCATTACCACCCTACTTTGTTTTTTTTTTCTCTCTCAAAATATACATTGTTTTGTTCTTTCTTTCTTGTGTTGTTTCTTCACTTTTTATAGCTAGACCTCACTGTACTATTCTACTTCCCTTTGTTACAAGAAAAGCTCTATAAACCCTTTTTCTTTTTGCCCCCCGTAAGGCTCCAGTACTCTTCACAAACTTAATCAGTAAAAACCCTCAAGGTATGTTCATTTCTGTGTTTTTCTGTTTCTTATAGATGTGCATTTTGTTAAAAAATTGTTGTTTTTTTGTTGCTACATTTTGGGTTTTGCTGAATCTTGGATGGTGTTTTCTTGAAACTTGATGTTTGTATATCTGTAATGTGGTTAGATTTTCTTGCATTCTGCGTTTTTTTTGTTTTTTAATATTTGCCTTTTGCTTTTGTTTGCTTTTCCTTTTTTGTGGTTGAGAGAGGAGAGGAGTGTTTCTTTTTTTTTGTAGAGTTTGTTCTAGCATTATTAAAGATTGACTTTTTTTGTTGCTCCAGCATTTTTAGCTTAGTTTTGTATGGTAAAAGAACTGACTTTTTCTTATTTTTTATGTTGTGAAGGCTTGAAGCATTCAGATCTGACGCTTTGAATCGTTTTGGCATTCTAGAGGTTCCTTTTTATCTTTTTGGCTACATTTGCTTAACACTCTGTTTTGATTGAATGTGTTGGAGCATTAAAGTAATTCTGAGTAATTTTCACATTCTGGTGGTGGATATAGGGGACCTGTTTTAGTGTTAATTGTGGGAACAAGTTATATAAAAAAATGCAGAGACCCCCACAAGAAGATTTCTCACTCAAGGAGACCAAACCCCACCTTGGTGGAGGGAAGGTCAGTGGTGATAAGCTCACTAGCACATATGATCTTGTTGAGCAAATGCAATATCTTTATGTCCGAGTAGTGAAAGCTAGGGATTTACCTGGGAAGGATGTTACGGGTAGTCTTGATCCTTATGTTGAGGTTAAGCTGGGGAACTATAAGGGTACGACTCGTCATTTTGAGAAGAAGTCGAATCCTGAGTGGAGTCAGGTGTTTGCTTTCTCAAAGGATAGGATTCAGGCTTCTGTACTTGAAGTGACTGTGAAAGATAAGGATGTTGTTAAGGATGACTTTGTGGGTCGTGTTCTGTTTGATTTGAACGATATACCTAAAAGGGTTCCCCCGGATAGTCCTCTCGCTCCGCAGTGGTATAGGTTGGAGGAGAGGAATGGTAGTAAAGTCAAAGGAGAGTTGATGTTGGCTGTTTGGATGGGAAATCAAGCTGATGAAGCCTTTCCTGAAGCTTGGCATTCAGATGCTGCTGCTGTTAGTGGCGCTGATGGTCTTGCAAATATAAGGTCTAAGGTGTACCTCTCACCAAAATTGTGGTACCTTAGAGTTAATGTGATTGAGGCTCAAGACTTGATTCCGAGTGACAAAAGCAGGTTTCCAGAAGTTTTTGTCAAGGCCATCCTTGGGAATCAAGCGTTGAGGACCAGAGTTTCCATGAGCAAGACCATTAATCCCATGTGGAACGAGGATCTGATGTTTGTAGCAGCTGAACCGTTTGAGGAGCCATTGATTTTGAGTGTGGAAGATAGGGTTGCACCAAACAAAGATGAGGTCATCGGAAGATGTGCTATTCCTTTGCAGTATGTGGATAGGAGGTTGGACCATAAACCTGTGAACACTAGGTGGTTTAATCTTGAGAAGCATATTATTGTCGAGGGAGAAAAGAAGGAAATCAAGTTTGCTAGCCGGATTCACTTGAGAGTATGTTTGGAAGGAGGCTACCATGTTCTGGATGAGTCCACCCATTACAGTAGTGATCTTAGGCCAACTGCAAAACAGCTGTGGAAATCTAGCATCGGTGTCCTTGAAGTAGGTGTTCTGAGCGCTCAGGGCCTATCACCAATGAAAACAAAGGATGGACGAGCAACGACAGATGCCTATTGTGTGGCCAAATATGGGCAGAAGTGGGTGCGGACAAGGACAATTATCGATAGCTTTGCTCCCAAGTGGAACGAGCAATACACCTGGGAAGTGTTTGATCCTTGCACTGTTATAACTATTGGTGTATTTGATAATTGTCATCTGCAAGGAGGAGATAAATCAGGAGGGGCAAGGGACTCAAGGATTGGAAAGGTCAGGATCCGTCTTTCGACTCTTGAAACTGATCGTGTCTACACACATTCATATCCACTGCTGGTCTTGCATCCTACTGGGGTGAAGAAGATGGGTGAAATACACTTGGCTGTGAGATTCACTTGCTCATCGTTGGTGAATATGATGCATATGTACTCTCAGCCGTTGTTACCCAAAATGCACTATCTGCATCCATTAACTGTTAGTCAGCTGGACAACTTGAGGCACCAAGCCACTCAGATTGTCTCGTTGAGGCTGAGTCGCGCTGAGCCACCTTTGAGGAAAGAGATAGTAGAGTATATGTTGGATGTTGGTTCTCATATGTGGAGCATGAGGAGAAGCAAGGCTAACTTTTTCAGGATTATGGGTGTTTTAGGTGTGGTAATTTCTGTTGGAAAATGGTTTGATCAGATATGTAATTGGAAAAACCCCATTACGACTGTCCTGATCCATATCTTGTTCTTGATACTGATACTATATCCGGAGCTTATTCTGCCTACCATTTTCCTCTATCTCTTCCTAATTGGTATTTGGTACTACAGATGGAGGCCAAGGCATCCTCCTCACATGGACACTCGCCTTTCTTGTGCTGATGCTGCTCATCCCGATGAGTTGGATGAGGAATTTGATACTTTCCCTACTTCACGTCCTCCTGATATTATTAGGATGAGGTATGACCGCATAAGAAGTATTGCAGGGAGGATTCAGACTGTCGTTGGCGACTTGGCTACTCAAGGGGAGAGGCTGCAGTCTTTGCTGAGTTGGAGGGACCCTAGAGCGACAGCGCTGTTTGTGATTTTCTGCTTGGTTGCTGCCATTGTGCTCTATGTTATGCCATTCCAAGCTGTGGCACTCTTGACCGGATTTTATGTATTAAGACATCCTAGGTTCCGCTACAAACTTCCATCTGTGCCACTTAATTTCTTCAGAAGGTTACCTGCTAGAACAGACTGCATGCTCTGAGCTGTGCCTTTGGCAGCTATCATCTCTATCCTACCTTATGTGGTTTTCCCTCTTGAATCGACGAAAATGATATAGAAATTTGTGAGGCTGTCCTTTTCCTTTTCCTCTTCACCTAGTGGTGAATATTATGTCCTTGTTTTTGGACGAAGATCTTCATGAGAAACTTGTGAGTTTGCTTTCCATTTGTTCTAAGTTTGTCAAAAGTTGGCTGTCTGATGCAAATTTATATCTGTAATCATGTAGCCTGTAAGTTCTTTTGTAGTATTAAACAAGCTCTCTAAGTACTCCTTAGTCAAATGGAATTTATTTGTTTTTTGTTCTTTCATTGACATGGTCATGTTTGTATATTGCTATCCAAATGGAATATGATCAGTTTTTAAAAAAATTGAATTTTTTTTCGAGTTCCTAAAAACTGAGTGATTTATTTTTTCTTTCGCTCACAAAACTTCAATTTTTTTTCCCAAATAAATTGCATGTCCAAATAAACTTCAATTTCTAAAAATTATTTTCAACACAACTTCAAAAATTCTTTTTTCAAGTTTCAGTTAAATCTATATCCAAACGCTAGCTTAATGGGTGAGGGACAATTATGATCAATAAGTATAATGATAAGGATAATTATACTAAAAAACTAAAATATAGGGTAAGTATAACTTATTTTCCGTAGTAGATGGGCAAATATTGCATTTTTCCCTATTGAGAATTGTTTAATTGTACTTGTATAATGCAACTTGAAAATATATTTGTTGGTGGCTTTTGTCAACTTATGAAGACAAAATCTGTTCTTTTTACAAAGGAAACTCAGTCTCAGTGCACTTTGTTCTTTAAAGCTGTATAAGTAACAGTAACAATGGGCTTTCCTTGTTTTGGAGACGAAGGGCCTAAATGGACACTAATATCTGGGCCTGTTAACCCTTATTACTGGCTGATTTAAGGAAATGTCACTTTTTTAGGTCGTTGTTTAGATATTTTTTTTATTATTTTTAAAAGTTCTACAAATATTTGCTCATATTGATTATTAATTTTGTTCCTAAAATATTAGACTGTCGTCTAACATTTGCAATAACTTTCTAAATTTTAGATCGCGGACAACTCAAGGGAAGGCTCGGAACTGTCGACTGCACCGCTGGTCGACTAGTTTTACCGCAAATATGCCTTTTTGAATTTAGGGGTAATGATATAGAAAGAGCGCAACCACTCATTATAAGCGTTGCTATAGTATTTGTTTTGGCACGAGTGGAGTATGATGTTGAGCATGATTATGCAATAATTAAAAAGAAACCATGTTGACATGTATTTGCACATTAAGGAAGCGATAAATACAGCAGCTTCATAGTTTAAAGCAATAAAGGAAAGAAAACAAGGAAGACATGTCAGTTTTGCTTCTAAAGAAGAAATTAAATGCTGAAAGGAATTAAACAGATAATTGCACATAGAGAGAGGTACAAATTCACAAGAATAATCTGCAATGGTAAAAGCCTAAAAAAAATCCCCAGCAAAGTCGCCATGCTGTCGTGCCCCCTTTTTCCCTCTTTGCATCGGAAAATCGGGTTTATGACATTTTGGGCATAGGACAACTCATTTCTTTTGGGAAAGAGGTTTTGCAATTTTGAAGAGTCGCCACCTAACGATTTTAAGGTGCGTTAGGGCACCTATAGGGTTCAACTACAACTACGTTTTTTGATAACTAGAGATAGGGTAAGGGCTTGAAATTATCCCAAGGGGAAGGTGTTAGACACCCCTCAGGATCCACTAGTGTGGTTCCCGGCCAGATAGTTCTTTGTGAATTTGTGCAATTAGCAAGTAAACAGATAAGGCTCAAATAAGAGGGGATTTTGAATACATAAATAAAACGAAGTTTTGAAAGAGTTATAACTAAACATGCTGACGAATACAAGAAGGGTCCTAGGTTTATTTGTAATATGGATCACATCAATGCAATACCCGATAATCACTCCTCTAAAGAGGGGCTACACGTGGTATTAGCGCATCGGTCATCATATCTATATCTACCCTTCCCACCCCGTTAAGGTATTAAAGCACGGATTGGTCTCGACCTCTATTGCATGCTATTACCCGTCCCATTCCTATCAGTCCCGGAGGAATTTAGGACTACTATTCCTATAAGAGGGAGGACTTCAGGCTGACTCTTAGGTTTAAAGGTAAAAGGCTAAGGCGACATACAAAAACACGTAGGACTGCATTTAAAGGGGAAACATTTGAACAACAAAGAGGCTCAGATATACCTCCTCAAATAGAACACATAAATAGCATGACTTAAAACACATTTAAGGTCAGAATTTAAAATACTGAGACAGGGGAGTTTTAGTTGTTGAAGCAAACCAATTTATTACATAACTCAGATAAGAAGTCTGAATCAGGCCTGCCTGCTGATTGTAGCAATTACTGATTAACAAATGCGGGTTTAGTCTTTATTGTTATTACCTAAGGCTTGCGTAAGTGTTTGGGTGAGATCCTATAAACATGATATCTATTACCGATTTGAAAATGGCAAAGCAAACAATTTGAGATCCTATAGACATGCTTTCTAAACCGTATTAAGAAGAGAGTTGTTTTAAAAAAAAAAAAATTAGTTCAGAACAGTATGAGTCAAACTGATTTTAAACTAGACTGGTTTCAGATCCTATAGGCATGATCTCTACTATTGCTGATTTTTAATTCCTATAGACATGATATCTAGTCGAACGTGAAATGAAGCAGGCAGGATTTACTTGAGATTCCTGTAGGCATGATTTCTATAAAAAAATGATTTTTAACCTTATGAGCATGATGTCTGATTGTAACCCTTTAGATCCTAGGAGCATGGTGTCTAAGTGTGGTAATAAACATGCAGAATTTAGGACAAATCCTATAGGCATGTTATCTAAATGCAGAATTAAACATGTGGGCTAAAAATCCTATAGTAATATTATCTAAATGTTGAATTAATCATACAGAAAACAGATCCTGTAGGCATGTTCTCTACCCTTCTAATAGTTAAACATGCATAATTACCCAGCCCTTTTCACTAACCAACCCCAATGTTTATTACAAATTGTTACAGACCAAGTACTGAATTACATCAGAAAAGTGTGAAAATAAGAAGTTACAACCATAGGAAGCTTGATTCTGACTTCCTCTCTGAGTTTTGGAACAAATCACCTCAAATGCCACTTGTTTCAAAGCCTTTCTCAGACCTGGGTGTGTCAAAGTTCCCTAAGGGTCTCAAGGGACCCCGGGCAGTGCTTACACCCAAGTTTGCATAACCAGATAGAGATGAGTGCAGTGTGGAAGGGCTAGCCCTTATGAGTCCAAGTTCAGAGGGAGCTCATGGGTCCCAAGACAAGGCTCACACATAAGGGGAAGAAGCTAAGTATAAGAGTATAGTGGAAGTGCAAAAACAGTGATTTATTTAAAACTGGGTTGAGAATAGTAAAGGGGAAAAGTAATTGGAAAACAGTAGTAGTAAAACTAACACTACACAGAATCAATATTTTTTTGCACAAGGGGTCAGGGGTTTGGGAATACATTGCAGGGAGCACATGAACCTAGGAAGGGGTCAGGCTTTGGTATGCACAACACTAGATGGTGCTAGCATGCCCATATACTAGCCAGAGAACACAACACATAGAGGGGACGTGAAGCATATGACCCTAAGGAGGGGTCAAGTTTGGGGTCATGCACAGCAATGTCTAATGCTGACATGCCCCCAAACCAACAAAGGAATACAAACACATAGGGGATATGGGGGTTTGGGATTCATAAGTCATAATAAGTGACTGACAGAGTTCATACATAAGAAAACATTAATTCAGAAGAGAAAGGGGCAAATTACAGTATGCTCAGTAATGGAACTTGATTAAACACAAGCAGGAAACAGGCAAGAGTAAAGGAAATAGTAAAGAAATATGTTGTTGTCGATGCTGGAAAATTAATTAGAACATACCAGTAAAGGATCAAATGCAAAAAGAATAGTAAGCAAATTTCCCACAGCCTAGCCTTGGCTTTCAGCCGGCTAGGTCAGGCAGCAACACAAGTAGTAATGGAGAAACAATGAGAGAGTTTTTAGTGAGGTGTGTGTTCTGAACTCAAGTGTTTCGTTCCTTGTTGTTCGTGTCTTTGAAAGAAGAGGGGTTCAGGGTATATATAGATTCTTTAAAACGAGTGAAGTAGAGGTAACAAGTAAAGTTTTGGTACAAATATGGAAACAATCAACAGTCAGAATCAATTATACAAGTGATTCCCTTTAATTAAGGAATCACTTGTCTAACAGGTAGTAACAGATTCAAATAAGGAAAGAGATCAGTTTAGAGACAGACTGATTATTGCCATAAAAGAAGTAGTACAAGCATTAAGTAAGTAATCAAGTCTAAGTACAGAAATATACTTATTTTGGAAAAGATTCAGTAAGGCAAAGTATCATAGTAAAGGGGAAAGAATCAATCAATTTGAACGGGCGAGTGAAATCATGGTTCATAAAAGGGAAACTTTAGAAATCAGTCACAAGATGAAGATCAATCAAGGAAGAACCTTCAGCATATAAATAAAGTGAACAAGGTCATCAGACATGCGAGGCCAAACTTATTGACAAAATCACAACAGGCAATAGTGGCAGAAATAAACTATGGTTCAGTAGTAAAGCAAACGTTCTAAGCAGAGTAATCAAGTAGGTCAAGCCAAATTGAATTAACAGGGAAGAAAACAGAGCATCGGAAACATGCAAAGGTTTCACAGTAGTAGGTGAGGAAACCCTTTTAAAAAGTTAGGGTTTTAAACTTAGTCGAGTTGAAAGATAGTAAAAATCAGATAAGTCACATAGAGAAAAGAGAGTCTAAAACAAAAGCTTTCAGTCGAGTCAAGTACTTAAACAATTTCAGACCCCAAAGACCTATGACTTTTCAACAACAATCGAGTTTAAAAAATGGTAACACAAATAAGTCAAACAAGAACGAGGAACTTAGTTAAACAAGTACACATTAAACAAACAACTTCAGGATTCAAATGAGACCCAAAAGAAATTAGGGTTTTAACATGCTAACTCAGATAGAAGAATAACATGATCAAAACCATAGCAAAATCAGAAAAACGTTAAAATCAGAGATCTTTGAAAAGAAAATTTAGAGGAAAAACCCTAATCGGAGAAGATGAAGGGTCGTTTTTGAAGAAAGTTGAAAAACTTTTGAGAAAACACTTAAAACACTAAGAGCAAGTACAGATCTAAAGTAGATCTGAAAGCAATCGAAAGATCTTAGAGATTAGGATTTCAGAAAACCCAAAAGAAACGAGAAAGATCACGAAATATAACGATCTAACCAGAAAAGGTCAAGGACCCGCCTCAAAAGGCCATAAATGGCCGGAAAAGGTCGTGGCTGGCCGGAGAAAGGCCATGAACACCAGTCGAGCAAAGACTGGACAAAACTCCTTCGAAGTCTGATCGTGAAACACTAGAACCAAACACATAGAAGCCATGGAAGGCTGGTACAGGTCTCGAATGACCACAGAAGGCCATGGATTAGGGTGTAGATTAATGGCGGCGGCTAGGGTTTGTAGGTGTTGCAGAGAGAGTTTGAGAGGAAGGGGATTCTAAGGCGGCGGATTATATCAAAATGATAGGGTTTGGGGTCATTCAGGGTTAAAAAAGGTAAGGGGGAACGGGAACGGCTGGGATTAAAGGGGTTAGGTGGGTCGGTTTATGGGAATTGGGTTCAAATTAGGCTACAATTGAAACGAAATTGGGCTATTATTTAAATAGCCAAGTTTCCCCTATTTAAAATTAAAAAATAGTAAATTGATTTCTGGAACTAAATTAAAAGGTACTAAAATAATTTATGACATATAATTAACTGTTTAAAAATACTGGAGTTAATTTTTTGTAAATGTAAATGTAATTAAATCCTAGAAGAGGCTAATATTGTAATTATGCAATTTAGCCTTAGAAATACTAAATAGTTTTGTAAAAAAAAAATGCAAAAATTCCCTTAGCTATATTTTAGCATAAATATAAAAGTTCAACAAGTGAATCATCAAAAATAATAATTTTAGAAATAATTATTGGATTTTTATGGGCAAAATAGGGAAATAAATTGATTAAAAAACCTTTAAAAAAAATTGAGGAAAATAATGAAACACTTGGACATACATTATATATGCATACATATGCTATTTTGAAGGTATTTTGCATATTGAAAAAATATATTGGGAAAAATTGGGTATCAACAGCTGCCCCTCTTTACCCTGGAAGGATGAAAGAGTTTTCAGGTAAAGATATGATGGCCAATTTTGACCGAGCGAAACGGTTGGAAGAGGTTTAGGCCGCACCCTGGCTTCTGAGCTGCCTACATATCCGTGGTTTTACTGGAATCAGGCCGTGTGTAGTTCAGGATCCGTCGGCGGAGTATGCCGACGGGTATTTTCCAAGAACGGACGCAATATTTCGGGCTGGTCGAGTGAGTGGCTTACCGGAATGGTTAGGTCTGATGTGGCTCTAGGCACTAGAGCGGGCTCCTGCCGGGACGCCTGTTGCTTGCCGGTTTTACCTGCAAATATGTAATACAAGCATATATTGTGCGTAAATTTAGGCATGATGCAAATTCCCATCGGACCATGAATGTTGTCTTCGGACGGTTAGGATGACGTCCTTAGACCATGACGTCCTGGGCCATGGAGCGCATAATAAAGGATTCGCAGGCCATGAAATGATGCTCTCGGGCTATGAGGATGACACCTCCGAACCATGATGCCTTTGAATAATGATATGCAAAAGGATTAAAGGGGGTCCTCAGGCCATGACACGGTGTTCTCGGGCTATGAAGTTGGTGCCTCTAAATGATGACGCCTTTGGATAATTCGGCGATCTTTCAGCCCATGAGATGCAGTATGTGGCGATCTTTCAGCCCATGAAATATAGTATGTGGCGATCTTTCAGCCGTGTAGATGCAGTATGAGGCGATCTTTCAGCCATGCAGATGTAGTATGAGGCGATCTTTCAGCCATGCAGATGCAGTATGAGGCGATCTTTCAGCCATGCAGATGCAGTATGAGGCGATCTTTCAACCATGCAGATGCAGCATGTGGCGATCTTTCAGCCCATAAAATGCGGTATGTGGCGATCTTTCAGCCGTGCAGATGCTGTATGAGGCGATCTTTCAGCCATGCAGATGCAGTATAAGGCATCTTTCAGCCATGCAGATGCAGTATGAGGCGATCTTTCAGCCATGCAGATGCAGTATAAGGCGATCTTTCAGCCATGCAGATGCAGTATGGGGCGATCTTTCAGCCATGCAGATGCAGTATGAGGCGATCTTTTAGCCATGCAGATGCAGTATGAGGCGATCTTTCAGCCATGCAGATGCAGTATGAGGCGATCTTTTAGCCATGTAGATGCAGTATGAGGCGATCTTTCAGCCATGCAGATGTAGTATGAGGCGATCTTTTAGCCATGTAGTGTGGATGGAGACAGCGTTTAGTCTCGGAAGGCAGAATAATAGCCTTATGCAATGCAGATGCAGATAGAGGTAGAGCTTAACCTCGGAAGGCAGAATGGTAGCCTTATGCAATGCAGATGCAGTAGAGGTAGAGCTTAACCTCGGAAGGCAGAATGGTAGCCTTATGTAATGCATATGCAGATAGAGGTAGAGCTTAACCTCGGAAGGCAGAATAGCCTTATGCAATGCAGATGCAGATAGAGGTAGAGCTTAACCTCGGAAGGCAGAATGGTTGCCTTATGCAATGCAGATGCAGATAGAGGTAGAGCTTAACCTCGGAAGGTAGAATGGTAGCCTTATGCAATGCAGGTGCAGAATGCAAGAAATAAAATGGCAAATGGTAACGGAGCTTTCTTAGCTGATAGCAGATCGCGATATTGTGACTGCTAGGGACATTGTGACGCACGGAATGTCACCGGTGTGTGTGGATAGCAAATGTGGGTAAGTGCAACGGTCTTGAGAGTTGTATTCCTGAACAATGTTTGTATAGTATGTTTGATGATTTCGCAATCCAAGTGCCTGCATCCAAAGAAAAATCGTGAATTTTGTATAAGGGGGGAGGTTAGTTCGTATCCCCGCTGGCTCTGCTTGACCTGTTCGTCTTTGATCTGGTGATACTGTATGTATCATTGGGGTAGCGTTGCTAAACAAGGCAATTTCAATAGTGAACATGCATGATTTCGTAAAAAATATGACATAAGTATATAATTAAGAATAACTTTTTAGATGAACCGATGACTGTGACGTGGTTTAGGACATTGCAACCTCTCTTGCTATGGAATTTTGAGAGTCCTCCTCAAAATTCTGCCCCAGTTTAATGGGTTGATGCTTCTGACTATTGCTTGTGCGACGATTGGTTGAAGTTACTTCGGAATTTTGAGGGTCATCCTCATAATTCTGCCCCAGTTTCCAGTTTCGGGGGAAAATGAAAATTTTATTGAATTGTGACCGAACCCAAAGGGCTGCCTACTTATACCCTCTTAAACGGGAATCAGGTCAGGCGTAGTTCAATTTACATCATGTAGGAAAAACATAAAGATTACGCATAGTAACGCTTGATTGCATCTGAATTGATCGGCTTTGGCCAGACTTCTCCATCCATTTCAGCAAGTATGAGGGCTCCTCCTGTCAGAACCCGGTGAACCATGTATGGGCCCTGCCAGTTGGGGGAGAACTTCCCTTTGGCTTCATCTTGATGCGAAAAAATTTTCATTAACACCAGCTGTCCCGGTGTGAACTGTCTTGGCTTGACTCTTTTGTTGAAGGCTCTGGACATTCTGTTCTGATAGAGTTGACCATGGCAAACTGCGTTCATCCTCTTTCCGTCTATAAGAGCTAGTTGCTCATAATGACTTTTCACCCATTTTGCGTCGTCGAGCTCAGCTTCCTGTATGATCCTTAGGGAAGGAATTTCTACTTCGGCGGGAATGACCGCCTCTGTACCATAAACCAGCATATATGGGGTTGCCCCGGTCGATGTGGGGACTGTGGTGCGATACCCCAATAGAGCAAATGCTAACTTCTCGTGCCATTGTTTATGTTAGACTTGAGACCCTCTTCCACCATACTTCCCATTTTCACGACCTCGTTGAAATTTTTCCCACCGCTGACACCAGATGACCATAATAGGTGGGCTCCAAGGCCTGTAGGAAATAATCAACCATCTCGTTCTCTTTCATTGGAGGATCGACTCTTGCCGCCTGCTCCCTCCACCGAAAACCATACTCTCTGAAGCTTTCTCTGGGCTTCTTCTCAATTTTAGTTAGTGACAGACGGTCCGGGACAATTTCGAGATTGTACTAAAAATGACATGCGAATGCTTGAGCCAGGTCGTCCCAAGTGTACCATCGAGCATGATCCTGTCGTGTGTACCACTCCAAAGCTTCTCCACTTAGACTTTGACTAAAGTAAGCCATCAATAACTCGTCCCTTCCTCCCGCTCCTCTCATCTTGCTGCAGAACCCCCTTAAGTGGGCCACCGGATCACCATGGCCATCATATAGGTCAAACTTGGGCAGCTTGAATCCTGCTGGCAACTGGACATCAGGAAACAGGCACAGGTCCTTGTAAGCTACACTCACTTGTCCTCCGAGCCCCTGCATATTTCGGAATGACTGTTCTAAGCTCTTAACCTTCCGTACCATTTCCTCTTGCTCAAGGTTTTTGGGAGGCTTTTCTTCCTCAGCTGAGAGATCAAGACGAGGAGTGTAAGGGCATGGCTCTGGCGGTTTGAAAGTGTCTTCGGGTGGGTAATACTGGTTATCATAGGTTTGGAACAAAGGTTCGCTAGAAGACTTGTGTAGTGCGACAGGTGGGGGAGCCATGAACACAGGAGTAGTTGGTGGTGGAGGGCATGGAATTTGTTTGGGTAGTGGAGGTGGTGGTGTTTGAGAGGTGGTTCCGTAGTACTGCTGGTAAGTAGGGAAAGCAGGAGATGAGTTCACTGTGGGAGGATCTTGAGGCTGAGCTAGTGGTGGGAGGTAGGTGGGATTAGCAGGATAGGCTGGTGGTGGATGTCCCTTCGACCAGGCCTGGTACATCTCGGCCATTTGTTGCTTCAGTTTATACATCTCCTCTTTCATTGCATTAACGTCCACTACTTCCTCCTCCCTAGATGGGTCGACAATGCTTACTTCCAATTCCTGGTTGACCATGTTTGACTTATCCTTAGAGCGGGTGTTGTAGGGATGGGTTGCCAGAATGCCAGTCAACTTAACCACCTGCCTGGACTCATCAACAACAACTTTGTTAGCGGTTAGGGCATTAACATATTGATAACCGCACATTGAGGAGTGAGTGCACCTAAGCAGTTAACCCTTTCTATTATGCCTTTGCTCAGTCGCATGCGTCATCCCGTCTTTCTGTTTTCTTTATTTGCCAATTGCAAACTTTCTCTTCTCTTTTCTCTTTCTTCTTTTTCTTTTCTTTCTTTTCACTCTTACCTTGGTTTTCCTTGTTCCTATTCGCTCCTTTCCTCAAAATTATTTTTTCCCGCTCTTTGCTTTCCTTTGCTCCCTTTTTATTTTCTCTTATTTGCTTTTGTTTAGTTTCCTATTTTCTTCTTTGTTTTTCTTTCCCTCTTTTGTTTTTCTTTCCTTTCTTGTTTTTCAACTTTTACTTAGTTATGGTCGAATCCTATGGAGATTGCCTACGTATCACGACCCCGCGTGAATCAGACCAAGCGTAGTTCTTGCGACGAATAGTGTAAAGTAGAAATAAAATATTTTTTTGGGAATTTCAATTTTATTGATAGCAAATACGTCTATTACAAAGACTCGAAACTGACAGATTAAATAACTAACAGACTCCAATGCAGAAAAGAACTACAGACTCCACCATCCCTATTCTAGTTCAAACAAAAATACAGACTCAATCAACTAACTGACTTTTAATGAAAAGGAAATACAGACGCCAGCAGAAACGGAAATACAGACTCAAATAACAAACTCTAGTAGACTCAAAAGACAATCATGAATACATTAAAGCTCCTGGTGCCTGCGGGACATCGTTCGGTCTCGCCGCGGGCCTATATGCAAGTTCCCGTTAAAGTCTGTCCAGGTCACTCATTATCTGCTTCAAAAATATCATCACTGATGCAAAGAAAGTGGTACGGGTCATGTTCTCGCACATTTGGTATTTCCTAGTAATAGAATGAGCAACGGTTAAGATTCTCTCTCTGATTCTGCCTTTTTCTTGAAGCAACCGCCCTATCTATTGGGTCCTAGCCTCCAAAGTTTGCTCGGCTGCCTGGTTTTGTTCCTGGAGTTGTTGCAAGTCCATTTCTAACTGTGCCAATGCCATGTAACAATGCTCTCTTTCAACTTTGAATTCTTTTGCCTGTTTGATCATTCTGTTCTTTGTAGCAATGACCTTTTTCTTTAATCCTGTAACCTCATTATTGTATTCTTCTTTCAACTGCTTAACCATGCGGGCCCGTTCTTCCGCGTTTTTAGCCAATTGTTTCTGAACCACAGCTAATTCCTTTTCTGCTTTGTTGAGGTCAAAACTGTAGTCATTCACTTTTTGCCTTAGATTTTCTATAAGCTTTGTATCTTTGGCACTTCTGACGGGATTTTCGGCTGCTAACTTCATCTTTTGGATTTGGGCTCGTAAGGCTTCATTCTCTTTGGCCATTTTCTTTCTCTCACCTTCGTCAGCCGCGACTTGCACGCTATTTTCAAACTGGAGGTCTTGGACCTATTTTTCCAATGCTCCTATGCGGGCCCTGTATTCATTTTCTTTAGCTATCCAAGCCCACTATTCTTGCGATGATTCGGCAAACTCCCGGATGTGAGGTCTTTTAGCTGGCCTTTCATGCTCATATTCTCTCCTATACCAAGCAAGGTATCCTAGCGACACTTTGCCTTTGGCCCGATCCTGTACGCAAGTACCCGCTTTTAAGTATTGGCATTCATTCCAGATCTGGCGGACTCTCGCTTCAGGGAATTGTCCGTCAAGGCTAATTTTGACTACCTGAGCACTAAGATCGCCGTCTTTTGGCACTATTTGGCACCTCCCGAGTTGCCTTAAAACCCGATACGGGGCAAAGGGCTGGATGCTCTTATGACCCATCAAAAGGAAGTGCGGCCCCGTTGCTGGCATATATATAATTTCATCGACAGGCAACCATCCAAATGTCCACTCTATTTGACTAGCAATGAGGGACCGAAAGTATGAAGTCTAGCCCGTGAATCCCTCGGGCAAGCTGATCATCTTAATCCTTGTGTAAAACTCCTCTATACATGTCTTCTTTGTAGACCCATAACTCAGGAACTGAGGACGATGGCACAAGTGTTCGGTCATCCACATTTGCAACAATAAATTGCACCCCTCGAAGAAGTCTCCCCCGGCTTTGCAGGCTGTAAGAGCGCGGAAGATTTCGGCTAATATCATGGGCGCAAGAGTGCTTTTGGCTTGAGTGAGTAGAGTGCTGACGACCCCGGCTATTTTTATGTCAATGTTTCCGTCTTTCCTGGGAAATACCACAAGCCCCAAAAAGACCACCATAAAAGCAAAACGTCTATGCTCCTCCCATTTTTGGCGGTTCCCTTTGCTACATATCTTGTTTTCCAGGTTGTTGAAACCTCCTATATGGCCATATCTGTGATATATGAATTGTGGCGTACAAAAGCCATTTGCCAAATCTGCATTGTGGACCGTCCTGCTTATTTTTAGCGAGTCTAAAAATCTGTGCACAGCCACAGGTCTCGGGGCCACCAAGTACTTATGCCTTAAAAGGAACCTCATCTTTTTCGATGTAGCTGGATATTTCCTCTAGTGTCGGGGTCAACTCAAAATCCGAGAAATGGAAGACGTTATGTGCCGGGTCCCAACAGGTGACCAATGCTCTGATGATGTCTCCCCGAGGCACAATCTCCAACAAACCGGTAAACTCTTTCAAATATTTTTTGACCTCATCTTGCCCTTCTCTTCCTAGGTCGTTCCACCACAGACGCAACTCCAAAGGGACTTTATGCATGATTCAAAAAGGTTCATTTTGAGTCGTGCTCATCCTGCACATTTATTAAGGTGATTTAATCACTTATTTGACCTATCAATGCAAAATGACACTATTTTTTTGTTCAAATTTCCGATTTAAACAAATGGCCGGTTTTGCAGTTACGGCCTTTCAGAACTTCAAGGAGAAGATTTTAAGGCTGTGCCTGCCAACCGTTGAAACTGACTCAGGGTGGCTGTTCTTGCAAAAGCAGCCTTCCGGCGCCCTTTTGGGGACATTTGGCTTATTTTAAACAAAAAAGGTGGTACCCGACTTATTCATGACGAAATTAAAAAATTTGGCATTTCTGGCTACTTTTGAAAAAAAAAAAAGGAAGTTGGACCCGATGAGGGTTGCCTACGTATCTCACATCCGGTGAGAATCAAACCTGCGTAGTTCGGGCAAATAAACCTAACTATTTTTGAAAACAAGACTCATTTTTATGTTTTTGTTGGCACTTTTTCTGAAAGCAAAATTCTTTTTTATATTTTCTTTTTCAGTGGAAAATAAACAAATTAATTTGAAAATAAAACTCTTTTTGGTTTTACTTTTCCATTGGCAAACAAAACAAACTAACAAAAAAACTTTTCTTATTTTTCTTTCATTTTTCTCAAAAATCCGGCAGCAATTCGGCACTACTTGGACATTGGTTTTTCTAATATAGGTAATTAACTCTCTACACTGCTATCTTCTCTTTTTCTCTTTTTCGTTTTCAATTTTTCCCAGATATTCAAAGCCGGTCAGCATGCGAGTCCAAAACAAATAAATGCACAAGTAGGATGCATCAGGATGGTCCATTATTCCGGGTACACCTGTCCTAGACGGACCCAATCCCTGTGTTGAGTCCCCTAAGTCAAAATGCATGTGATGCAAATAAGCGTTCCTACTAGGGATCCGGCATGAGGTCAAGTTATTCTAGGTTCAAAACCTGGGTATAGGTTCTAGACTGTGTACCCGAGCGGACAACTCGAGTCGAGGAGGGGGCTACATACCGGGGACCCACGGGATCGTCCGGCTTAGTTACTTGTCCGGCCTCTTTCTTGTTTCAAGGTATGACACTAACAGAATAGGGAGTCTCAACCAGTAAGCACATCCCCGGAGGTGAGAAGAGAAGGGTTTCGGCACAGTTTATATATACAGTTCACATAATTTCAAAGCGGTAAAGCATGTAGCACATTTAGCAGGAAACATGTAGGAAAATCAGATAAAGCCAAACATAACAATTATTCTAAGCTCGAATTCTTAAACCCTGAACCAAAGTTCTGGGTTTATGTTCCCCAGCAGAGTCGCCAGAGCTGTCACACCTCCTTTTTCACTACACCCGCAAGGGCGTAAAGGAGTTTTTCCAACTTGAAGTGACAATCGAAACGGGATTATTATTAAAGATTCAGAGTCGCCACTTGGGAGATTTATGGTGTCCCAAGTCACCGGTTGAATCCCGAATCGAGGAAAAGAATGACTCTGTTTAACAGTCCGCGAACCAGAAATCCGAGTAAGGAATTCTGTTAACCCGGGAGAAGGTGTTAGGCATTCCCGAGTTCCGTGGTTCTAGCACGGTCGCTCAACTGTCATATTTGGCTTATTTATTTGATTTTAATACATGTTTTGACCTATGTATTTTTTAACTTTGAACCGCTTTATTATTATTATTATTATTTCTTAACGAATTGCAACGTCGTGAAAACACGTCTCGAACCACGTCACATAAATGCACCCGCGATTTTTGACACATTTCGACTTTGTTGAGATTTGGATTTGGGTCCCATAAATGTGCACCCGTATTTAGGAAGGTAAATTTGTTTAAAGTGCGTGCCTAAAGAGACTATCGCGTTATTATCTTTGGGGAAAGCCGTGAAATTCTCTAAACGGCCCATCCCGGAGTCTAAGTATTTATGTAAACATTTATCGAGGGCCCCGCAATTTGTGTGCTTTGTTTGGCGAGGCTCATCTCATTTTTATTCAAAGGCTGACCCTAAAGCGACTATGATTTTTCTAATTATTTTGTCTCTAAAAACACAAGAAAAAGTCCTAAATAATTTGTTATTGGGCTGAGGTAAACCAGGCATTGGCCCAGGTCCAAATGTGAAGAAAGTGAGCTCTGAACCTGGGCCCGCGCAACAGATAGCCTGAGGCCCAAATGCCTGGAATAAGCTGTTATATCCCTGACCCTTTAAACTCAATTGAACCACAATTTAATTAAACAAAGGTTTGCTGGAATTACTTCAAATTACTCTAGATGTGTTCCAACAGTTGGCAATCACGGAAAAATAATACTCACGCACTCGACTACTGAAGCAATGATCCCTCACGAACTCTAACTGGACCAAATTCGAACAGGTTAACTAACTCAAGCCAGTCCAATTAATGATGCATAATTCAATTCAAGTAAACTATTGATTTGAACCATTAACCTAAAGTTATTAATCTGTTTACCTGCTACTGAATTACTGGAGGTTACTAAAGGCACAACACTGAGAAAATTGAGTTCTAACAAAGTATTCATGAAGGAATCTACTGGTATCAACTACTGCAACACAAGGCTATTTGAGACATTGTTTCTCGACTTGAAATCATAATTTACATAGATATCATATATTGATCTAGCATTCTCCTGTGAATCCAAACCAATTCTAATTTTCTACTTATCAATGAAATATGAAACTAGGACCAACAGTATACCATACTAAACTAGGGCTAGACAATCACAGGTTTGACAGTCCAAAGTTCAATTTATACAGTCCAATTTTTAGTTCCACTATGTATACAAGAGTATCAATATACTACTAACCAAATCACAAAAAATCATCTAAACATACAGAATTGTTAAAATAACAAAGCAATCAGAATTCCGGGTTTCAACTTCACTTCACGTTTTCAACAGGAGATGCTACATCAAATTAGTCTCGAAGTGTACCTGGATTCGAATGATAAAACAGATGAGAAGGAGGAATAGATCAGCAGCAGTAACAACAATCCTCAGCAGCAGTTTAGGAACGATTTTAAACCAAAATACTTCACAAAGCCCAGGAATACATCACAGAAACCAGCACCCAATAAATTGACCCAAAACTGACTTGATTGAACTCAAAACCCACTCGAAATCAAACCAGGACTACTTCTGAACTTCAGCTACCAGAAATTGAGCTAAGAAATGCAAATCAACCACTAAAACTTGAATTAACCTAAGAAATTGAATAAAATAGTATTTTTGGATTTTTCTGTAATTTCTGTTGTTTTTGGCTTTTTGAATTTTGAAATTTCTGATTTCAGATCTGGAAAACTGAAAGAATACTTTGGGGGGGGGGGTAGGGGAACTTTTGGAGCTCCCAAACTTGCAAATGAAGGCAAGGGCATGCCATTTTATAGGCACAAATGAGGGCCAGCCTCAGGTTTTCTATATTCCTTTCTAGTCCCTCCTTTGTTCAGATTAGTCCTCTAGTTCTTGACTTGTGTCTCAAGTTAACATACTTAGTTTTCTATAATTCCAAATTGGACCCCATTCTAGAGTGTTCTAGATCTTTTCATTCAGTTATTCAAAGATTCCCTTGCCCCCAAATACCTAAGCTACCCTTCAATGCCCTATTATTCACCCTGAACCTATGGATCGATTTAAAACAAAACTCAGTCTACACTATGGGCCTAGATACTATAGCCCAATTTCACAATTTCAAGTCATCAATCAAACGAGCCTTATCTGAATGGGCTATCTGAGCCAACACAAAACAGAGTAGAAGAAGTCTAAAACAAAAATCAAAATTCTCTGACTCCAAACTATTTAATTATTGATCAGTATTAAATGACAGGATTAAAGAATAAACAACAAACAATTACTACCAGTTTGGTCAAACAGAAAGGAAAAAAAAAAATAAGAAGAATATCAGAAGAAGAAATAAAATGAATGAAAGAGAGAAAGACTTACCACCTTGACACAAAAACCCTAGTTCCTAACCTAAACGCAACCTGACAACAACCGTCTATTCCCCGTCGAGAGACGTGCAAACGATGTGTCCGGACGCGGGAAAGGACCTTGTACGAAGAACTCTGGCCTTGGCTTCGAGGGCTCGAACTTTATATTTGGCGTTTGAGCAATTCAACGAAGATTTAAAGGTGATGGACTGACATTTTGAGGTGAGGAGGACGAAAGGACTCGAGAATGTCAGTTTAAGGTCGTTTGGCAATGGCGCCGCCATGGGAGAAAACGCGGGCGGCGGCTAGGGTTTTGAAGATTCGAGGGATTCTGGTAGTGTTTGAGTGAAACGGATGGTAGCATGGGTATGAGGAGAAGGAGGACAAGCGGTGGTGTGATTTTGGTTAGGTTTGGTTGTCCTCCGCCGCCGTGGGCGATTTCCGGCGGTGGAATTAGGGTGGAGGAAGGCGGCGTTACAGGAGGAGGTGTAAGAGGAGGGTGCGAGATGTTTTTTAGGGTTTGGGTGGTTTTGGACAATTTTATTAAATATGCCAAGCGAATTTGGACCGTTGGATTGTGAGCCATGGACGGTCAAGATCAACAATCAACCAAACGACGTCGTTTTTTTTTAAAAAAAAGGGGGGGGGGGCAGGCCGGGTCTGGGGATTGGGCTGTGGACTGGGGTGGTTTTTAATTGGTTTGGGCTGGGCAAGATGGCCCAATTTTTGGTCTTCCTATTAAGACATCTCTTTTTTAATTTATTTTCTTTTGTTTTCTCCTTTTATTCTCTTTTATTTATTTTTGTATTTCATTTTGTATTTTCCTGATTTTATAAAAATGCAAAAATTAAACCTAATTTATTTCTAAAACTAAGAAAATTAATTCCTACAAAATTGATTAAATCCTATTTAAAAGTAGACTCAACAATTAACAATTAAAAATGCAAAAGTGGACTATTTTTGTTATTTTCTTCATATTTGTTCTAAAACAACTTAATCACTAATTAATCCTAAAATATGAAATTAAATCCTAAATGCAAATGTCAAGCGTATTTTTGTTATAATTTTCATATGAATTAAAATGCACAAATAAAATGCAAACAATTAACAAAAATAACACAAAATTCACAAAAGTGTAAAATAATGAGAAAGATTATGTTGTTTGAATTTTTGGGAATAATTCATATATAGGGCAAAAATCACGTGCTCACACCTTTCATTAGGTCGCTGTTGAGATTGAGCCATTATTAGTGATGATCGACTCTGGGATACCGAATCGACAAACAATGCGGTCGCGGACGAAGTCTGCCACGACTTTTTTAGTTACTGCTCTGTAAGATGCTGCTTCGACCCACTTGGTGAAATAGTCGATCTCTACTAGGATAAACCTGTGTCCGTTGGAAGCAGCAGGCTCGACTGGTCCAATAATGTCCATTCCCCAGGCGGCGAACGGCCATGGTGAGCTTGTTGTGTGGAGCTCTCTCGGAGGCACTTTTATCATGTCTGCATGAATCTGACAACGATGGTATTTTCGGACATACTGGATGCAATCCGTTTCCATAGTCATCCAAAAGTAACCAGCTCAGAGTATCTTCTTTGCTAAGACAAAACCATTCATATGCGGACCGCAGGTCCTAGCATGAATTTCCTCTAGTAGCTTGGATGCTTCCTTTGTGTCGACACACCTTAGTAATCCCAAATCAGGAGTCCTCCTATATTGGATTCCTCCGCTGTGAAAGAAGTTGTTAGACAATCTCCGAAGTGTGCGCTTCTGAGTATGATTGGCAGGCTCCGGATACTCTCCCTTTGTCAAATATTCCTTGATATCATGGAACCAAGGTTTTCCGTCTGCCTCATCTTCAACATGGGCACAGTAAGCCGATTGATTATGAATTTTCACCGGAATAGGATCAATGAAATTCTTATCGGGATGCTGTATCATGGATGACAGGGTAGCCAATGCATCGATGAATTCGTTCTGGATTCTGGGAACATGTCGGAATTCTGTCTTCGTGAACCTCTTTCTCAATTCCTGTACATGATGCAGATACGGGAGTATCTTGGAGTTCTTGGTTGCCCATTCTTCTCGTACCTGATGTATAAGTAAGTCTGAATCTCTAATTACTAGCAGCTCTTGAATGTTCATGTCAATAGCCATTTTAATCCCCAAGATGCAAGCTTCGTATTCGGCCATATTGTTGGTGCAGGGAAACCTGAGCTTGGCGGACACTAGATAATGCTGACCGGTTTCTGATACCAAGACTGCTCCTATGCGAACTCCTTTGAAGTTTGCTGCTCCATCGAAGAACATTCTCCAACCATCATAGGACTCTACAATATCTTCTCCTACGAATGATACCTCTTCATCAGGAAAATACGTTTTCAGGGGTTCGTATTCTCCATCCACGGGATTCTCAGCGAGGTAATCTGCCAGTGCTTGTCCCTTGACCGCTTTCTGAGTTACGTAGACAATGTCGAACTCACTCAACAGGATTTGCCACTTGGCTAGCTTTCCAGTGGGCATGGTCTTCTGAAAGATGTAGTTCAAAGGGTCCATCCTTGATATGAGATATGTGGTATAGGCGCAAAAGTAATGCCTCAGCTTCTGAGCTACCCAAGTCAAAGCACAATAGGTGTGCTCTAACAGAGAATACCGGGCCTCGTACGGGGTGAACTTCTTACTGAGATATTAGATGGCCTGCTCCTACCTCCCCGTCTCATCATGTTGCCCTAGAACGCAACCGAAAGCTCCATCCAACACTGCAAGGTAGAGTAATAAGGGTCTACCTGGCTCGGGCGGGACTAAGACTGGTGCTGTTGTCAAGCACTCCTTGATTCTGTCGAAGGCCTTTTGGAAGTCATCGGTCCATTTGGTAGCGGCGTCCTTCTTCAACATTTTAAAGATTGGCTCGCAGATAACTGTAGACTGTGCTATGAATCGACTGATGTAGTTGAGTCTTCCCAAGAAACTCATCACGTCCTTCTTGTTCTTTGGCGGTGGTAGTTCTTAAATGGCTTTGACTTTTGATGGATCCAGTTCTATTCCTCGGCGACTCACAATAAACCCAAGCAACTTCCCGGCAGGAACCCCAAATGCACATTTTGTGGGGTTATTTCAGGTTGTACCTCCGTAATCTGTTGAAAAACTTCCTCAGATCTTTTATGTGGTCACCGGCTTTCTTGGATTTGATGATAACGTCATCCACATATACCTCTATCTCCTTGTGTATCATATCATGGAAAATGGTAGTCATGGACCTCATGTAGGTAGCCCCTGCATTCTTCAGGCCGAATGGCATTATCTTGTAACAATACATTCCCCATGGCGTAATGAAAGCCGTTTTCTCAGCATGTTCTTCATCCATCCAGATCTGATGATAACCAGCGAAACAATCCACGAATGACTGTAGCTCATGCTTGGCGCAATTGTCAATCAGGATGTGTATATTCGGCAAAGGGAAGTCGTCTTTCGGACTAGCTCGGTTGAGATCCCGGTAGTCGATACAGACTCTGACCTTCCCGTCCTTCTTTGGCACTGGCACGATGTTGGCTAACCATGTCGGGTATTCTACTACCCTGAGAACCTTAGCTTTGACTTGCTTAGTTACTTCTTGATTTTCAAACTCATGTCGGTCTTGAGCTTTCTGAGCGTTTGCTTTACCGGAGGACACATTGGGTCGATTGGTAGTTTGTGAGCTACAATAGACGTACTCAGATCGGTCATGTCATCATATGACCAGGTGAATATGTCTTCATATTCCCTTAGAAATTTTGTGTATTCCTTCTTTTCTGATGGCGATAAGTGAACGCTAATTCGTGTTTCCTTGATGTTTTCTGCATCTCCCAGGTTAACAATTTCGGTTTCGTCCAGGTTGGACTTAGGTCTGTTCTCAAAGTTCTCAACTTCTTTGACAATCTCATCCGGTATGTCATCTTCCTCTAAATCAATGTCTGTTTGTTGCGTTGTCTCATTGCATGTCACAGTCATTGGTTCATCAAGATAAGTAATATTAATGCTGTATATGTAAAGTAATGAGAGAAAAATAATAATGAGTGTTGATTCATAAGAAAAGTCGAAATGCTTTGATAAATTTCATAATTGTTTTGAACATTGAAGATCTTATTGCGGGAATTAAAATGCGAAAAGAAAATCATCTAGTACAAAAAATAGTGCATGATGCTTGTTTTAGCCTTGCTACCCCGAGGCTCGCCGGGCTCTGGTTGTCCTGATAGTCCAGTTATTGAGGCATGCTCCTCTGTTTACAACCTGTATGGAAGGGCCTTCCTCCCCCTCCTCCTCAAGAATAACACAGTAATCCATCGTTGTCCTCTAAAAATAAGTTTTTCACTGCTGTGAGCGCTTCTTCTTCGTCCGTTCCATAGACGACGTCAGCCTGTTGGAAAGTCTGCTCCAAATGCGGTATCGGCTGCTCTAGTGGGTTGTAAGGACCGCGCCATGGTGGCGACCAGTTGTTGAACTCTTCCCAGGTGTATTCGTACCCCAAGCCGAAAGTGGTGCCATGTTTCTTGAGTGTTATGGGTTTAGCGATTCCTTGGAGGTTTTTGCCGAAACCTTTGCCAGGCTCGTACCCACCAATTCAATATATTCTCGATCTTGTTATCCCACAATTTTTCTTTGTCGACAGCATTGACCCGCTCGATGTGGTGGTAGGTTTCTCCGCCTAGCTTTCTTCTCCCTCCGATCGCTGGAATGGTCTGGCGACTGTATATGGGGTTGTTACCGTCGCCGTGAATGATCACCTCCTGGTGATTCCATTCGAACTTTACTGCCTGGTACAGTGTTGATGCTACGACCCCGACAACGTGAATCCATGGCCGTCCTAGCAGCAAGTTGTAGGATGCGGGCACATCTATTACTTGAAAATCGACCTCGAACCAGGTTGGTCCCATTTGCAGACACAGGCTAATCTTACTGATGGTGGACCTCTGAGACCCATCAAAGGCTTTCACATTGATTGATCCTTCTTTTATCTCATGTAGCCCTTTGCCCAACTTCTTGAGTGTCACCAGCGGACATATGTTAAGGCTGGAACCACCGTCGACTAGGATCCTGGTGATGAAATAGTCCTCGTATTGCACGGTGACGTGCAGGGCTTTGTTGTGACCCAGCCCTTCAGGTGGCAGCTCGTCCTCATAGAAGGTGATTTTATGGCTTTCTAATACCTGTCCCACCATATTAGCCATTTCCCCGCCAGTGATGTTGCTTGGCACGTAGGCTTCACTCAGCACCTTCAACAGAGCAATTTTGTGTGTCTTAGAATTCTGCAGCAGGGAGAGGATGGATATCTGTGCTGGTGTTTTGTTTAGTCGGCCGATGACCGAATACTCTTTGGCCTGTATTTTTCTCCAAAGGTCGTCTGGACCTGTCTCAATGATGGGTGGCCGGTTGGAGGCCTGCTTGCTGGACTCAGCTAGGTATTCAGGGGTATAGACTCTCCCAGTTCTTGTCATACCCTGTGCTGCAACAGTCTCTTCGAACCTGACCTTGCCTTTTCTCCTAGCCTCGGCTATGTAATCCCAGGGTATAGCTTTCGTATGGAATGACGGCATGGTGGACATCGCCACTGGGATCGGTGCGGCCACCTTTACTTCGAATGGGACATGTTCTTTGGGTGGCAAAACCGCAACTTCGAATGGTGCTGGTGCCTTTGCTGATGACGCTGCTTCGAACTCAAGAGGGATAAACACATCTACCTCAGTGACCTCAGATGGTTGGATCTGGACTATGATGGGGTTGAGAGTAACTGCTGGTTTCTTTGGATCATCGCCTTCTGCGATCAGCCCGATGGATCCCTCGGGACCCCAATCATCCTCCACTTCAATCATATGATACCCCCCGCCTTTATGGTCTGGTAGAGGGTTGTTGCAGACATTTGGAGCGGGTTCCTTTGCCACAATAATCTTATTATCGATCAGAGACTGGATCTTGTCTTTCAAAGAACGACATTCGTCGATGGTGTGCCCTTTCATGCCGGAGTGGTATGCACAGGATTTGTTTGGGTTAACCCACTGAGAAGGGTTCTCAGGAGCGGTAGCAGGGATGAGGGTGACATAACCAGCGACTTTGAGTCTCTCGTACAACTGGTCAATAGGTTCAGCGATGGCTGTATATTATTTGGGGGGCCTACGATCAAAATTTGGTCGGGGTGTAGGGAAGTTCTGACGTGCAGGAGGTGATTGATAGTGGGATGGTTGAGCATTGTAAGTTTGGTAGACATGGGCGGTTGGGAATATCTGGGCGAAATAGGCTGATATATGGGAGGCAGAGGTGATTGATAAGTGGGCGGTGAGGGTGCTTGGTAGTTCGGAGTGGGCTGATATGTAAGTGGAGGTGTTGGGTAAGTTTGGTATTTGATAGGAAATTTGGTCCTTTGTGCAACCATCACGGCTCCTACGTCCCTCTTCTTGGACACACCACCAGACTGCAAGGCCTTATTTGTAGCTTGTAAGGCCTCGAAGTTTGTAACCATACCGCTTTTGAGACCCTCTTCAATCCTTTCACCCAGTTTGATAATGTCGGAAAATTTGTGGCCCTCGATCATCATTAGTCGTTTGTAGTATTGCGGGTCTTGGTCCTGGACAAAGAATTTGTTCATCTATTCCTCCTCTAAGGCAGGTCTGACCTTAGCAGCTTCGGACCTCCAGCGATTATCATACTCGCGAAATGTTTCTGTAGGCTTCTTCTTTAGATTCTAAATATAGAACACATCCGACGCATTCTCTGTGTTAAACCTGAACCTGTCCATAAAGTCGGAAGCCATGCCTACCCAGCTTGACCACTTCTTTGGATCTTGGATGATGTACCAAGACATCGCATCTCCTTTCGGACTCCTCATGAACAGCTTCATGCGGATTCTCTCGTCTTTCCCTACTCCAACCAGCTTGTCACAATACGTCCTCAAATGGACCCTTGGATCGCCTGTACCATCAAACATTTCGAACTTTGTACCCCTCGGGCAGTTCGACATCGGGCTGTATGCAAAGATCTTCATAGTTCAGCCCCTCAATTCCCTTGTTTCCTTCAATGCCCTGAATCCGGCTAGTCAATTTCTTAAGTTCCTCAGCCAGGTTCCTGATGAGCAAGTCTTTATCATTAGACTCGAGTGTGCTTGAGATGGGTTGGGTGGAGTGTGGCATGGTCTCCATGTAGATGGGGGTGTTATGGTGGGTGTGGAAGTGGTCATTTGTGGAGTTTTGGAGTTCTGGAATGAGTAACGGGGTGTTGTTTGAGGTATGGCAGGTGTTGCATTGGGTCTTTGGTGGAATAGTATGAGGAGCGGGATAATTCTGTTGCTTCGGGATGTTTTGAGGTGGTGTATGGGTTTTGAGTATTGGGAAAGGTGATATCCGGGGTGCTGAGGGAAAATGACAAGCTTGCCAGATTCCGAACCTGGTCGAGCTCTTCCTGGAATTTCAGCAATTTCTGTTCAAGTTGGGATACATTTTCCTTAGGAACCTGAGTACCATGACCATTAGTGGCCTCTACCCGTTCAGTTGAATTCTCCTTTCTGACGTTGTTCAAATCTTCCATCTTGCCTTTGTTCTTATTTTTGACAGGACTAAGAGGAAGAGTGGGTGGAGGGCCCCTGGATAGGATGATGTTGCCAGAGTGCATGAACTAACCTTTGGGGAGGGGAATAACAAAAGATAAAACAAAAGGTAACCAAGTTAGTGAGGATTATAGGAAGTATTGCAATATTTAAACACATAGTGCAGGAATTTAAATCGTGTCCTAATTTGGGGACCTCTGTGTGCCCGAGGTAGGCCTAGCGACAAGTTGATTTGGAGAACTTAGAATGCTAAATGCTTCATTTTATTGATAAAAAATAGACGAATCCCAAACGACACTAAATAAGCAAGAAATAAAATCACTAATGGCCATCGGCCTTATTACATTTTATAAAGCGAAAAGATAAACTCCTATCTATTTGGTCCTAGAAGGACCCTCCCCAGATTCGACATCCTTTGCTCCGTCGAACAGCTTCCCCAACTCGCGAAGTCCCAGCGATAGGCAGGCCCTGGCTAGATATCCGCCTTCGGTTCCTTCAACATTTTAGCAATCTTCGACCCTCTTGAGAAACTTTCTCTCTAACTCCACTATGCCTCGCTCCAAGTATCCCAGTCGCTTGTTGGCACTGACAGCCATGTCCTTCCATTCCTCATTAGCTTCTGGTTAGATTCTTGTATCTCGCGGTGCTCGCTTTCGTACTCCTGGATTCTGTTGTGCAATTGGTTGTATTTGACCTGTGCCTCGGCCCTTTCATCTATAATCCTGTGACCTCGAGCAAACCCTGGCAGGCCCAGACCATCATGACTGTCTTCCAACCAACCTGAGTAGAAAGGAGCTCAACCAGCATGATACCTGTCTGGCTCGATGGTATCTCTCCCCATTATGATCTTACAGTGCCACATATGCTGAGCTTGGCATTTGTAAGGACTATCATCCTCTTGAAGTCAGCTCGGAAATGACTCATCTTGTCGACCCTGGGTATAACCTGCTTCCTACCAGCTTGCCTCATAACCCGAAGCGGGACGTAAGGGTGTGTCCCCCTGAGACCAATCAGTATCAGGAAAGGTGCGTCTCTTGATCGGGCGATGAAATCCTCCGTTGGAAATCATTCGAACATCCACTGAATTTGCTCCTCAGTCAAATCATCAAATAGCTCAACCCATCCTTTAGCATCATCTGGCTGAGCGAACATGTCGGGGATGTAATTCATTCGCTTTGGGTGATGGAAAGCGATGTGATCATCCCAATCCCTATGCCGGATTTCTTGTCGATATTCGCCTCTTTGGAGATGTTCCATGAGCCAGAGTTGGAGTAATAGATTGCAACCTTCAAAAATTTTTGCTCCTCGCTGACACTTCTCTAAGGCTCGGTATATGTCTGCAATAATCATGGGTACGATGCTGAACGCCTGCCCATCAATCCCTTCCATTAGGGTTTTGGTTACCATAGCCAGCCTAGTATGAATTCTGCCTTCCTTTGTCGGGAATACAATCAGACCCAGGAAGCAGAATATAAAGACGAAAACTCTGCGATGGATGTGTCCCGAAGATGTGATGGCAAACTCGCCGGAGTAGGTACGGTAAGATTTGTTGTGACCGTACCTTTCATACAAGTAATCAAAAGGAATGTATGAATCCTTCAAGCATGTTAATTCTGGATTCTTCTTCAAACCCATCATTTTAGGGAAGCCCCTACCTTTGCAGTTCTCAGGCATTAGCAAACCCAGAGTTTCCTATACTAGACCGGCCAATCCTCCAATCTCCTCTAGCAAGAGTGTCATTTCAATGTTTCCAAAGCGGAACACAGCCCTTTCACAATCCCAAAACAGTGTGGCAGCTTCTATGATCTTGTTATTGGGTTGGATCTCCAGGAGGGAAGGTAGATTTCCTAGATATTTCTGGACGAGAGTTTGATTACCAGAGTGAAGATCTTTCCACCAGCTTAGCAGTCTTGGGTGGATGTTGGTGACCATGCCGAATCTGGGGATTTCGTGCCTCATTATCTGCAAAACAGAAGGGTTAGACCCTACCCCCACCAGACTCGACTATTTAACATCAACAATTAGCATGAAGCATTTAGTTCTCCAAATAAATGCACAAAACGTGATGATGTCCGTTTGGGTTTAGGGCAGCCCAGTGGACTTTTGGACAAGGCTATCATAAAGGATCATTATGTGGACAACACAACTGACCCGGCTAGGTTTGACCATGATGCATACACAGTTTAAACAGAGTAAGGTTTCTATGGGGCTTTAGACTGGTACCCTTGAGCGGACAACTCAAGGGGGAAGGCTCGGAACTGTCGACTGCACCGCTGATCGACTAGTTTTACCGCAAATATGCCTTTCCGAATTTAGGGGGTAATGATATAGGAAGAGCGCAACCACTCATTATAAGCGTTGCTATAGTATTTGTTTTGACACGAGTGGAGTATGGTGTTGAGCATGATAATGTAATAATTAAAAAGAAATCATGTTGACATGTATTTGCACATTAAGGAAGCGATAAATACAGCAGTTTCATAATTTAAAGCAATAAAGGAAAGAAAACAAGGAAGACATGTCAGTTTTGCTTCTAAAGAAGAAATTAAATGATGAAAGGAATTAAACAGATAATTGCACATAGAGAGAGGTACAAATTCACAAGAATAATCTGCAATGGTAAAAGCCTAAAAAAAATCCCCAGCAGAGTCGCCATGCTGTCACGCTCCCTTTTTTCCTCTTTGCACCGGAAAATCGGGTTTATGACATTTTGGGCATAGGACAACTCATTCCTTTTGGTAAAGGGGTTTTGCAATTTTGAAGATTTGCCACCTAACGATTTAAGGTGCGTTAGGGCACCTATAGGGTTCAACTACAACTACGTTCTTTGATAACCAGAGATAGGGTAAGGGCTTGAAATTATTCCAAGGGGAAGGTTTTAAGCACCCCCCAGGATCCACTAGTGTGGTTCCCGGCCAGATAGTTCTTTGTGAATTTGTGCAATTAGCAAGTAAACAGATAAGGCTCAAATAAGAGGGGATTTTGAATACATAAATAAAACGAAGTTTTGAAAGAGTTATAACTAAACATGCTGACGAATACAAGAAGGGTCCTAGATTTATTTGTAATATGGATCACATCAATGCAATACCCGGTAATCACTCCTCTAAAGAGGGGCTACACGTGGTATTAGCGCACCGATCATCATATCCATATCTACCCTTCCCACCCCGTTAAGGTATTAAAGCGCGGATTGGTCTCGACCTCTATTGCATGCTATTACCCGTCCCATTCCTATCAGTCCCGCAGGAATTTAGGACTACTATTCCTATAAGAGGGAGGACTTCAGGCTGACTCTTAGGTTTAAAGGTAAAAGGCTAAGGCGACATACAAAAACACGTAGGACTGCATTTAAAGGGGAAACATTTAAACAACAAAGAGGCTCAGATATACCTCCTCAAATAGAACACATAAATAGCATGACTTAAAACACATTTAAGGTCAGAATTTAAAATACTGAGACAGGGGAGTTTTAGTTGTTGAAGCAAACCAATTTATTACATAACTCAGATAAGAAGTCCGAATCAGGCCTGCCTACTGGTTGTAACAATTACTGATTAACAAAGGCGGGTTCAGTCTTTATTGTTATTACCTAAGGCTTGCCTAAGTGTTTGGGTGAGATCCTATAAACATGATATCTATTACCGATTTGAAAATGGCAAAGCAGTAACAGTTCTAAAATAAACGATTTGAGATCCTATAGACATGCTTTCTAAACCGTATTAAGAAAAGAGAGTTGTTTTAAAAAAAAATTATTTCAGAACAGTATGAGTCAAACTGATTTTAAACTAGACTGGTTTCATATCCTATATGCATGATCTCTACTATTGCTTATTTTTAATTCCTATAGACATGATATCTAGTCGAACGTGAAATGAAGCAGGCAGGCTTTACTTGAGATTCCTATAGGCATGATTTCTATAAAAAAATACTGATTTTTAACCTTATGAGCATGATGTCTGATTGTAACCCTTTAGATCCTAGGATCATTGTGTCTAAGTGTGGTAATAAACATGCAGAATTTGGGACAAATCCTATAGGCATGTTATCTAAATGCAGAATTAAACATGCGGGCTAAAAATCCTATAGGCATATTATCGAAATGCTGAATTAATCATACAGAAAATAGGTCATATAGGCATGTTCTCTACCCTTCTAATAGTTAAACATGCATAATTACCCAGCCCTTTTCACTAACCAACCCCAATGTTTATTACAAATTATTACAGACCAAGTACTGAATTACATCAGAAAAGTGTGAAAATAAGAAGTTACAACCATAGGAAGCCTGATTCTGACTTCCTCTCTGAGTTATGGAACAAATCACCTCAAATGCCACTTGTTTCAAAGCCTTTCTTGGACCTGGGTGTGTCAAAGTTCCCTAAGGGTCTCAAGGGACCCCGGACAGTGCTTACACCCAAGTTTGCATAACCAGATAGAGATGAGTATAGTGTGGAAGGGCCAGCCCTTATGTGTCCAAGTTTACAGGGAGCTCATGGGTCCCAAGGCAAGGCTCACACAAGAGGGGCTGAACCTAAGTCTAAGAGTATAGTGGAAGTGCAGAAACAGGGATTTGTTTAAAACTGGGTTGAGAATAGCTAAGGGGAAAAGTAATTGGAAAACAGTTGTAGTAAAGCTAACACTACACAGAATTAGCATTTTTTTGCACAAGGGATCAGGGGTTAGGGAATACATTGCGGGGAGCACATGACCCTAGGATGGGGTCAGGCTTGGGCATACACAGCAATAGATGGTGCTAGCATGCCCATATGCCAGCCAGAGAACACAACACATAGAGGGGATGTGAAACATATGACCCTAAGGAGGGGTCAGGTTTGGGGTCATGCACAACAATGTCTAATGCTGACATGCCCCCAAACCAACAAAGGAATACAAACACATAGGGGATATAGGGGTTTGGGATTCATAAGTCATAATAAGTGACTGACAGAGTTCATACATAAGAAAACATTAATTCAGAAGAGAAAGGGGCAAATTACAGTATGCTTAGTAATGGAACTTGATTAAACACAAGCAGGAAACAGACAAGAGTGAAGGAAATAGTAAAGAAACATGTTGTTGTCGATGCTGGAAAATTAATTAGAACATACTAGTAAAGGAGCAAATGCAAAAAGAAAAGTAAGCAAATTTCCCACAGCCTAGCCTTGGCTTTCAGCCGGCTAGGTCAGGCAGCAACACAAGTAGTAACAGAGAAAAAATGAGAGAGTTTTTAGTGAGGTGTGTGTTCTGAACTCAAGTGTTTCGTTCCTTGTTGTTCGTGTCTTTAAAAGAAGAGGGGTGCAGGGTATATATAGCTTTTTGAAAACGAGTGAAGGAGAGGTAATAAGTAAAGTTTTGGTATAAATATGGAAACAATCAACAGTCAGAATAAATTATACAAGTGATTACCTTTAATTAAGGAATCACTTGTCTAACGGGTAGTAACAGATTCAAATAAGGAAAGAGATCGGTTTAGAGACAGACTGATTATTGCCATAAAACAAGTAGTACAAGTATTAAGTAAGTAATCAAGTCTAAGTACAGAAATAAACTTATTTTGGAAAAGATTCAGTAAGGCAAAGTATCATAGTAAAGGGGAAAGAATCAATCAATTTGAACGGGCGAGTGAAATCACGGTTCATAAAAGGGAAACTTTAGAAATCAGTCACAAGATGAAGATCAATCAAGGAAGAACCTTCAACATATAAATAAAGTGAACAAGGTCATCAGACATGCGAGGCCAAACTTATTGACAAAATCACAGACAGGCAGTTGTGGCAGAAATAAACTAGGGTTCAGTAGTAAAGCAAATGTTCGAAGCAGAGTAATCAAGTAGGTCAAGCCACATTGAATTAATAGGGAAGAAAACAGAGCATCAGAAACATGCAAAAGTTTCACAGTAGCAGGTGAGGAAGCCCTTTTAAAAAGTTAGGGTTTCAAACTTAGTCGAGTTGAAAGATAGTAAAAATCAGATAAGTCACATAGAGAAAAGAGAGTCTAAAACAAAAGCTTTCAGTCGAGTCAAGTACTCAAACAATTTCAGACCCCAAAGACCTAGGGCTTTTCAACAACAATCGAGTTTGAAAAATGGTAACACAAATAAGTCAAACAAGAACGAGGAACTTAGTTAAACAAGTACACATTAAACAAACAACTTCAGGATTCAAATGAGACCCAAAAGAAATTAGGGTTTTAACATGCTAACTCTGATAGAAGAATAACATGAACAAAACCATAGCAAAATCAAAAATACGTTAAAATCAGAGATCTTTGAAAAGAAAATTTAGAGGAAAAACCCTAATCGGAGAAGATGAAGGGTCGTTTTTGAAGGAAAATTGAAAAACTTTCGAGAAAACACTTAAAACACTCATAGAAAGTACAGATCTAAAGTAGATCTGAAAGCAATCGAAAGATCTTAGAGATTAGGGTTTCAGAAAACCCAAAAGAAACGAGAAAGATCACGAAAGATAACGATCTAACCAGAAAAGGTCAAGGACCCGCCTCGAAAGGCCATAAATGGCCGGAAAAAGTCGTGGCTGGCCGGAGAAAAGCCATGAACACTAGTCGAGCAAAGACTGGACCAAACTCCTTCGAAGTCTGGTCGTGAAACCCTAGAACCAAACACATAGAAGCCATGAAAGGCTGGTACAGGTCTCGAATGACCACAAAAGGCCATGGATTAGTGTGTAGATTGATGGCGGCGGCTAGGTGTAGGTGTTGCAGAGAGACTTTGAGAGGAAGGGGATTCTAAAGCGGCGGATTGTATCAAAATGATAGGGTTTTGGGGTCGTTCAGGGTTAAAAAAGGTAATGGGGAACGGGAGCCGTTGATCTAAATGATCAACGGCTGGGATTAAAGGGGTTAGGTGGGTCGGTTTATGGGAATTAGGTCAGAAAATTGGGTTCAGATTGGGGTCAATTTAGGCTACAATTGAAACGAAATTGGGCTATTATTTAAATAGCCAATTTTCCCCTATTTAAAATTAAAAAATAGTAAATTGATTTCTGGAACTAAATTAAAAGGTACTAAAATGATTTATGACATATAATTAACTGTTTAAAAATACCGGAGTTAATTTTTTGTAAATGTAAACGTAATTAAATCCTAGAAGAGGCTAATATTGTAATTATGCAATTTAGCCTTAAAAATACTAAATAGTTTTGTAAAAAAAATATGCAATAGCTATATTTTAGCATAAATATAAAATTTCAACAAGTGAATCACCAAAAATGATAATTTTAGAAATAATTATTGGGGTTTTATGGGCAAAATAGGGAAATAAATTGATTAAAAAACCTTTAAAAAAATTGAGGAAAATAATGAAACACTTGGACATACATTATATATGCATACATATGCTATTTTGAAGGTATTTTGCATATTGAGAAAATATATAGGGAAAAAATGGGTATCAACAACAGTTCCCAGCATATGATTGTGGGAGCTATCTGAAGCATTTGATTGTGCACTTTATTGTTGGCCGTTGTCTCCCACCATCTTTTGAAGGTAGCAATAATAGGCTCCTGTTGATGTTTGATTCCAAATGCATTTCCTATGTTGTTCCATATGAAGATGACAGCTTCACTACTATTAAAGACATGTTGAACTGTTTCTACCTGCGTAGAAGAACAACAAGAACATCTGGAAATAATGTTAGTACCAAATCTACAAATAACATCATCAAAAGGCAGTCTATTTTTGAAAATTCTCCAAGAGATAAAGGACATTTTAAAGGGGAGAGAATTATGCCAGATTTTGTTTATGAAGATATTCTTCTGTTTCTTGAATCTAATAGAATGCCATGCTGAGTTAGAAGAAAATCTCCCATCATTAGAAGTAGTCCAAATAGGGAAATCATCCTCATTTGGGTCTCCTATATCCAGTTGAGCAATACTATCCATAATATGCACGGGGAGAACATCGTTGAGTTTGACAATATTCCATTCTCCATTAATTATGAAGTCTTTCACCTGAGCTTTAGAAGATCTCCCACTACCTTGTAAGATTTTGGCCAATGCACCTTTACCTGTCCAGTTATCCCACCAAAAGCTACAATTACCTTTTTGTATTTCCCATCTAATGTTTTCCTCGACTTTGTCTCTAATTTTGAGCATGTTTCTCCAAATATGAGAATCAGTGGGATTTAACTTTTTTTTCACTGGATGGGCTCTTTTGCAATATTTATTCTTGAGAAAGTTGGCCCATAGGGAAGGATGAGTTCTGAATCTCCACCATCTTTTAAAGCTAAGTGTATCTATGATGTCCTCCATTTTTCTGACATCAGCTCCTCCCTCATCTTTGGGGAGACAAAGATTATTCCATGAAGACCAATGATATTTGTTTCTAGCTTCATTTTTACCCCAGAAGAAGTTTGCAAAGTGTTTCTCCATGAGCTTAGTAATTCCTTTAGGAGGGTTCATAGCAGATATGATGTATGTGGGGAGGGATTGTAAGACATGTTTAATCAAAATCATTCTCCCTGCAGAGGACATCATACTGGCTTTCCATCCACTAAGTTTCTTGACCACCTTAGAGAGCATACCGTTAAAAATATTGCTAGTTTTCCTCCCAAAATAAATGGGGCATCCCAAATAAGAGAAAGGAAAACACTTGTCCATATAGCCTGTAGCATTCCTAATTCTATTGATTCTTGCAGCACCGGTGTGAGGGGCTGTAATAAAGAAGCTGTTATCATTGTTAACTTTCTTCCCAGAAGCCTTTTAATACCTGTCAATAGCCTTTTTGATTAACTTAAGAGTCATGTTGTTTCCACCACAAAATATAATAATATCATCAGCGTAGGCTAAATGATTGATCATCGGACCTCTCGGATCCATGCTAAAAGGAGTGAAGCCAATAAATTCATTTAGAGAATTTAGAGATCTAAAGAGAACCTCAGCTCCAATAATAAACAGAGAAGGGGATAAGGGATCTCCCTGTTTGAGGCCTTGAGTAGATGTGAAAAAACCTGTTCTAGCCTCATTGATAATGATAGAGTACCATATCTTGTAGAAGTCCCCAGATCATGTCAATCCAATTTTCAGAGAAACCAAATTTCCTCATAACTGCTATCAGAAAGGTCCAGGAAATTCTATCATAAGCTTTTGCCATGTCAAGTTTTATAATAGCATTGCCTCCTCTGTTCTTCTTGTTCACACCCAGAGCAATCTCCTGAGCTAAAAGGATATTTTCAATAATCAATCTTCCTTTGACAAAGCCACTTTGATTTTCTGATATAAGCTTCCCAAGAATAGGATTCAGCCTTCTGAAAAGGATCTTGGAGATAATCTTGGCTGTAAAGTTACTCAAACTAATAGGTCTCAAGTCCGAGAAACTACTAGGAGATTCAACTTTAGGAATAAGAACTAAACAAGTATGAGAAAAAAATTTAGTGAGCCTCCTGCCAATGAAAACAGCTTGAACGAAATCAGTGATATCCTCCTTAATGATATCCCAACAGGATTGAAAGAATTTTCCATTATATCCATCCGGCCCTGCTGCACTGTCAGGACTCATGTTGAAGACAGCATCTCTAACCTCTGTGTCAGGAATGGCAGTGAGACTTTTATTATCTGCATCAGTTACACATTGAGGAATACAGTTGATAATGTCATGATCATTATAGTGATGATTGATGTTAAAGAACTGTTGAAAGTGATGGACGGCTGCCTTGCCAATATTAGCATCCCCCTCAATCCAGTGGCCTCTATGGTATTTGATTTTAAGAATTTGCAGCCTTCTCTTTCTCCCTCTGATGGTGCTATGATGATAGGCTATACTTACGTATTTTAGTCGATTATTACACTCTAATTTACTACACTTTAATTGAGTTTGAGTTTTAATCGCTAGTGTTTTGCACTAAATATGTGTTTTATGCCTTGTAGGAGTGATTCCGAGCTATGTAGATGTTATGGAATGAATTCAAGTGATTTCGAGCTTTAAAGTCTAAGTAAAAGCCTAAGGAATTAAGCCGGGATCGTGTTCGGAGGTCGTGTACCAAGTCCGGATGTTAAAAGAGGACGAAATAAGTTCACTATGAGAAAATTACACTGCCGCGCCGCAAGGCGCGGCGCAGCAGTGTAAAATGATGCCTGATGCGAAAAGTTGAGGCTGCTGATAATTTCCACTAGCGCGCCGCATGGTGCGGCGCAGCTGTACAAAATTTACAGAGCCAGAGTCCTATTTCGCGCGGGAGAAGGTGTTTTAGTCTGGGCCCGACCCTACTTGGAATAAATACATGTAAAACACTATTTTAGGGGGGGAGGGGGGGAGGGGAGATACTTTTGAACACATCGCATACCTAGGGACACACTTTAGACGTGGAGGAACACGCCACGCTTTAGGAGAGGATGTTTTTGAGAGTAAAACACAAGCACAGAGCCGTCGTGGAGGCCGAGTTTCATCTTTTCTTCCACCAAACTTAGTAATTTTTATGTTTCTTTGTATGATTTGTTGTTTGGCTACCATGTCTATGTGGAGCTAAACTTCACGTTCTAGGGTTGTGGTTCTTTCATGAATATTGTTATTCGGATATTGATTTTGATTTCTTAGTTTATAATATTGGTTTATTTATTTAATCCTGCACTTAATTATTTGATTGCTTGATCACCAATTGAATACTATCTACGAATCTAGAGTTGAACTCGAAAGTGGGAATTCTAGATTGCATATAGGATTGAGTAGAGCAAGTTCTTGAACTTGGGCATCGGGGAATGGATTCGCAATTAGGATAGACATATACCTAATTGTCTTGCTTGGTTGATTTATAGGAAATATAAATGCGTTCTTGTTGATTCTAATTCCATAGACATATAGGAGTTAGGTTAGCTTGAATAGGCGAGTAAGAACTCGACAGATTCTTATGAGCAATATTAACCCTGTTAACCAATAAACTAGATAAATTAGTTAGTCAATTCACTTGAAGAATACAATAGGAATGTTAGATAGCCCATAACCCTAGATCGTTTTCATTACATTGATATCATAAAAATCTGCTCTTCCTCTGTCTAAAGTTCATTATTTATATTCTTTATTTAATTAGTTTAGAATCAATTACTTCTAGGTTTAATTCTTGTTTAGATAATCAGGATAGTCTAATTTAGTTAATGGTTAATCACAAGTCCTCGTGGGATCGACATCCGACTTTTAGTCACTTTATTACTTGACGACCGCGTGCACTTGCGTGAGTGCGTTTGGCCGCAACAAGTTTTTGGCGCCGTTGCCGGGGACTTAGAAATTAGCTATTTTTCTAGATTGGACTTTTACTTTTATCTTTACAAGTTTTTGTTGATTTTTCTTCTTTTTGTAAATATTTTTAGTTTTATAACAATCTGATTTTTCTTTTAGTGAGTTTCTAGTTTTCTCAGCATGACATCTGGGGATAAAATATCCGGAGGTAAGGTTATTGATGAAGACGCTTGGTTGACGGAAGACTTTTATAGCCCGTCTTTTTGGGCTTGTCATCACCTGAACTCCGAGAGGTCTGAATTTGAATATGGGAGTAAAGGTTGGTATTGGGAAGAATATTCACGATTAAGGGAATATGAGGAACGACGTTGTCTTCTAACAATGTTGGTAAATGATTGGTCTAAGGAGAGAGATGAACTTGCACATAAAATTGATAATTTTGGCTTGGCTGTACATAACTTAGATGCAGATTTAAGTGCAAAGGTTGATGCGTGTAACGCCCAGCAATTTAATAATGAGTTGTGTGAAGCTGAAAAAATCTTCTAGACCAAATTGAGGAGCTAAAACGAGAATACCAATCATTAGACCATGTTTTTCTTGAGGATGCCAATATTGAGAAGAGTGCTCTAGAGTCATGTGAGGGAGTAGATAACATTACTTTGGGAGACTTGAGTATGTGTAAAGATAGGAATGCAAATAGTAGTAAAATTCATGAGTTATGGCGCATTAGACCTCATTCCAATCATTTTTCCAGATTGTGTATAGATAGTAAGATAGTAATCGAGCCATCTGAGCCTATGAGGGAGTCAAAGGGTCAGTATGAGAGTGTCTATATTCTTGAATTTGTTGTTCCAAAAAGTAAAAATTACATTCCTCATCTAAAGGCCAAGAAGTGCAGAGTGAAAAAATTATTACTTGGCCTGGTTATCATTGTAGCCCACCACTGGAGCATAGCCGCAGACTAGATGCCGTGTTAGGGGTACAATTCATATGTTCGAGGTGGAGGAAAAAGTGGTTCACGTCGTGCCGCGACGTTAAATTAGGCGCTTGTTGGGAGGCAACCCGACTTTACTGCTTTCTTTTATTTTTGTTTATTTAATTCATTTTTATTATTTTGTAGTATTATTTTTGTGTTTTGTGGGAGTAGGAGCATGGAGTCAAAGCCAATAGGCATGTGCAAAAGCGTGCAGGAGGTTGAAACTAAGTGTGAGGTACCCGCACAAGGGATCATACCTGGGAGAAGTCTGAGTATCCCGTGAGCTGCTAGTGCTTCAGCCTTTGGTCTTTCAGGGAGTTTCCTGTTCACCCTTGTTATTTTTGCTTTATGTCACGACCCAAAATCCACTAAGGATCGTGATGGCGCCGGACACTGCTGTCAGGCAAGCCAACCAAGTTACTTAATCAAATTCTCGTTTTAATACTTCTGAAATCTATGATTTTCCTTCAAGTTGAGCAATATTAAAGAATATAGTCTCAAATCAAATTTAAATGTTAAGCAGTTAATACAATACTTCAAACTATCCCAAAACCCGGCGTCACAAGTGCATGAGCATCTACTGATAAGGAAGTAAAATACAACATCCGTCCGGAATACAATGGACAGGAAATAAATACAATGTACTAATGAGGGCTATACTAGCTGCGGGCCGCCTCGAATAGTGCAACTCACCTAGCCCCAAATCATCCGTGCTGCTATGCCCGGTGGCTGCTAGAAATAAATATACCTGTGCAACAAAAATGCACAGAAGTGTAGTATGAGTACGTAAACAACGTGTACTCAATGAGTATCCCGCCTAATCTCGAAGAAGTAGAGACGAGATGGTCAACTTCGACACTCACTAGAGGTCAATTGACAATATACTAAAAATGTGAGGAAATCATGGATTTATATAGCAAATCTAATTCACGAAGCCAGAAAACAGATAAACGCCTTCAACAAATGATCAAGGATTTTAAAGGTTTACTCTTTATTATCTTCTCAATTTATATCAAGCCACGAAGGGCAACTTTCACATTTACAGTTCTCAAGTAACAATATAACATTCGCAAATCACACTGAGGCGACGGCCCGATCCAACAGAAATAAACTGTGCACTTGCCGAGGGTCGACGACGCGCCTATAGATGCATCTATTTAATCTTCCGAGGCGTTCGGCCCGTTCCAAAATGAACACATGGAGACATTCAATCAAGAAGCCAACATGGGGCAATTATTCAAGGAAAAGCTAATTCTCTTTCAACAATTTACAAAAATGAGGTTTAGATCTTGTTAGAAATTCATTTACTATTTGGATGTGGTTTAAGCGATTCAACTATCCATAAGATTACAATTATTCAAAGTATAGCATGCTTTTGGGTCCTACACTACCCGGACAATAGCATAATAGTAGCTACGCACGGACTCTCGTCACCCGTGCGTACGTAGCCCCCACAAACAGGAGCACATAATCAGTTATTTCACCTATGGGGACAATTCCCTCTTACAAGGTTAGAAAGGAGACTCACCTCGCTCCGAAGATCCATAACCGACAATCCATGCCCTTCCAGGGACTCAAATTGATGCGCCATGCTCCAAAACTAGCCAACGGTTACGCAAATCCATTAATTTATGCTCAAATATTCATTACAAACTAATTTATAGCAATTCCTAACTCCGATCGAAAAGTTGACCAAAACGTCATCGGGCCCACGTGCCCGGAATCCAAAAATTTTCGAAGATAAAGATTACCCATGACCTTAGGAACTCAAATATATAATTTTCTCTCAATTCCATACTCAAAATCGTGGCTAAATTCCAAGATTACTAATTTTCTAGGTTTTCCACCAAAACCTCAAATTTATACAATTTTCCAAGTCTAAATCCATATATAAACCTTGTATTTAACTCCGAGCTAGCATAAATTACTTGCCTCATGACAAGTGACGAAAATGGCACCTCAAAGCTGCTCCCCATCGACTCCAATGGAAGAAAAATGGGGTTGAAATGAACTCAACCCCGAACTTAAAAGACCTCACTGCTCCAGCTGTTTCCGCACCTGCGGTTCCTTGGCCGCTTCTGCGGTTCCGCAGGTGCGGTTAAAATGCCGCATATGCGGTTTTTCCTGAGCCACCCCTTTCTCGCTTCTGCGACTTGCCACCCGCAGATGCGGTCCCGCTTCTGCGGACCTTTGACCGCATCTGCGGTTCTCTCCAAGATACTCTCATCCGCTTCTGCGACTCATTCTCCGCAGATGCGGTTCCGCTTCTGAGGTACCTTGACCGCATCTGCGGTCCTCAAGCCTTGGACCAAAACTCGCCTCTGCGGCTCCCTGTCCGCTTCTGCGGTGCCGCTTCTGCGCGGTCAACCCACCGCAGAAGCGAAAATACCAGCAACCAGATTCCTTCAGCTGTCCAAAAATCCAAATTTCGATCCATTAACCACCCGGAATCCACCTGGGGCCCCCGGGACCCCAACCAAACATACCAACCAATCCTAAAACACATTACGGACTTGCTCGTAGGCCTCAAATTGCATCAAACAACGCTAAAATCATGAATTACACCCCGATTCAAGCTTTATGAACTTCGAAATTTCAGCTTCTACTTCCGATGTATAAACCTATCAAATCAGTCCGATTGACCTCAAATTTTGCACACAAGTCATATTCGACTTTACGGACCTCTTGCAACTTCGGAATCGGATTCCGACCCCGATATCAATAAAAATCCACTTCCGGTCAAACTCCTCAAAACCTTCAAATTTCTATCTTTGCCAAATGACTCCAAAAAACTATAGACCTCCGAATTCACTTCCGATGCGCTCCCAACTCCAGAATCACCATACGAAGCTATTCACAGTCTCGGAATCCCAAACGGACATCGATAACACTGAAATTGCACTTCAAGCCAAACTTATGAAATTTCTTCTAAAATGCAACTTCCACAATAGGGCCGCCAAAACGCTCCCAGGTCATCAAAACCCGATCCGGGCATACGCCCAAGTCCGAAATCATCATACGAACCCGCTGGAACCTTCAGATCCCGATTCCGAGGCCGTTTACTCAAAATTCAAATCCTTTCATTCTTTCAACTTTAAGCTTCCGAAATGAGAATTCTCTTTCCAAAACAACTCTGGACTTCCGAAATTCAATTCCGACCACCCGCACAAGTCATAATACCTGAAATGAGGCTGCCCGTGCTGGGCTGCTGAACGGAGCGCTAAGGACTCAAAACGACCCGGTCGGGTCGTTACATTCTCTCCCACTTAAACTTACGTTCGTCCTCGAACGTGCTGAGAACTACGCTGAAGTAGTCTGAAATCACTGGTTAACTTCTCATGCGCCTTCCCGTGCTACCACAACTCAGTTGAGCACATTAGCTCGATCAGTTCTGAAGAATACTCTTTTTTTTTCAAGCAGATACGCCTTAAAGGCCCAATTCCAACATCCGGAATTATATGCCCGACCTGTTTCCACCATAAGGTCACCATTTTTAATCACCAACACGCTGCTCAAACATTAGCTGCATAACTTTGCTGAATTCATACCTAGCATCACTTTACTCACCGGACCATAATACCTTTTTCTTGATCAACTTAGTCTAAATCCTACTAATCTGATGCTCCATGCACCCATGACATACACAGGCCTTACTCTAACTCTTACAATGCCGCCACAACGGAAGAGATGTGCAAAAATTCATAATCAACTGCCGAATCAACCAATCATTTGGTCTATACTCCTGACAATAAACCATCACCTCATTCTGAACCAAATAATGGTCTTAGCTTCTTAATGTACTTCATATAGTCAGATTGCACTGATTCCTAAATCCAATGATTCATCTCACCAGTACGAACTGCTCAGCGCAATAAGCCACACCCGGACATAATCAAAGTCACAATGACGCCACAATGTGCCATAGCTACCAATTCGAACACGATACAATGAAAACGAACTCTGGAAGGAATTACCTAACTCCTGCACTAATACGGACTTTCCTTAGAAAATAGGAAGCGAGACGTACAAAAAATAAACATGTAGACAACCTATACTCAACTATCACACTGTTGCGGCGCGCAACCCGATCCAAACATAGATCTCGCATAAGGAGATCGCAACATCGAGCTAAATTTTCTCATTTATAACAAGTG
>NC_031998.1:47795310-47858674 GCF_001879085.1 Nicotiana attenuata
CGACTTGACCTCAAATTTTAGTCACACAAGTCATATTCGACTTTACGGACCTCTTGCAACTTCCGGAATCGGATTCCGACCCCGATATCAAAAAATCCACTTCCGGTCAAACTCCTCAAAACCTTCAAATTTCTATCTTTAGCCAAATGACTCCAAAATAACCTATAGACCTCCGAATTCACTTCCGATTGCGCTCCCAACTCCAGAATCACCATACGAAGCTATTCACAGTCTCGGAATCCCAAACGGACATCGATAACACTGAAATGCACTTCAAGCCAAACTTATGAAATTTCTTCTAAAATGCTAACTTCCACAATAGGCGCCAAAACGCTCCCGGGTCATCCAAAACCCGATCCGGGCATACGCCCAAGTCCGAAATCATCATACGAACCCGCTGGAACCTTCAGATCCCGATTCCGAGGCCGTTTACTCAAAATTCAAATCCTAGTTCATTCTTTCAACTTTAAGCTTCCGAAATGAGAATTCTCTTTCCAAAACAACTCTGGACTTCCCGAAATTCAATTCCGACCACCCGCACAAGTCATAATACCTGAAATGAGGCTGCCCGTGGCCTCGGGCTGCTGAACGGAGCGCTAGGACTCAAAACGACCGGTCGGGTCGTTACATTCTCTCCCACTTAAACTTACGTTCGTCCTCGAACGTGCTGAGAACTACGCTGAAGTAGTCTGAAATCACTGGTTAACTTCTCATGCGCCTTCCCGTGCTACCACAACTCAGTTGAGCACATTAGCTCGATCAGTTCTGAAGATACTCTTTTTTTTTTCAAGCAGATACGCCTTAAAGCCCAATTCCAACATCCGGAATTATATGCCCGACCTGTTTCCACCATAAGGTCACCATTTTAATCACCACACGCTGCTCAAACATAGCTGCATAACTTTGCTGAATTCATACCTAGCATCACTTTACTCACCGGACCATAATAACCTTTTTCTGATCAACTTAGTCTAAATCCTACTAATCTGATGCTCCCATTGCACCCCATGACATACACAGGCCTTACTCTAACTCTTACAATGCCGCCACAACGGAAGAGATGTGCAGAAATTCATAATCAACTGCCGAATCAACCAATCATTTGGGTCTATACTCCTGACAATAACCATCACCTCATTCTGAACCAAATAATGGTCTTAGCTCCTTAATGTACTTCATATAGTCAGATTGCACTGATCCTGAATCCAATGATCTCATCTCACCCAGTACGAACTGCTCAGGCAATAAGCCACCCCGGACATAATCAAAGTCACATATGACGCCACAATGTGCCAATAGGCTACCAATTCGAACACGATACAATGAAAACGAACTCTGGAAGGAATTACCTAACTCCCGCACTAATACGGACTTTCCTTAGAAAATAGGAAGCGAGACGTACAAAAATAACATGTAGAAAACTATACTCAACATCACACTGTTGCGGCGCGCAACCCGATCCAAACATAGATCTCACACAAGGAGATTGCACATCGAGCTAAATTTGCTCATTACAATAAAATATCGAATTNATCTAGAATTCCCACTTTCGAGTTCAACTCTAGATTCGTAGATAGTATTCAATTGGTGATCAAGCAATCAAATAATTAAGTGCAGGATTAAATAAATAAACCAACATTATAAACTAAGAAATCAAAATCAATATTCGGCCAAACGCACTCACGCAAGTGCACGCGGTCGTCAAGTAATAAAGTGACTAAAAGTCGGATGTCGATCCCACGAGGACTTGTGATTAACCATTAACTAAATTAGACTATCCTGGTTATCTAAACAAGAATTAAACCTAGAAGTAATTGATTCTAAACTAATTAAATAAAGAATATAAATCATGAACTTTAAATAGAGGAAGAGCAGATTTTTATGATATCAATGTAATGAAAACGATCTAGGGTTATGGGCTATCTAACATTCCTATTGTATTCTTCAATTGAATTGACTAACTAATTTATCTAGTTTATTGGTTAACAGGGTTAATATTGCTCATAAGAATCTGTCGAGTTCTTACTCGCCTATTCAAGCTAACCTAACTCCTATATGTCTATGGAATTAGAATCAACAAGAACGAATTTATATTTCCTATAAATCAACCAAGCAAGACAATTAGGTATATATCTATCCTAATTGCGAATCCATTCCCTGATGCCCAGGTTCAAGAACTTTCTCTACTCAATCCTATATGCAATCTAGAATTCCCACTTTCGAGTTCAACTCTAGATTCGTAGATAGTATTAAATTGGTGATCAAGAAATCAAATAATTAAGTGCAGGATTAAATAAATAAACCAATATTGTAAACTAAGAAATCAAAATCAATATCTGAATAACAATAGTCATGAAAGAACCACAACCCTAGAACGTGAAGTTTAGCTCCACATTGACATGGTAGCCAAACAACAAATCATACAAAGAAACATAAAAATTACTAAGTTCGGTGAAAGAAAAGATGAAACCCGACCTCCACGGCAGCTCTGTGCTTGTGTTTTACTCTCAAAAACGTCCTCTCCCAAAGCGTGGTGTGTTCCTCCACATCTAAAGTGTATCCCTAGGTCTGAGATGTGTTCAAAAGTATCTCCCCCCTGTAAAATAGCGTTTTACATGTATTTATACCAAGTAGGGTCGGGCCCAGACGAAAACACCTTCTCCCGCGCGAAATAGGACTCTGGCTCTGTAAATTTTGTACTGCCGCGCCGCACCACGCGGCGCGCTCGTGGAAATTATCAGCAGCCTCAACTTTTCGCATCAGGCAGCATTTTACACTGTTGCGCCGTGCCTTGCGGCGTCCCATGCGGCGCGGCAGTGTAATTTTCTCAGAGTGAACTTATTTCGTCCTCTTTTAACATCCGGACTTGGTACACGACCTCCGAACATGATCCCGGCTTAATTCCTTAGGCTTTTACTCAGACTTTAAAGCTCCAAATCACTTAAATTCATTCCATAACATCTACATAGCTCGGAATCACTCCTACAAGGCATAAAACACATATTTAGTGCAAAACACTAGCGATTAAAACTCAAACTCAATTAAAGTGCAGTATATTAGAGTGTAATAATCGACTAAAATACGTAAGTATAGCCTATCATCATGCTATGGAAGTATTTAGTGTTAGCATCTCCTTCTTCAAACCAGTTCATCCTAGCTTTCTGTCTAAGGATGTCATCCTGCATCCCCGTCCATCTAATGTACTCCGCTTGTCCTTTGTTCAGTTCAGTTCTGGTTGTATCATTGTTGTTAATAAGATCCATTTGCTCAAGGTCTTTCATTTTATCTTTCCAGTATTGAACTTGGTTGAAAACATTGCCAAAGTCATCTCTGGACGATTGAGTCAGTCTTCTGCTCAGCATTTTAGGCTTTTGTTGAAGTCTCCACAGAGGATTTCCATTGACACAATTTCTCCAAACTTCTTCAACTACCTGCAAAAAAGTTGGTTGATTAGTCCAAAAATTTAAAAACTTGAAGTATTTAGGCCCCTGCTGGTTATCGTCCTTGCATTGAATTAGAATAAGTCTATGGTCAGAGCCAGTTCTAGCCAAGTGGTTGACAATATTATTTTGAAATATTTGGGACCAATCATCATTGACAAAAACTCTATCCAATCTCTTCCATATTCTTCTTCTTGGCTCCCAATTGTTACACCATTTGTATTTTGGACCAACAAAACCCAAGTCCATCATACCACAATTATCCATGCAATTGCTGAATTCTAGACTTTTGTTCATTCTGTGAGGTCTGCCACCTTTTTTCTAGTCGGGATCCAGAATGAAATCACCTCCAATGCACCATGGACCGTTCACATGAAGATTGGTTAACTCAAGACTATTCCATAGCTCTCCTTTCTTCAGGAGTACATTTAGCATATACTGCTGTGATGTAGAGATCACTGTTGGCAGCCCCATAATGCAATTTGATAGTAAGTTGTTGATCATGGTTGCTCAGTATAGTAGTCATGTTGTTGCCTGACCACATGATCCAAATCTGACCATTTGAATTAGAAATACAGTGTTGATAATCAAGGAACCTCCTGCACCTTTCTATTTGAATAGTACTAACAAAAGGTTCTATAATAGCAACTAGTTCCACCTTATAGATAGAGATCAATTTTTTTAGCCTTGGTAAGGCTTTTTTGGTATTCACACCCCTAATGTTCCAAAAAATGGCATTTATCATTGAAATAGTTCAGGCTAGCATGAGTATCCCCCTTTAGGAGGTGTAGTATCTTTGCTTTTGTTCTTTTTTCCTATTTTCCTTTTCCTTTTTTAGAGCATATGATCTGGAAAGACTCATCCTTTGAATCAGTTTGTATTTGGTCTTCAGGAACCATTACAGTCACCCTATTAGGAGATGTCACCTCTATTTGTTGACTAGTCACATATCTTTCCTGTTTTGATTTGGAGTCCATATTGAGATCAACTACCATCTCAATCCCAGGAAGATTTCGAATTTCAGAAGGCACACTAGTAGATTCATTGACATAATCACTTATGTTTAACACACTCTTTTGCATTTTTTTGTTTTCAGTATCCCTCTTCACATTCTGACTAACATTTTCTCGGATGGACTTCTGCATATCTTCTTTTGTAGCTCTATTTTCAGTATCCTCCTGCATATCCCTGTGTAGCTTAGTTCTTGAAGACAACTGCTCACTGACAGCCTTGGTTTGGCCTTTAACAACCTTAGCATGATCATTGGATGCCTTAGCTTGATCTCTCTGCTCATCTTCCTTAGGTTGCCCTTGAGCATTCATATCATTTTCAATGGTAATGTTCTGGTTCAGGTTTTGAAGGGCCAAACTTAACTCTTTGTTATATTTCTTCCTCCTGCTTGGATCATCAAATACGTAGAGCATTGGTTTGAAAATGACTTTGGCTTTTTTCTTAGGAAGTTTTTCCTGTTTTCTTTTTTTGGTTTTTTTTCCTGGATCTCTCCCTTATGTTGCTTGATGGCTATTGGAGGTGATTATCAGAATCAAATTCACTCTTCTACCTTGGAGTGGTTCTGTTTTCAGTCTGCCCAGTGTTCACAACAGTAGCAGATTCAGCAGGTTCAATCCCTCTTTTTTGATCAATTTGTTTAGCAGCTTCTTTGTTGAAGGCAAATTCAGCAGTTCGGTCCCTCTGTTTTGATCAATTTGTGTAGTAGCAGCTGTAACAATTCCTCTATTTGACAACTTCATGTTTTGATCAGTATGTGTAGCAGCAACACTAACCATTCCTCTATTTAACAGTTTCATGTTTTGATCAATTTTTGTAGCCTCATTCTGATTTTCAGCATGTTCACTCTGTTTAACAGCATGTTCAGTCCCAATTCCCCTGTTAAGAGCAGTATTAGCTTCAAAATTTCGATCAACAATTCCCATGTTATCCTCATTCTAATTTTCAGCAGCCTTTAGGGTCTCTAAATCCTTATTTTCAGCAGCTTTTTTCCTCTCTAAAGCTCTACAATTAATCAAATTATGTCCCAATTTCCGGTAGAACTTACAATATTTAGGTACACCCTCATATTCTATTTTTTGCACAAAGTCTTTTTGAGGTGCATTGTCATATGTTTGACCAACATAGACAGAGTTCGGTTGGTCTTTCAACAAGTCGATTTCAACTTTTACTTTGGCCATACTAGGCCTTGTTCTTCCCTTAGTCGCTAAATCCATTTCAAGGGGAGTGCCAATTGCCCTCACCACTTGTTTAACATAAATCCAAGTGTGCATATGAAAAGCAAGTCCGGGGAGGAGGACCCATATCGGAGCAATCGGCAAATCTTCCTCCGGCTTGAAATCCGGCGACCACTTTTGGAGCCACATATGCTGACCTTCAATCTCAATAACTCTTCTAAACCAGACGAAATTAAAATCGTCTTCATTAGTGAAATCTAGGAACACATTATACATATCATAGACCCCAATCTTGACAGATCCCTTAATCGATATTAATTCCTTGAATTTTGACCTAATTTTGTCAATTTGGAGCCCTGGCTTGAGGATCTCCCTACAATTGTGAGTTTGCACTCCTCAGCCATAACACCATAATAATCCATTGCTTTAAATAGAACCGTCGGCATGCAATTGTGCATTGTGTGAGTCGTAATTACAGCCTCCCTGCCATGGCAGTTTGAAGGAGTCGGAGCATTCGATGAAGAAATGACTTTTGTTGCATAAGCTAATTTTGTGTTAATTGGATCTGAGGGTTGGATCGCCGTGTTAGAAGGATTCGGTTGACAACCCAGACGCGCCGAAGCGGCACCGTCTGGCGGTTCCATCTGGTGGCGCGTGAGAAGGACGGGTTTTTAAGAAATAGCCGTTGGATTCAGTTGTAGAGAGAGTTTTCACAGCTGGTTTCCCTGATTAGATTCATTTATTATGATGCCCAATCGTATTAGTATTTGATGATATAAGGTAAGAATGGAAAGATAAGTTGGTGCAAGGAAGAGGTTCAGGGGACCTTTTGAAAGAGGGGAGCAAAAAGAGCTCTTAGCTTTACCTTTCGGCTATTGCATTATCATTGGGTAAATTGCATTGACTATAATGATTCCAACAAAAGAGATATAGGTATACCCATGTTGTGAACAATATAGCATCTACTGTAATAATGTATAGGTTCAATTGATAGTCATTAGGTCTCCTAAATCGATTTACTAAATTTGTCGAGTTGTCCCGAAGGATCAAAACAAGCTGTTATTTATGGATGACATACGTATAATTATTATTATTATTATTATTATTATTATTATTATTATTATTATTATTATTATTATTGCTTTGAGAGAGAAAATAAAACTGAAATGACAGGTAACCTGTCCATATAGCAAATTCTACTAACTTAGCTAGGTATACCTAGTAAGGAAGTTGTTAGTAGGAAATAAAATAAGGATATCAATACTAGAAATTTGGCAAAAACCGACCGCGGTCGGCCAAAAAGTCAGCCGAAAAATCGACCAAGTTGGTCGATTTTCGTAAAAAAAAAAATTAAAAAAATATTTTGAAAAACTGACCAACTTTTGGTCTGTTTTCTTTGGCGCAAAAATGCGGGAAAATATTTTTGCGTCCCACGAATTATTTTTTTCAAGAAACCAACCAACTTTGGTCTAGTTTTTATAAATTAAAATTAAAAATACCGACCGAAATTGGTCGGTTAATTCGGACGGTCATTTGAAAGAAATCGAGCGAATTCGATTGGTAATTAATAAAACCGACCGACATCGGTCGGCTATTTTCGCGCAAAAATGCAATTAAAGAGTATAAATGAAATAAAAGATAATCTTAAAAAAAATGCACCGATGGTTTAGTGGTAGAATAGTATCTTGCCACAGACAAACCCTGGTTTGATTCCCAGATGGTGCATATTTTAATTACATAATTAAAATACCGATCGACTTTTGTCGGTTTTCTTGGTAATACTTTTTTGGAATTTAATTGACCGACCGAAATCGGTCGAAAAATACCGACCTTACGATTACCGACCACCACGAATCTATCGGTTTTCGATCGATTTTTGCCAATTACCGATCAACATCGATCAGTTTTGGCGGTCGATTTTTCCCGTTTTTAGTAGTGTATTTTGACATTGGGTGCTATCAAATGGTTACAATTTACTACTATTTGATTTTGTAGATACTATTGGTAAAATTAGAAGTAATTATAGTTAAAAAGAAGATAAAGAAAAGTAAGTAAATATTCTTCAGGTTGAGGTGTGGATAACTCGCTCTCTTTAAGGAGATTCAATCCCACTGCGACAACAATTTCATCGGTCCAGCAGTAATACTGTTGACTTGTCCCTCCAGGATACAACAACCCGATAACGTTTTATGACTCGAACAAACTCTTGACAAGTTGTTGAGTCCAAAGCTTCACCAAATGAACACCTTCCTTCAATTAAATAATATTCTCTTTTGTAAAGAATACTTTGGACACTTACATTTTCTCATTTTTGGCACTCTCTTTTTACTGCATCAATAACACTTTTTTCATGCACACTACAATACTTTTCTCATCCACAACACAAGGGAGAAACATCATTATTTATAGGAATCTCTTCCATCATTACTTGCTAGTACACTTACTACGTATGCAATATCATGCCAAGTAGAATCAGTCACATATTCTCAAGTTTTCAATTTAGCTAGCATATTTCTTTTGTTTTGTCACATCATTGTCACTTTATACAAGAAATAAGTAAACATTTGAATGAAAAGGAGTTACAATATGCTTGCAATCATTAAAATTATATTTTTTTCTGAATTTTCTCAATATAATATGACTGGTCAAGGAAGCTTGCATCACATGTTTTAAAATTTTTATTTCAAGAATAAAATTTGCCTAATTCAAATCGTTCATGTCAAAATGGCTACTAGGCATACTTTTAATTTCTTCAATGACATTCATGTTAGCGCCAAAAATTAATGAATCATCAATATAGAGGCAAATAACAATATGTGAATTATTCTAAGACTTATGATAGATGCACTTATCACACTTTTTTATTTAATCAACTTTCCCTCATGCATGATTATTCAAAAAATTTATTTCTTTTACCCCCACTATTTCTAGAATTATAAAAATTAATTTAAAAAAATATATTCATGAAAAATATAAGGTAAAAAGTTTATACCTTTCCTCTGCTTGACTTAAGCAAGTAGAAAAATAGAGAGGAAAATAAGAACATGTGAATTATTCTAAGACTTATGATAGATGCACTTATCACACTTTTTTATTTAATCAACTTTCACTCATGTATGAATATTCAAAATTTTCATGCAAGAATTTTTTATTTCTTTTACCCTCACTATTTCTTGAATTATAAAAATTTATTTTTCATGAATAAAAAACACATATTCATGAAAAATATAAGGTAAAAAGTTTTGTACCTTTCCTCCCCTTGAGTTAAGCAAGCAGAAAAAATACTTTACCCTTCTATATCTTAAAGAGAGTGAACTTCTACCTTGATAGCTGCTATTTTTCAACTGCATACAAAAATGAATCTCCTTAAAATTGTTAGTAAAATTAGAGGTAATTACAGTTGAAAATAAGATGAAGAAAAATAAATAAAATTCTTCAGGATGAGGCGTGGATATCTCGCTCTCTTTAAGGAGATTCAAGCCCACTGTGGTAGCATCTTCACCGGTCCAGCAGTAATACTCTTGACTTGTCCCTTCCAGAATAAAATAGCTCGACAACGTCGTATGACTCACTATTAAAAAAAGGCGAATTTCCCACCGAAATATTCCGAACGGAAAAAGTAGTCGAAAATTTACGAGGGAATCGGTCGAAAATCGCATAAATTTATATTTTTCAATTTTTAAAAATAATTTCGACAGATATTCCATCCATATCCCTCGCAAAATTTGGAGGAATATACCGCATAACTGTTAGCGACCAATTTGGTCAGAAACAATAAAAGAAAATTAAAAATATTAAAAACTTGCGACCGATTCGGTCGGAATCTTTTATTAAAACGAGGTTTGACTATTTGACCTAGTTTCCGACTGAATCGGTCGGAATATAATTTTAAAACCCCGCGACCCCTTTCTTTTTCTTTCCCTCTTTTCTTCTTTCTCTCTTCTCTCTCTCACACTCAAACCTCTCAGCTACCTCCCCCTACCCAGCCCGCCACTGCCATCACCAGCGACACTCACCGGCGACGACCCCCTCCCCCTCGCGCGCGCAGCTCTGTCGACGATCCTCTACTGCCAGGTAGGTTTCCCTCACCCTCCTTTGTTATTTTTTTTAACTACACTGATTTTGTTTAATTGCTCCTAGTTTGGTTTGTAAAAATTGATTGGTGTTAGCTAAAGTAAATCTATGACTATTGTTAGTAGCTAAATCAAAGTTATATGTAACGACCCGACCGGTTGTTTTACCTTTTAGATCTCCGTTACCCTAAATAAGACTCTCCGTATGTGTTTTAGTTATTTTGTGACTTGCGGATGATTAAATCGGGATTTGGAAAGGTTCGGGTTGAAATCGGAACACTTGGTTCCTTATTTTGGCTTTAAGAGGCTAAGTTTGACTTTGGTTAATATTTTGAGTAAACGACCTCGGAATCGGGACTTGACAGTCCCAATAGGTTCGTATGGTAATTTTGGACTTGGGCGTATGTCCGTATTAGGTTTTGGATGACTCGGGAACATTTCATTGCTTAATATTGATAGTTGACACCTTGAAGGTTTTAAAGTTCTTTAAATTTGGTTTAGAGTAGGTTTATGTAATATCAAGGTTCATTTGGGATTCTGAGCCTGAGAGTAGTTCCGTATGGCGATTTGAGACTTGCACACAAAATTTGGTGTCTTTCCGAGTAGTTTAAGTATGTTTCGGCTCGTTCGAAGTAAGTTGGAAGAACTTGAAGTTCATAAGTTGATTCAATTTGGTGTGGGCTGTGATTCTTAGTTTTGATGTTATTTTATGCGTTCCGAGGGTTCGAGGGAGTTCATTTTATGATTTCAAACTTGTTGGTATGTTTGGTCGGGGCCCCGAGGGGCCTCGGGTGTTAATCGGATGAGGCGCAGAACTCATTTGGACTTGGAAGAATAGCTGAAGCACCAGGATTCTGGTGTAATCGAACCTGCGGAGGGCTAGCCACAGGTACGAGCTCGCAGAAGCGAGACAGTAGGCGCAAAAGCGGCCCAGCGTAGTCAGACAATAAACCGCAGATGTGGAAAAGGTGGGCGCAGATGCACGACGGCAGAAGCGGGAGCAAGCGCAGGTACGGCTCATCTGCCGCAGGAGCAGCATCACAGAAGCGAGCCATTTTCCCGCAAATGCGGATTTTGGCCAGCCAAGGGAGGACCGTATCTGCGATGAGACTTCCGCAGATGCGGCCAATGAACCGCAGAAGCGGAAAAACCGCTGGGCAGAACCTTCATTTAAGTTGAGACTTAAGCATTTTGGGTTTATTTATTGCATTCCTTGGGTGATTTTTGAGCTCTTAGAGAGGGATTTTCACCTAGCACTTTAAGGTAAGTAGTTTCTATACAATGTGAGTTAAATACATATATTATGGGTAGATTTTAACATGTAAATTGTGAAAATCATGGATTTAGATGAAAAACCTAGATTTTGATAAAAAAATGGAATTTAACCACGAAAATGATTATGGAATTGAGTAAAAATTATATATTTGAGTTCGTGAGGTTATGGGTAACGACTTTCTTCGAAAATTTCCAGAATCCGGGCACATGGGCCTGGGGTGAATTTTAGGAATCTTTGAATTTGGGGTTGAGAAATTACTCTAATAGTTAAATTATGAACTTTTGAACATATATTGATTGATTTATACAATATTTGACTAGTTTCGGATTGTTCGGCACCGAGTTGAGGATTTAGACCGAAATTGTGATCGAAAAGTTGGATTTGAGACGAGGTAAGTCTCTTGCCTAACCTTGTAAGAGGAAATTTACCCCATAAGTGATATAAATTGATATTTGCTTCTATTTGTGGGGGCTACATACGTACAAGGTGATGAGAGTCCTTGTGTAGCTACTAATTATGCTCATGTTCAGGTAGTTTAGGACCCAAATCATGAAATACTTGTAATTTGTGTGCCCTACTTGTTATTAAATTGTCTAAATCATATTGAAACTTGATAAAAGAATTGTAAAAGACCGAATTTCACTTACTTGAGTTTTTGGCGGGTTACTTGATCGTTAATGGAAATTGTATTATATTGTGTATTAGCCTTGTAATAACATTTAAGTCAAATGCTTATAAAGTATCCTCATTTCTTGTGGAGCAGGCCGAACGCCTCGGCAGTAGAATAGATGCATCTATGAATCGTGTCGTACGTCCCTCGGCAGTGTACACATTATTCTAGATCGAACCATACGACCTCGGCATAAATCGTGCTTAATAATACTCGGAGCCTAATCATACTTGATATTATTTTGTGACATGTGAGGTTACAATTATTAATAATAGGAATTTACTTGGAATTTATTTATTTGTGAAAGAATTATTTGTTCCTTCTTGTTAAGGAGTTATTATTGTTATTACATATCCCATACTTATTTAGAAATTCTATATTATTATTGTTAGCCCATAGTAAGTGTCAATGTCGACCCCTCGTCACTACTTCTTCGAAGTTATACTTGATACTTACTGGGTATATGTTGTTTATGTACTCACGCTACACTTCTGCACTGACCGTGCAGGATCTAAGGCAGGTGCATCTGGCGACCACACTGGCGCCCATCCTTGTCACCCGGAGGCCTAGTGGTGAGCTACTTCCCGAGCCGTTCCGCATCACCTAGAGTCTCTCCTTTACATAAATTTCTATCTATTTTCATTTCAGACAATAGCCAAAGTTTTGTATAATCTATTAGTGCTCATCCACTTGTGACACCGTGTCTTGGCACACACTAGCAGACTTGTGGTTTTTCATTATTATTATGGTTATGATTGCACTCTGTTGTGTCATTTTACTGATTAAAAACCTGTTGTTTCTTAAATCTTTAATTAAGGAAAATTTAATTACTTGAAAATTTATTAAAAAGAGAAATCACGTGGTTGGCCCACTGTTGGCTTGCCTAGCGGCAGCATTGGGCGCCATCACGTCCTATAAGAGAATTGGGTCATGACATTATATGTTGGTAATTTAGGGTTATATGTTAAACTTATATGTTAAAGTTGTATATTGGTAATTTAGAGTTATATGTTGCTAAATTAAAGTTATATGTTGGTAAATTACCTACTAAGTTGGGGATAACATTACCAAGTTGGAGATAATTTTACTAAATAATTTTGCTAACTAATTTGTAGAGTTGTTACATATATAGCAATTCATCTCATTTGAATATTTTGGGAAGGGTGATCGCTGCCGACTCAACACTACACTAAGGTAAGAAGAGCGGGTTGCAACAGCTTTTACCCGAATAGTGGTTCGAGATCGAATTTCCACAGGGAGCTAGTAATGGAGTTGTATTGTCTGTTTAGTCTAGAATTGCAGTTGTGCTTCTAATGTTACTTCTAACATCCTTGGTTTTGATTCTTATATCTACTATTATAAGACTAATGTTTGAAGCTAAATTATGCTACGGAGATATTGCTAAGTTGTATATAATATAGAGAAAGGCACTAGGGTCGTGGCATTGCCTAGGTGGCTAATTAACGGGTAAATGCTACTAAGGATAAATTGACATATTTGGGGCTTATGCTACAACCGTTGCTCAATTGTACCCACTCTCACACCTCTCGACAAAGAGAGTGATTTTGTCCAATTGACTCTCTCGAGACCAATTGGGTAGGCTAATTAGACCAAGCAACTAGGGTTCAAGTACGGTAATTACTCTCTCGAGGTTTAACCCGTTAATTGGGTCTACCATTTCTCATGGGTCCATCCCAATTCCTTGTTGGGTCAATTTTGGGGTCATAGACTCTCTTTCTCAAGAAGAGTTAAACCCACCAAGCTAGAATCAGTGTTTGCAACCACTAATCCTTAATTAAAACCTAAAATTAACCCAAATAGCAAACACCCAACATCAATCTATCCTTAGATGGAAACACCCATCAATTACCCACACTAGGGTTGAGCCACAACCCTAGCTAATGGATTTAGCTAGACATAATTAAAGAAGAAACGGAAGAATTAGAAGAAGAACTAAACATAATAATTAATTAGTGATAAGAAACGACAAGAATCTATTGAGAAATCAATGCTAAAATGCCAAAATAGGCTAAAACTTCAGTTCTCACGAGCGCAGCTCGATATCTGGTACAAAACTTGACCTAAAAATGGGAAAAAGATCTATTTATAGTGGCTGGAAAAACTGGACAAAAATACCCCTACGGGGTCAGCGTGGGCCGCGCGAATAGGTAGCGCGGCCGCGCGGTCTTGTACTGGTCCCAACTTGCATCTCTCTGAATCTCTCCAGCGCGGGCCGCATGATTAGGTGGCGCGGCCGCGTGAGCTGAACGCGGGCCGCATAAATCCAACCGCGGCCGCGTGGTAAAAGTCCTGAATTTGCACTTCTCTGAATCTCCTAGTACGGCCGTGTGCACTTTTTTGCGGTCTGCACTAGGCTCTTTTTCCATCACTTTACTTGAGCAGGTTTCACTCCGTTTTGAGCCAATCTTTGACATTTCAGCCACTTTGTTGGTCAAACCTGCAATCAAGCACAACCTGTGAGCATTTTGGGATTATTTTGTATCAAATTATACTCAAAGCATAGGCAAGTAGGGGCATAAAACACGTTAAAATTCTACTTATCAACTCTCCCAAACTTAAACCTTTGCTTGTCCTCAAGCAAACAAAATAAAACCTACCCCTTAAAGGAACATCCAAGTGATTCCAGCTATCCTAAATTAACCTCAACAAGCATCAATTGGGACTAACAATTGCCCTCAATACGAATGCATCATTAACACATTTTATACTTTGAAAACTATGGATCAAGTGTGACACAAGAGCGTCAAGGGTTGACACATTTCATCAAAGAACTTTTCTCAAATACCTTGGTCATTGTGGAACCCAAACTCACACATCCTCAACTCTCCCCAAGCGAACCTCACCTTTTAGAGTATTGACACACAAACCGAGGTTGATGGACTTTCACTCATCTCTCTCAAGAAGAATGTCACAAGTCCGGCCCAAGGTACCATATGCTTGCCCCTTATGTAAGTATCCACTAATGTAGGTTTCCTTCAACTCAAGATCATATAGGGCTTTTGCGGATTCATTGTGAAGGCTTTTGGGTAAGGGTAGGACATGTTTTTGTTCAAATGGGTTCAATCTTCCCTTAAGCAATTCCTTTGATTCATTTTGGCACACTCTCTTGACTCATTTGAGTATTTCACTTCTTTTCAAGGGATTAGAGGGACACATTGTCACTCTTTCTTATGCAATTCAAATCATTTCTCCTTTTTCTACATTTTCTACGCCTTTTTCACTTTTGTTTCCCTTGTATCCCCTTTTTATTCTTTTTCACATTGTTCTTTCTTTTTGTCTTTTTCTTTTCTTTCTTTTTCATTGCTTCCCTTTTTCATTTGCTTTCGCACCTTTTACCAGTTTTGCTTCCTTTCTTGTCTCTCCTCCCCCAAACATAGACATTTGCCATTACTCAAGGGAAGATTTTGGGTGCCAAGAGAGGGTATCTTTTAGAACGGGTATAGGCTTGTAACATTGGTTCTTGAAAGAAAAAAAAAGTTCAAGGCTCGAAAGGGTTAACTAGGGATCATTTCATTGGTAGGCCATTGAATTGTTCAACTTAACATTGGGATCAAGGAGAGCCTATAATCACTTCTCGAGTCAAATTTCACCTAGGATTTCGCCTCAACAAACATTCAGGGCATGTTGCAGACCATTGGCTCGGGACTTGGACTCACAATTCGATTCCTCACCACACATGCTAGGGGATTGCTAAAGACATCGAGTCGAGGGCCCACAACGACCTCAGTTATGATTCAAGTGCACAATGGTCCAAAAAGACCACATGATGATTGTTTGGTCAACACAAGAGTCTCAAGGCCACGACTCACCATCCTAAACACAACATTATGTCTTTGATCATGGGATCGAAGGCAAATGTGTTAGGCCCAAGTGAAGCTTTGCCTGAGGTACCCTTAACTACGAAATATCAAAAAACAAAAGAAAAATAAAAAACGGACTCAAACCCTTAAGAAGGTTGTCACGCCATCTATCATTGGGAAGAGCCACCCGGTTCGCACTATACTCCACCCTTGGAAAGAACCGTGGCATTAAGAAAACCAAGGGCTTATTGAAAACGCCAAAAACAAAACAAAAGGCTACGAGCAAAACTACGAAGCTAAAAACGAAATTTTTTGCGAAAATAGAAAAACAGAATGAATATGTACAATAGGGGAGTAGAATATACAATGAGGGATGAAAATATACCAAATGTAACTTTATATACAGACCAAAAGAGAGGAAAAAGTACGAGAAAAGTAGCTAAAATGTAAAGTTATATACAGAACAACTAGAAAATCAAACCAACAGAACATAAACTGAGAATCTAATACAGTCATCCAGATAATCCAAAAAATGTAGGGCGCACCCCCACGAATAAGACTGGCATTGTTCCCAATGCCAACTACACAAATAAACACAAAAGTTAGTGAAAGGATATAGAAGAGCTCCCTAGGCCTGGTCCGTCTCCATGGGATCCTCAGTGGTCCCCTGATCCTCTGTATGGGCGGGAACCTCAGACTGGTCCTCGGCTTACTGCTGCTCTGCTGCTGGGATAGTGGCCTGCTCCTGGACCGGCTGAATATTGGGTGCATCACTGGAGGGGATCTCCTGAGTCTCTGCAAGCTCAATCACGACAGCCTCTGTGCGGGGAAGCTTCCTCTTCTTCCTTGGAGGCTGGGGTGCCTGCTCCTGTTGTGGCTCTGGTGCTGCTGTTGGAGGAGCTGGATCATCAAATAGCAAGTCTAAAGGCATTTGATCTGCCAATAGCTTGTCCACATCCGCTCTAAGTGCCTTCACCGACTCCTTAGACGCCCTTGACTTTCTCATCTTTTTATGCTCCTTGGCAAGCTCTTTCAGAGCTTTGCCATGTGAATCTACCACCTTAGTCAAGGTGGCCTGAGTCTCCAAAATCTTCTCCTGGTTGGCCAGGAGCTTCTTCAATGTTTCCTCAATAGACTGAGGAATCTGAATAGTGGCTGGTGCTGACTGGGCCTCAACTGAAGTAGCCAATGTGGACAACTTGGATGTCGCAGCTGATATCCAGTTGTTCAAACTGGCCAAAGTCTTTGCTAACTGATGTGCTGTGAGAGGGTTGGTCCGGGAAGCAGGGACTGTCGGGCCAACTGAAGAAATAGGACCCCAGAAGAGGATGGCACATCAGCAAAAATGGTGGCAGCTGGGATGGAGGGGAGCTCAGTAGAAGGCTCCACAGCAGACTCTACCGCAACTGGCTCCTCAGACTGGCCAATCGGGGTAGAGGTGGATGCCTTGTGTTTCTTGTCCTTTGGGTTGTCCGGCCCCTGAATGCTGAACCATGAGAATGGGGACACTGGGCAAACTTTCACATCATAAGCCTTCTTCTTCACCTTCGCATCCCGGAAATACATGCTGAGAGTGTTGGGAAATGGATAGTTCCCAATACTCTTAACCCCCACTGAGGTGATCGCCCTGTACATCACATTCCCCACATTAATAGGGAAACCCGCCATGATAGAGGCAATCAGCCCAGCACGAGGAAGAGGGATAGTCTGGTCATGGGAAGTGGGGTCAAGCCTGTTGCACACAAATGTAAGCCACCCTCTAGCTTCGAAGTTCAAATTCTTCCTCAAAATCTTCACCCCCGCCTGTATCCAATCCGCAATAGTACCCGGATGAGCCAAATGCTCAGCCAACCATGGGCGAACCTCCTCCTTCATTGCCAACTTCTCATTCTATTGAGTTTCGTCTTCATCATCAAAATCCAAATATTCATTGAACGCCTTCCCAGAAAACACTATGTTTTTGTCTCGCACTTTGGTCACAATTGAGCCCTTTTTGGTGTGGGCTACATTGCAATAAAACTCCTTTACCATGTGCTCGTTGGCATCTATCAAGTTATCACAAAAATGCTCCCATCCTACTCTAGTATGAAACTGCCTGTGTACATTGGGGAGAAAGGGAAATAGGTCTCGGGTGATTATGCTCCTTTCTGTAATCAGCTTTCTTTTAGGCCATAGTTCCCTGAATTTGTGGAAAGCCACCTGGCTAACAAAACGGTCTGCCCAAACCTCAGCTTTTCTAATTCGTTCAATACCACCAATCTCGGGCATCCGACTATCCAGAACCTCATCATCACTGTTGGTCCCCCCTGCTGCACTCTCCCCAGATACTGAAGCTGTGGGGGAGGTGGAGTATTCGCCGTTGCCAGCTGTTGAGCCACCAGACTACTCAGACAGTACATTTTGTGGAACTTGGGCAGTAGGTGGAGCTGGGACTGAGGGGGCTGCCCTGAGTCAGTTGAGATGTTCTGAGAAGGTAGGTACTCACTCCCTGACTGGTCGTTATCACTCACTACTACTTGCTTTCTTGTTTTCAGTTTTGGTCGGGGAGTGAGCTTTGTTTGTTTCCCCTTTCCTCCCCGGGAGGAGTCACCTCGTCCGGGTTGTTTTGCACTTCGACCTCTTAGTTTTACCATTTTCTGCAAGCAAACATGTCTAACTTTGTTAGTTGAAGCACTGGCAGTGTATAAGTTGATGAAAATAATTGCACAATATCAGGATGAAAAGTTGCAGAACGTAGTGCAGAACAGGCCACTACGGACCTCACGATTAGGGACGCGGCCGCATGGAGGGCACCGCGGGCCACGTGAAAACGGCCGCAGCCCGCACTAAACAAACCCCAAAAATGACACCTCTCTGAATCTTACCAACGCGGACCGCGTAAAATGGGGGGCGCGACTGCGTTGAGTCAGCACGGACCGCACAATTAGGGATGCGGCCGCGCTAAAGCAAGTTAATTTTACAAGCACTGGGCCACCGCGGTCCGCGAGAAAATGACCGCGGGCCGCGCCGAGGCAACGGCAAGCACTGAGTTAGGGTTTGACAAATTTGTCCATTTTTGTTCAAGTTCTTGAGTCCTAGTTGTCCCTACTCATTTACCCAACATGGAATTTATCCCCAGCACCCCAAAAGCAACATATAAACTAACCTAATCATAGAATTTAAGAAAAAGTGAAAAATAACCGAAGAACAAGAAGCTACACTACTGGGAGATAATAATAAAAAAAATGAAAAATAAACACTAATTAATGATAATTGTAAGAATTGTTACCAGGAATAAGAAGAATCAAAGCACTTGATGCAACACACAAGAATGTCTCAGATGAACAGAGAAAAATTAGGGTTCAGGTGTTCAGAGTGCAAAAGTGTAAAATGAGGCCTAAGGTCTCTATTTATAGAGAACCGTGGGACCCCATACTTACCCACCAGCGCGGCCGCGTAAAAATGACCGCGGACCGCACTGGGTTTATTTTTGAACCCTTGCAAGAAGCAGCCCGCGCGGACCACACAAATGGGACGCGGCCGCGCTAGACCATCGTGGACCGCAATAACATGAACGCGGCCGCGTGAGCAAACTTCAGAGAGCATACATCTTCAGCTTATGCCAGTGCGGACCGCACAAATCCCACCGCGGCCGCACTGGCAACTTCAGAGACTATGCATTTTTTTTATACTTTGTTTTGCACTGCTTCAATAAAATCCCTGCAACATCTCACAACCAATTAGCTCAAAAATCCTAATCTACAAAGGAAATCAAAGAGAAATAAAAAGACACGGGTTGCCTCCCAAGAAGCGCCTGATTTAACGTCGCGGCACGACTCATGTTACCATCATATCACTTCAAATGAATGAGTGCCACCACGTGGCTGTCATCAAACTTTCCCAAATAATGCTTGATACGATGCCCATTGACCCTGAATACTTCACCATTCTTGTTCTTGAGATCAAGAGCACCAAAAGGAGTCACACATACCACTTCAAATGGCCCACTCCACTTTGACTTGAGCTTTCCCGGAAATAACCTCAACCGGGAGTTGAAAAGAAGGACCATATCACCAATCTTGAATTCCTTTCTCCGAGCATATTTGTCGTGAAGGTACTTCATCTTGTCCTTATATAAGGACGAGCTGGAGTAGGCATGAAATCTAAACTCATCAAGCTCATTTAGTTGCTCAACCCGGAGATTTACCACAACATCCCATTCCAAGTTCAACTTTCTCAATGCCCACATAGCCTTGTGCTCCAATTCCACCGGAAGATGGCAAGCTTTACCGAATACCAACCGATACGGAGACATACCGATTGGAGTCTTGTAAGCTGTCCGATAGGCCCAAAGAGCATCATCCAATTTCTTCGACCAATCGTTCCTATTAGCATTTACCGTCTTGGACAAGATACTCTTTATTTCTCGGTTGGACACTTCCACTTGACCACTGGCTTGAGGATGATAGGGGGTGGTCACTTTGTGATTAACTCCATATTTAGCAAGCAATGAATCAAAAGCGAGACCCTCCATCACTAATGATAGCACGAGGGGTACCAAACCTTGTGAAGATACTCTTTTTCAAGAATGCTACAACACTTCGGGCTTCATTGTTGGGTAAAGCCACGGCTTCCACCTACATTGAGACATAATCCACCGCCACGAGAATATAAGTGTTCCCGCAAGAGCTCACAAACAGACCCATGAAATCGATGCCCCAAACATCAAAATATCCACCTCGAGAATCGTATTGAGAGGCATCTCATCCCTTTTTGAAATTCCGCCGGCCTTTTGGCATGCATCACATCTCTTCACCAAATCACTAGCATCTTTAAACAACGTTGGCCAATAGAACCCGCAACTCAAGATCTTTGAAGCCGTCCTCACCCCTCCATGATGGCCACCATAAGGGGAAGAGTGACAAGCCTCCAATATGCTCAATTGTTCACCTTCCGGGACGCATCTTCTAATTACACCATCCGTGCAAATTTTGAACAAGTATGGATCATCCCAATAAAAATCCAAACTATCCTGTTTGAGTTTCTTCTTTGGTTGGAAGAGAGCTCACACGGGACAATTCCGGTCACAATGAAGTTGGCGATGTCCGCGAACCATGGCAAGTCACACGTTGCCACAGCAAGAAGTTGCTCGTCGGGGAATGCATCATTTATCTCAAGACCGTTACATGACCTCCCTTCTCCCTCTAACCGGGACAGATGGTCCGCTACTTGGTTCTCGCTTCCCTTCCGGTCCACTATCTCTAAGTCGAATTCTTGAAGGAGTAACACCCACCTCATCAATCTTGCTTTGGAATCCTTTTTGGTCATCAAATATCTAAGGGCGGCATGGTCCGTGTGCACAATCACCTTGGCCCCCATAAGATAGGGCCAAAATTTCTCCATGGCAAATACAATGGCCAATAACTCCTTCTCCGTCACCGTGTAATTCCGTTGAGCTTCATTCATAGTCTTACTTTCATAATACACGGGATGGAACATTTTGTTAACCCGTTGACCCAAAACCGCCCCCACTGCAACATCACTAGCATCACACATTAGTTCAAAGGGCAAACTCCAATTAGGTGCAGTTATGATAGGGGTAGTGGTCAAATTGTGTTTTAAGAGTTCAAAGGCCTCCATACACTTTTCATCAAAAACAAACTTGGCATCTTTCTCTAGTAGCTTGCACAATGGAAAAACCTTCGAGAAGTCTTTGATAAACCGTCAATAGAACCCGACGTGTCCAAGAAAACTCCTCACCCCTTTGACAGAAGTAGGGGGAGGAAGCCTCGAAATCACCTCAATTTTCGCCTTATCAACCTCAATCTCGTGTTTTGAAATCTTGTGGCCCAACACTATACCTTCTTCAACCATAAAATGGCATTTTTCCCAATTGAGAACTAGGTTGGTTTCTTCACAACGAGCCAAGACTTTATCCAAATTCACCAAGCATGCATCAAAAGAGTCACCAACCACACTAAAGTCGTCCATAAATACCTCCAATATGTCCTCCACCATATCGGTGAAAATAGCCATCATGCAACGTTGGAAGGTCGCCGGAGCATTGCACAATCCGAATGGCATCCGGGAGAAAGCAAATGTTCCATAGGGGCATGTAAAAGTAGTCTTCTCTTGGTCCTCCGGGGCAATTAAAATTTGATTGTAGCCCGAGTACCCATCCAAGAAACAATAGAATGCTCTCCCCGCAAGACGATCTAGCATTTGGTCGAGGAATGACAAAGGAAAATGATCCTTGCGGGTCATCTTGTTGAGCTTCCGGTAGTCCATGCAAACTCTCCACCCGGTAATGGTTTGAGTGTGAATAAGCTCATTGTTGTCATTGGGCACCACCGTCATCCCTCCTTTCTTTGGCACACATTGGACCAGAGAAGTCCACGAACTGTCAGAGATTGGATAAACCACACCGGCGTCAAGCCATTTGATAACCTCTTTCTTTACCACTTCTTGCATCGCCTCATAAGTCTTCTTTGATGTTCAAGGGACGGCCTTGCATCCTCCTCCAAGATGATCTTATGCATGCAAAATGCGGGGCTTATTCCCCTAATGTCCGCCAAAGTCCATCCTATTGCCCTTTTCCGCTTTTGAAGCACCTCCAAAGTGGCCTCAACCTGCAAGTTAGTAAGGCAAGAAGAAAGAATAACTGGAAGAGTAGAATTAGAGCCCAAAAATTCATACTTGAGGTGTGGAGGAAATGGCTTCAACTCCAACACCGGTGGCTCCTCAATGGATGGTTTAGTTGGTGGAGTTTTGCGGTTCTCAAGATCCAAAGATAACTTCCTAGGCACATATGAATATGAACCCATACCATGCAATGCATTCACGCACTCCACTCTGCTAGCATCATCTTCTACATCCATGCCAAGAAGTACGGCCTCAAGAGGATCTTCAACATTCATCATGGAACTTGTGTTATCCACTATCATAGAGGTGACAATGTCAACAAGTGAACACACTTCCGTACTATTGGGTTGCCTCATTGATTTGCAAACATGAAATACCACCTTCTCATCTCCAACTCGGAATGTCAATTCACCTGCTTCAACATCAACCAAAGCCTTCCCCGTAGCTAGGAAAGGTCTCCCAAGAATAATAGGCACTTCAAAATCCACTTCACAATCCAATATGACAAAGTCGGCCGGGAATATGAATTTGTCCACCCTGACAAGCACATCGTCAATTATACCCAAAGGCCGCTTCATCGACCGGTCCGCCATTTGAAGTCTCATCGAGGTTGGCCTAGGTTGCCCAATTCCCAAAGTCTTGAAGACTGAATACGGAATCAAATTAATGCTAGCCCCCAAGTCACAAAGGGCCTTAGAAAACTCCGCACTCCCGATAGTGCAAGGAATAGTAAAAGCTCCTGGGTCTTCAAGTTTCGGGGCCATAGAATGCACTATCGCACTAACTTGGTGCGTCGTCTTTATTGTTTCACAATCCATGGAACGCTTCTTTGTGACCAAATCCTTCATGAACTTTGCATAGCCTGGCATTTGTTCAAGTGCCTCCACCAAAGGCACGTTGATTGTAAGGCTTTTCATCATGTCTATGAATTTCTTAAACTGATTGTCATTCTTTTGCTTTGCTAACCGCTGAGGATAAGGTGGAGGTGGTCTAGGCAAGGGTGCCTTGGTTTTTGGCACCACCGGCTCCGGAATATCAATTATGTGCTCCCTAGACGGGTTCACGGCCTCTTGATTTTCCACCTCGGCCTCATCAATATCTATTCTCACTTCCTTATTCACATTTGTCTCAACTACATCTTCAATAATCAAAGGATCCACATCTTCTTGGAGCTCAACATCATCATTCACCACTCGATTTTCATTTGAGGCTTGCACATCACCGCCTCTTCTGCTTCTCGTTGTGACTGCCATCACATGATTATTACCTCCCTTTGGGTTCACTACCGTATCACTTGGTAGTGCGCCCTTAGGTTGGGTATTCAACGCTTGAGAAATTTGCCCTATTTGCACTTCTAGGTTCCGGATAGATGTGTTGTGCGAAGCCAATTGTGCATCCGAGTCTTGGTTCTTTTTCATCATCTGCTCGAACATCATTTCTATCCGTCCCATATCACTTCCGGAAGAACTAGACCCTTGAGAATGAAAGGGGGGGGTGGATTTTTTGGTTGTTGAAACATGGGTGGCCTTTGATAGACTTGCCCCCTACCACCATTATTCCACCCTCCTTGATTGTTATTGTTGTTGCTCCAATTATTGTTGTTCCCGTTCCAATTACCTTGATTGTTACCGTGATTACCCCAATTGTTGTTCTGATTGTTGTTGTTCCAATTGTTACCGCCTTGTTGTTGGTTATTGTTATTCCAATTACCGCCACCTTGTTGATTGCCCCAATTGCTTTGGGGACGCCATTGTTGATTTCCTTGAATTCCTCTATTTCCTTGGTCGTTATTGACATATTGGCATTCCTCACTTTGATCATCATAGCACTCATTCGAATAACCACCACCATCATTGTTGTTGTCAAATTTCTCACCATTACCTTGAGGTTGTTGTTGCCCTCTTTGCCTTCTTTTCAACATAGAGACACTCTCCATTGCATTGACTTGGCGCGGGTTTTGGACTTGTTGCAATTGCGCCTTCGCCAATTGATTCATGGTTGTTGTAAGTTCGGCAATAGCTTGGCCATGATCGTTCAACTCCTTATGCAAGTGGATGACCGTGGGGCACATTCGCTCGGCTTTGCCATGCCGAAGACGTGTCGGCCATTTCATCAAGTACATCACATGCCTCTTGATAAGAAAGTTTCATAAAGTTCCCTCCGGCCAATTAGTTCACAATGCACTGGTTAGTGGTGTTGATGCCCCGATAAAAGGTTTGTTGTATCATCGCCTCGGTCATGTCGTTATTAGGGCACTCCTTCACCATTGTTCTATATCTTTCCCAAATTTCATGCAAAGGATCCGTTGGCATTTGTTTGAAAGCTAGAATCTCATCCCGAAGAGCCGCCATATGACTTGGAGAAAAGAACTTGGCAATAAATTTGTCCGCCAATTCATCCTATGTGTGAATAGAATGATTTGGAATCCTTTCTAACCAGTCCAACGCTTTACCCCTAAGAGAAAACGGAAAAAGCCTCAATCGCAACGCATCCTCTGACACGTTTGTTTGTTTGCTGCCCCAGCATGTATCTACAAATCCCTTCAAGTGCTTGTATGCATTTTGATCGGAGGCGCCCGTAAAATACCCTCTTTGCTCGAGCAAGGTCAACATGACATTTGTGATTTGAAAGTTCCCCGCCCGAATTCGGGGAGGAACAATGGCACTCGCGTACCCTTGATTTGGTAGAACTCTTGGGACTGCTCTTGGCGGTGGCGGAGGAGGGTCTGAAATAGGATTGTTGTCATTTGCATTGGCCTGACGGCCTCTACGTGGAACTTGAGGTGGTTGAACCTCTTCGGGCTCAAGATCATCTACTTCCTCCCCCGCATTCACGTTGCCAAGAGGGTCGTTTGCATTAAGAGCCATAGTACCTGAATGATCGACACAAACAAAATTAGTAAACAAGAAGGAAAGAGAAGCAAAACACAAAACGAGCTAAACAGATAGTCAACATCGTAAGCTCCTCGGCAACGGCGCCAAAAAGTTGATCGCTGCCGACTCAACACTACACTAAGGTAAGAAGAGCGGATTGCAATAGCTTTTACCGAATAGTAGTTCGGGATCGAATTTCCACAGGGAGCTAGTAATGGAGTTGTATTGTCTTTTTGGTCTAGAATTGCAGTTGTGCTTCTAATGTCACTTCTAACATCCTTGGTTTTGATTCTTATATCTACTATTATAAGACTAATGTTTGAAGCTAAATTATGCTACGGAGATATTGCTAAGTTGTAATTAATATAGAGAAAGGCACTAGGGTCGAGGCATTGCCTATGTGGCTAATTAACGGGTAAATGCTACTAAGGGTAAATTGACATATTTGGGGCTTATGCTATAACCGTTGCTCAATTGTACCCACCCTCACACCTCTCAGTAAAGAGAGTGATTTTGCCCAATTGACTCTCTCGAGACCAATTGGGTAGGCTAATTAGACCAAGCAACTAGGGTTCAAGTAGGGTAATTACTCTCTCGAGGTTTAACCCGTTAATTGGGACTACCATTTCTCATGGGTCCATCCCAATTCCTTGTTGGGTCAATTTTGGGGTCATAGACTCTCTTTCTCAAGAAGAGTTAAACCCACCAAGCTAGAATCAGTGTTTGCAACCACCAATCCTTAATTAAAACCTAAAATTAACCCAAATAGCAAACACCCAACATCAATCTATCCTTAGATGGCAACACCCATCAATTACCCACACTAGGGTTGAGCCACAACCCTAGCTAATGGGTTTAGCTAGACATAATTAAAGAAGAAACAGAAGAATTAGAAGAAGAACTAAACATAATAACTAATTACTGATAAGAAACGACAAGAATCTATTGAGAAATTAATGCTAAAATGCCAAAATAGGCTAAAACTTCAATTCTCACGAGCGCAGCTTGATATCTGGTACAAAACTTGACCTAAAAATGGGAAAAAGATCTATTTATAGTGGCAGGAAAAACTGGACAAAAATACCCCTACGGGGTCAGTGCGGGCCGCGCAAAAAGGTAGCGCGGCTACGCGGGCTCTTGAACTCTTCAATTTTGACTCTCTGAAGTTGAGGACAGCGGGTCGCGCAAAAGTTTAGCGCGGCCGCAGGATATCTGGTGCGGATCGCACAATTAGGGACGCGGCCGCGTGGCTTGTACTGGTCCCAACTTGCATCTCTCTGAATCTCTCCAGCGCGGGCCGCATGATTAGGTGGCACGGCCGCGTGAGCTGAACGCGGGCTGCATAAATCCAACCGCGGCTGCGTGGTGAAAGTCTTGAATTTGCACTTCTCTGAATCTCCTAGTGCGGCCGCGTGCACTTTTGTGCGGTCCGCACTAGGCTCTTTTTCCATCACTTTGCTTGGCCTTTGATACTTGAGCATGTTTCACTCCGTTTTGAGCCGATCTTTGACATTTCAGTCACTTTGTTGGTCAAACCTGCAATCAAGCACAACCTGTGAGCATTTTGGGATTATTTTGTATCAAATTATACTCAAAGCATAGGCAAGTAGGGGCATAAAACACGTTAAAATCCTACTTATCAAAGGGTACTAATTTTAAGAGGAGAAAATATGAAGAATTATTAAAACTCTTAGTGCTATTTGACTACTAGCAGAGCCTTGGAGTTGATTATATTCGGGACCAAGTCAGAGTGAATGACTCTCAACGACGGTCCTAGTGTGGTGCCTAAGGATTTCGAGTTTGTGGTGTGGTTGAGTATAGAGCTTTTGCAGTGAATTATGAAAGGGACTTGGAGTGTTCTACGCTATCATCGGTATACGGTGCAACATTAAAGAAATGGGAGAAAATAACTTCGGTTTCGTAGAGGAATTATCAGAATGGGTTTACGAGTTGAAAATTCTATCGTGCGCACAAGGAGGGTATAAGATGGTTTGTGGGTTTTGAGACGACGTGGTCTCATGAATTGGGTCACTCAGAATGAGTGTTGATTTAGTTCATCATGTTTTGAATGGAGCTATTATTATTTCTAAGGCAAGTCAAGTGTGAATTAGAAGAAGATGGTTCGGTTAGCAATGGTTGAATCAGCATGATGGTGGCAATGATCAGTTCCTTCAGCGTGTTAAGTTATGCATGTGATTTGTGGCGGTACGTGCGAGGCTTGACGACCGCCATAATTTGATTTGTTTGGAGGCATTCGATTATTATGGCCTGTTACGTGTAGATAGATCCCGGAAGAGTTACGGTGGTTTAGACCTCTACTTGAGGTTTGTTTTTTCTGCGGTTATGGGAATTCAGTCGCATGTTGCAATGGTTCTCCTGAAATGAGTTAAGTGAAAGGTTTCTATATGATGAAGTATTTATTCTATTAGTGGTTCAGGAGTTAAGATGAAATTCTTGTACTCCCACGTATTGCCATGTTAGGTGCAGTGAGCGACATGGGAATTGGAGATGAGGATCAAGGTTGCAGTTCGGTGTTGACAAGAATATCACAAGCTCGGATGAGCAGGAAAGAATTCAGATGTTTAGAGTAAGCTGGTATTTTCTTTTGCGTCACGTGAGAACAGTGTCCTGTGTAAGAGGCTTTGTGTACTGATTTGCAGATTCTTGATTTGCTTTACATCATTAGTATGGTCGGTGGTACGGATGTCCAGGCTTTACTACCTGGTGCGGAAGGTTGCGGGGGGAGGGGGGGAGGGGGGTATCCCACGGGAAGGTTGTATGGGTGTGCATGTAGTCACTTGATTGATTAAAGTTTGAAACCAAGTATGGAGATTATGGTGCTATCGCTAATGTGAGAGTTTAGGCCTGGAAGGCATTCTATTCCTCGGGATGTGGACCATGTGAGTTGTTCCAAATTTGACGGCTGCTCGTATGTGTCACGGGAAAAGGTTGTTGTGGATCCTTGAATGGTTATTAGCCCAGGTGGTATGATCAGAATCGGCTTGTGGTCCGTTGATGGATCTAAATGTGGGAGTGTGCTCCATGCCAGGCCGGTTGTATTCAATCAGCATAGCATTTCTTATGGAGGAGTCTTTGGACATTGGATGTCATTTTCGTCATCAGCTAATTTCATGTAATACTTTATTCTGCCATATGGGTTGTTAGATGGTTTGATTATTCACACATGTGTAGAGGTCCCGCATAGATATGGTGTTATGTGAGCAGGATGGCTCTTGAGATGGAGATCATACATCGCACCTTAGTTTTGCTTGGGTTTCGTAGCGTATAGCACTATCCGCCCCCCAGGATTTGTGTTATACACTTGGCGTGCTTATGGTCGATATTCGGACATTTTGTGAGTATAAGCGTTACGACTTGATGTGCATTTTCTTCTTGATTATTATGTGCGGATCGGGTGGCACGCCTCCACGGGTAAGTTGTTTGGATGGGGTGGCACGCCTCTACGGGTATCATTGTTCGTATCGAGTTGCATGCTGTAACGGTATCATGTATGGATCGGGTTTCACGCCGCAATAGTGAGATGTTGATCATAGTTCCTTACACTCAATTCATGTGCCTTATTTTCATCCTTGAGGTAGGTTCATAGCACCTATTCGGCTGTTTTATTCGTTACGCGGGCTGGGTAACTCCCTGTCAGAGTTCATTCTTCCTTATGGGTTATATTCAGTTTGTATCTTGTTGGCGCATTGTTGGGGGTTATAAGAGATTTTGGCAGTGTTCGAGATGGCTTATTGCCTGAAAAACTTGGTACCAGAGCATTAGGTTCACTTAGGTCTCACGAGTCATGAGCAAGTCTTGTAAAGTCTTGCGGATCGGTACGGAGACGTCTGTACTTATCTTCGAGAGGCTACAGGACTGTTAGGAGCACTTCCCTTCTTGATTCCTCATCGTGGGATTTGATTCCTTGGAGGCTTATTCCTTTATATCCTTCCCACTCATTCTTATACGATGTTTAGCACTCATTTCAATTGGGCATCGAGGAGTTGCAGTGGTACTATAGAGGGGGAGCAAGGTGTTTCTCCCTGCGCATTCGAGCAAGTTATTATCGTCTTCTTGTGGAAGGAGGTTCTGTCATTTCAGCTCAGTAACTGTATTTTCGATGGTTTCAAGGCTACGCGCGGGTTGCTATGATGTTCAGACATTGTTATCGCACAATTTTTGTATAATGGTAGGGTGCTTGTCTATGTGTCGAGGTAGTGAATGACTTGAAAGGAGGATTTCTTGGTGCATGAATTAGGGATTCAGCATTTAAATGTCGCAGAGGAAAGACAATCGATTTATGAATACTCAGGCTTGGGTTGACGGAGTAGCGAGACTTGATGTTCTCGAGTGTAGTGGAATTCTCATTTTGATGTGGTGTCTTCTTCCTTGTTGGAACTCTTTAAGGTTCACCGGTTTTATGGTCTCCTTTGATTTGCCTTCGGGGCAGGATGTTGTGAAATAGTGCCTCAGAAACGGTTGTCAGATATGGCAGGTCTGTGTTGGCCTTAGGATCGAATTAGCGTTTTTAATACTGATGGCTCGGGAAAGATGATCTTTGAGGAGGCTTAGAGTTGGTAGAAATTTATCAGGTCAGGTGCTACAGTGATAGATTTTGCTTTGAGGCAATATTTGGGCAGCGGAAGATAAAGAAGGATAGGGCGGAAGGTGTCTCGCGGTGGTTGAATTACTAGCGGGTCAATCATGAAAAGCGTAAGTCGAGAAATTGCTTAAAGGAGAGGATTTAACCAAATTGGGAGCGGGCCGTTCGCCTCGGCAGTAATAGATGCATCTATGGTTCGTGCCGTTCGACCCTCGGCAGTGCATAGATTATGATGGGATTGGGCCATACACCTCGGCATTTCTATAAAATACTCTCATGGAATCATGTGTAATATTTGACAAGAAGTCAGTGTATCTATGAGTCTTCCTGGTTCGAATTATGACAACCCATCTGGTGAGGTCCATTATATATATGTGCTCCGGTTGAGGAGGTAATTGCTAATTGAGAGCTTGAGTCTATTGTAGAGAGGAGGATTGTATCACGTAATTATACTTGTTTATTTCGTTTGTTTACTCTGCCCCATATCTGCTACTTCTTACTATATCTGTCTTATTGGACCACTAGTAAGTGTCGATGTCTGTCACGACCCCAGTTCACCCTCCATGAACATGTCGTGATGGCACCTAGTTCCTACAACTAGGTAAGCCTAACAATGTGGAAATTAATATGACTTGCGGAAACATTTAATTAAATTTAGCAAACCTAGAAGAAAACGGTATATAAGTGCCACTTGGCATATACAACTCAAAAATAAAACGCGGAAGTCTACAATTTCATCCCAAAACCCGAAAACTCACGGGAACCACAAGCTAATAGAAATGTAATATGCTGCTCTAACTCCAAAATATCTAAACAACTGAAGAAAGGATAGAATAACTACCAAAGCTGGAACTGAATAGAGACTCCCGGTCTGCGGACGCGGCATATATACCTCGAAGTCTCCACTAGATCTCTCCGCCTCGAGGATAGTACGCCTGAGTGGAGGTACCTGGATCTGCACATGAAAAACATGCGTAGAAGGGGCATGAGTACACCACAACGGTACTCAGTAAGTGCCAAGCCTAACCTCGGTTGGGTAGTGAAGAGGAAGGTCAGGGCCCTACTGAGGTCAAACAACATAATATGAATTAACAATATGAAAACTAACAGTAATAATGAATACAGCAATAAGAATAGACAGGTTAAACAAGGCGATAACAACTACACAAAGAAAAAATAAACACGGAATATGTACAAATCAATACCAATGATAACAACGAGGATCTCCCAGGATACCGTCCTGTAGTCCTTTTCTCAACTGTCCAGTGGGTCTCCCGGGATACCGTCCCGTAGTCCATCATTTGTGTAACTCCGAAGGATCTCCCGGGATACCGTCCCGTAGTCCAACTATCAATGTGCAGGGGGATCTATCAGGAATCTAACCTGCAGTCCCAAAGTAAAAGTGCAGGGGGATCTACCAAGAATCAAACCCGTAGTCCCAAAGTAAACAAACAAGGGGGGGGGGGACCTACCGGAATCCCACATCCGTAGTCCCAATGTAAATGCGCAACCACAACCAGAAGATACTCAGAAATGAAGTACAAAAGACAAGCAACAGGTAGTACTAATCTAGCATGCTTCACGTAGTGCAGGCAAGGCAACTTAATCAATTAGGCAAGTTGAATCAACTAAACATGCTTTTCGAATCTAACACAGGTTATAATTGCAAGTAAAATAAGGCAAATATGAAGGAAACTCAGCCTCAATATTTTAAGTAAGAACCGAATTTTCAACAATTGGCTCAAGTACGCGCTCGTCACCTCGCGTACAAAGCACTCAAATTACCAAATAACAAATCCTAAGGGGAAAGGTCCCCACACAAGGTTAGACAAGCCACTTACCTCGAACCGGCTCAAAATCAACTAGAAACCACGCCTTTGCCACGAGTATCCGACTCCAAATGGCCCAAATCTATTCAATTCAATTACACATTGTAAATAACATCGCAAGCAACTGATTCTACTAATTAATTCAACGCTAAGGCGCGAAATTAGGTAAAATGACCAAAATGCCCCTCAGGACAACGTCACAGAATCGAATAATTTTCACATTTTCAGAACCCTCGTACTCTCACGAGTCTAACCATATAAAAATCTCCCAAAATCGGAGGTCAAACACCCACTCAAAACTCAATAGTTTAGCCTATGAAGTTTTACCCATTTTTCAGTCAAAAATCCGAAATTAAGGATGAATTTGTGATTAGATTAGTGGGTATTAAGCATAAGAGAGTAAAGAATCGTTACCAAATTGTTGCTCTCGAAAACCCTTCGAAATTTCTCCCAAACCCGAGCTCCCAAGCTTGTATTTTGATAAAAATGGCTAACCCTCGTTTTTGGAATGTTAAATACTGCCCAGGTGTTTAACGAATCGCGATCGCGAAAATAGGGACGTGATCGCGTAGAGTAAAAATAAGGCTCCAGGAAAAAGGCCTACGCGATCGCGTAAAAAGGCATGCGATCGCAGAAGAGGAAAAACTGACCTCACGCGATCGCGTCTGAGGACACGCGAACGCGAAGAAGGGAAAGGCAGAGCTATGCGATCGCGAATCAATCCATGCGATCGCGATTAAGGAATTGGGCCCCCCTCCAGATTGCTCTATGCGATCGCGTGAGCTGGGACGCGATCGCGAAGAAGAAAGTGATCTGCAACAGCTGAAGGATTTTTCTGCAATTTTTACAACTCCAAAATGCTCCGTTGAGCATCCGAAACACACCCGAGGCCCCCGGGACCTCAACCAAACCTACGGACATACCCCATAACATCATTCAAACTTGTACCAATCCTTAAACCACCTAAAACAACGTCGGAAACTCAAATTAAACAAGGATTTGAGCCTAAGAACTTCAAATTTCCTCAAATACGCTTTCGATCAAAAACCTAACCAAAACACGTCCGAATGAACTAAAATTTCGCATACACGTCCCAAATGACATGACGGAGCTACTGCAACTTCCGGAATTCCAATCCGACCCTCGGATCAAAAACTCACTATCGGACCGGAAACTTCAAAAATTCAAACTTCGGCATTTCAAGCCTAAATGAGCTACGGACTTCCAAAATACATTCCGAACACGCTCCCAACCCCGGATCACCTAACGGAGCTAACGGAACCATCGAATTTCCATTCCAAGGTCGTCTTCACACTGCTCCGACTACGGACCACTTTTCACCACTTAAGCTCTCATTTAGGGACTAAGTGTCCCAAAACTCTCCGAAACTCAACACCGAACGTCCCAGCAAACCAAAATAGCAGAAATGAACTTAGGGGAAGCAGTTAATAGGGGATAGGGGCGTTAATTCTTAAGACGACCGGCCGGGTCGTCACAATGTCGACCCCACGTCACTACTTCTCTGGGGTTAGTCTAGATTCTTACTGGGTACGCGTTTATTTACGTACTTATGCTACACTTGTTGCACATTTTTGTGTAGATACATATATGTCTGGTGGTCTTTTGGGCGCAGAGACGCGATTATTGCGGGTAGGGGTGTTTATAGTTCGCTTTGAATCGGTTTTTCCCTAAAATAAAACCAAACCAAGTAAGTCGGTTTTTCAAATATTAGAACCAAACCAAACCAATTAAGTCGGTTTTTCCTCGATTCGGTTTATGCAGGTTTTGTCGGTTTTTCGGTTTTTTCGGTTTTTTCGGTTATTTGTCGTTTTTTCTTAAATATAAGACATACACTACCCACATATTCCGGCGACCACATTTTCAACGTAACACTATCAAATCAATTGCCCTTTGAGAAATCTATTATTTACTAAAATATATTGATGATAATTGAATCAAATAGTGATGAATAATTTAAGGACTCAATTAAAAATATTTTTTTAATATGAAATGGATTCTTAAACTTAACAAAAGAAAACTACCAATCAAACTAGAATATAAAGGTAAAGAATTGTACTAAAAGTGCAAACAATTAACATACACCATAAAAATTTTGAAACTTTGTATAAAAATATACATATATATAGGTGTAATAATAAATTTAAAATAGCTACTCCTATAGTCGGTTTGGTTCGGGTTTTTTCGGTTATTTTTTGATTAAAACCAAAATCAAACCAAATTTGATCGGTTTTTAAAATTTAAAACCAAAACCAAACCAAACTAAGAAGTATCGGGTTTTTTGGTCAGTTTGGTTTGGTTTTCGATTTGGTTCGATTTTTCGGGTTTTTATGAACACCCCTAATTGCGGGGACTTACCGTGAGCTGCATTTAATGTTACGATCCGCAACCTATAGAGTCTCCATCAGAGTTATTTATATTTTTTCTGTCTAATTTGCATTCGAGACAGATGTTGTATTTTATTATATTTCCTAGTTAATGCTCATGCACTTGTGACACCGAGTTTTGGGGATGCTTACGGGTTATTCGTTTTGGTAGTTTGTGAAAATATTATCATTTATCCTATAAACTCTATTTCTTACTATTTAATTGATGAAAAATTATGGTTTCAAAAATACTAATATGAGTAATTAAGTTAAATCATTCACCATTGGCTTGCCTGACGGCTGTGTTAGGTGCCATCACGACCTTTGGTGGATTTTGGGTCGTGACAATAGATAAATATTATATTATACTAGAATACATTATAAAACTATTTATATAAGTAACCTTTGAAGAATATAATAAAATTAAATAACATAAATATATTTCAACTTCTAATTCTCTTCTATGTGCAGATGGAATTTGGGCATCGTAGATGAATGTATGATAGGAATCATCCGAATCATACAGGTTTGCGGGATGAATTTATAGAAAGGGTTGCTAGCTTTATTGTTAAGGCAAAGACACTTGATGATTTTCTTATCGATGGGATAATTAGGTGCCCCTATATGAAATGCAAGTGTCTTAAGTTATTGCGGCCTGATAGTGTTACTGTTCATTTGTATAAGAAGGGGTTTATGAAAAATTATTACGTGTGGACTGTGCATGGGGAGATTCATGCTAGTGTAGATGATGTTCATTTTGAGAACTCATTTGGTGGTGAAGAAGGTAGTCGCACAACGGAGAATATTAATGTTGAAAATTATAGATTTAATGAAATGAAGAGGGATGCTTTCCCTGAGGCTCAATCCGAACCAAATGATGAGGCTAAGAGCTTCTTCAAACAGTTAGAGGAAGCTAGTTGTCCACTTTATGAAGGCGCAACGCATTCAAAGTTGTCTGTTGCAGTTAGATTACTAAGTATTAAATTGGATAATTCTATTTCTCAAGCGGGCATGGATTCTATCATTGGCCTTATGAATGAACTTAATCCAACCAAGATTGACTTGCCCAAAGATTTTTACACGGCAAAGAAAGTGGTTTCCAAGTTGGGTCTTTCATCGGAGAGGATTGATTATTGTGAGAAAGGTTGCATGTTATTCTATAAGGAAGATTCAGCTTCAGAAAATTGTGAATTTTGTAACCAGCCGCGTTACAAAGAAGTGACAAATGCTAAACAAAAGAAGGTTCCAGTGAAGGCGATGCACTACTTACCCCTTGTACCAAGGTTAAAGAGGTTGTGTGCATCAATGAGTTTCGCTCATCATATGAGATGGCATTATGAACATAGAAGGCCAGATGGCGTGTTATGTCATCCGTCAGATGGAGAAGCATGGAAGCATTTTGATAGGGCGTTCCCAGACTTTGCAGGTGAATCGAGAAATATTAGGCTGGGATTATGTGCTGATGGATTCACTCCATTTACAGTGTCTGCTGCACCATATTCATGTTGGCTAGTGTTTGTTAATTCGTATAATCTGCTGCCTGAATTGTGTATGACAAGACAATATTTGTTTCTAACTTGTTGTCATGACCCAAAATCCGACTAGTCGTGATGGCACCTAACCCAACTTGCTAGGTAAGCCAATTAATAATTATCCATTTCCAATGAAATTAATAGAATAATTAAATGGAAGAAATTATCTGAAACTTATTCATTCCCCGAGAACTGGTAGTACAAATCATGAGCTTCTAAGAATAGTACAAAGCTGAAATGAAGTAAATACATCTTCTGTTTGAAATACATAAACAGAGCTTTATATCACTCTCACTGAGGCCCTCGGCCCCACTCAGTCATCAAACTCTCCAGTCTCACTCACGGGCTCACAATGTCATGAATCTAGCCCGACAATAATGAATTGATGTATCAATAAATAACAATTGNGTTTTTGAGAGGGGTTTTGAATAAATTCTTGAGGTAAGCTCCTTGTGTCTATTCTTCTTCAATAATTATGTTTCCCCACTGATTTTCTACCTAGTTGGTGTGTTTTTGAGGTGAAATTTGGGAGTTCGAGGCTAGAGATTTGGAGAGTTAATTTTGGGGGTTTGAGTGGCGAAATGATGTCGGATTTTGATAAGTTTGGTATGGTTAGACTCGTGAGTGAATGGGTTTTGGGTTTTGTGACTTTTGTCGGATTTCGAGATGTGGGTTCGGGGGGCGGCTTTTGGCCAATTTCGGATTCCGACTTATAATTTTGTATTTTTCTTGTGGAATTGATTCTTTTAGCCCGTATTGATTGTATTATAGTGCTTGTGGCTAGATTCGAGACATTTGGAGGCAGACTCGCGAGGCAAAGGCATATTGGAGTAGAGTTTTGCTCAAATTGAGGTAAGTAACAGTTCTAAATCTGGTTCTGAGGGTATGAAACCCCGGATTATGCGTCATGTGATTGGTTTGGAGGCGACGCACATGCTAGGTGACGGGCGTGTGGGTGTGTACCGTAGAAATTATGACTTGGGCCAGATGGCGTGTTATGTCATCCGTCAGATGGAGAAGCATGGAAGCATTTTGATAGGGCGTTCCCAGACTTTGCAGGTGAATCGAGAAATATTAGGCTGGGATTATGTGCTGATGGATTCACTCCATTTACAGTGTCTGCTGCACCATATTCATGTTGGCTAGTGTTTGTTAATTCGTATAATCTGCTGCCTGAATTGTGTATGACAAGACAATATTTGTTTCTAACTTGTTGTCATGACCCAAAATCCGACTAGTCGTGATGGCACCTAACCCAACTTGCTAGGTAAGCCAATTAATAATTATCCATTTCCAATGAAATTAATAGAATAATTAAATGGAAGAAATTATCTGAAACTTATTCATTCCCCGAGAACTGGTAGTACAAATCATGAGCTTCTAAGAATAGTACAAAGCTGAAATGAAGTAAATACATCTTCTGTTTGAAATACATAAACAGAGCTTTATATCACTCTCACTGAGGCCCTCGGCCCCACTCAGTCATCAAACTCTCCAGTCTCACTCACGGGCTCACAATGTCATGAATCTAGCCCGACAATAATGAATTGATGTATCAATAAATAACAATTGAGACCGAGATATGATATGAATGCATGAATATGACTGAGTGAAAAATACCAAGATGACAACCAGAAACGACCACTATGGGTCCCATCTATATCGGCATAAAGTCTAATCATGATAGCTAGCATGGTTGACAGTTCAATTACTTTATCACATGGTGAAAACACATATATCAACAAAATAGGACCACTATATAGTACCATGGAAACAGCGGAGTCATAATTCACAGGGTGCACGCCCACACGCCCGTCACCTAGCATGTGCGTCACCTCAATACCAATCACACAACACGTAATTCGTGGTTTCATACCCTCAGCACTAAGTTTAGAAGAGTTACTTACCTCGAACAAGCCAATTCCAATACTCAAAACTACCCAAAAGAAACTCAAATACGTCAAATAAAGCCCAAGGAAACAATCCCGAATGATAAAGATCGAATCCTTAATCAAAAACCAAAACCGGCCAAAAATCACACCCGGGCTCGCGCCTTGGAACCCAATAAAACTCACAAAATCAGACCATCCATTCAATTACGAGTCCAACCATACTAGTTTCACTCAAATTCGACTCCGAATCGATGTTCAAAACTCAAAAATTCATATTATGAAATTTTAGGCCAAAACCCCCAATTTCCTCTTTAAAATTCATCAACCAAAATCTAAAATCGAAGATAGATTCATGGAATATAACCAAACCGAGTAGAGAACACTTACCCCAATTCATATGGTGAAAATTTCTTCAAGAATCGCCTTAGTCTGAGCTCCCTAGCTCCAAAAATGTAAAAATAGCCGAAACCCTCGAAATGAAATTTAATAGAATCTGCCCAGCTATTACACTTCGCGAACACGGACAATTCCACGCGTTCGCATAGAACAAGTGCTCACCAGCTGAAATTGCTCTTATGCGAACGCAACACCAAAGACGCGAACGCGATAAACAAAAACCTGGAGTTACGCAATCACATACCACATTTCGTGATCGCGAAGAACAAACGCCTGACATCCTTAGGCCTTCCTTCCTACTACACGAACGCATCACCAGGTTCGCGAACGCACTGAACAAATGTCTCAACCTCCGCGAACGCATCTCTGAACTCGGGAATGCGATGAACAATCCTACTCAGCCATCCAACAACCCTATGTGATTCCGATCTGTACTCCGCGATCGCGATTAAGGAAACCAGAAGCCTAGAATTCTACAGAACCAACAATACAAATATGAAGGAAAAATAGCCCGACATCAATCCGAAACACGCCCGAGCCCCTCGTGACCCCATCCAAACCTACCAACAAGTCCCATACCATAGCACGGACCTACTCGAGGCCTCAAAACACACATAACAACATCAAAACGATGAATCACACCTCAATTCTAAATCAATGAACTTTGAAACATCAAATTTCCACAACCGATGCCGAAACCTATCAATCACGTCTGATTGACCTCAAATTTTGAACACAAGTCACATTTGACCTTATGGATCTGCTCTAACTTCTGGAATCGGAATCCGACCCTGATATCAAAAAGTCTTCTCCCGGTCAAACTTTCCAAAATTTCAACTTTCGCCATTTCAAGCGAAATTCTACTACGGACCTCCAAATCACAATCCGGATGCGCTCCTAAGTTTAAAATCACCCAACGGAGATAACGGAACCATAAAAAATCCAATTCGAGGTCAACTACTAAAAAGTCAAACTTTGTCAACTCTTTCAAATTTAAAGTTTCCTTATTGAGAATCATTCTTCCAAATCAATTTTGAATAACCTGAAAACCAAAACCGACGATTCACATAAGTAATAATAAATCATACCGAGCTACTCATGCCCGTAAACTGCCGAGCGAAGTGCAAATGCTCAAAATGATTGGTCGGGTCGTTACACTTGTATTGTTCCAAGTCCACGTAATCCAAAAAAAATTGATTGATGTATACATGTAACCCCTAATTGATGAGTTGAAGTTATTATGGCATGAAGGTGTGGAAACATATGATATATATAAACTAAGCAAAACTTCAGACTCTGTGCTGCTTTGATGTGGATTATAAATAATTTTCTTGCTTATGGAATGATGTCCGGGTAGTCAACAACGGGAAAGTTAGCTTGCCCGAATTGTATGGAAGACACAAAGGCATTCACTTTAAAACATTGAGGCAAGAACAGATGGTTTGACTGTCATCGCCGCTCCTTGCCAATAGATCATGAGTTTATGAGAAATAGTAGTGAATTTATGAAGAACAAAATCGATTATGAGGAGCCACCGCATGTCTTGTTGCCTGAAGAGATTTGGAATAGAGTTAGGAATGTACTGAAGGTAGCAGAGTATCCATTGCCTAATAAGATACCGGGGTATGGTGTAACACACAACTGGACAAAGCAGGGCATTTTTTGGGAGTTACCTTATTGGAAGCACAATATTCTTCGACATAATCTTGATGTCATGCATATCGAGAAGAACTTTTTTGATAACTTGTTTAATACTGTGATGGATGTATAGGCGGGCTGAGTTGTAGTTGACATACTTGAACAACAAGATTCAGAAGCCTAAGGCCAGTTACACATTCACTTTAGATGAAAGAAGAGAGATTTGTGATTGGTTTAATAATTTCAGGAAACCTGATGGGTATGCATCAAACTTATCTAGTTGTGTTGACATCAAAGAAGGGAGGTCGACGTCTATGAGAATCCACGATTGTCACATTTTCATGGAATCTGGTGCCTATTGCATTTAATGCTTTGCCGGATAGAATATGGAAGCCCATCAATGAGATATGCTTATTTTTCAAGGAGTTATACTCTAGCACATTGAGGGTGGAGAACCTAGCTTACATGGACAGTAACATTCACTTAACTTTAAATAAGTTGGCAAAAAAATTTCCGCTTAGTTTTTCGATGTGATGGAATATCTTCCAATTCACCTTGGGCAAGGCACGGCCAGGAGGGTATGTTCAACGTAGATGGATGTATCCCTTCGAGAGGTAATTATCTTTAATCATTAATCCTTATGTATTTCATTTTAATATAATTTCATCTCAAAATCGTGCTATGCAGGATGATTGGCAAATGTAAGCGTACCGTGAAAAATCGATCAAGGATTGAGCGATCGATATGTGAGGGCATATCTGTCTAGAGAAACATCTTATTTTTGTTTATATTATTTTGAACATGATGTGCTATATTTATGAAATAGACCTGATCGCATGATGATGGTGACAATACCGATCCATTGGTACCACCCTTTTCCATATTCAATCAACTTGGAAAAGGCGTTCAAACGTAGTCCAATACGATTTATGGATGAGATAGAGCTAAAGTCAGCTACAACATATGTTCTAATAAATTGTCCCAAAGTCCAACCTTATTATACGTAAGTGTACATTTATATTACCGACTTATATTCAATCTCAATTATCAATATTTTAAAAAATGAAAAGTTTCAAATATGTCTGACAGTTGGTTTATGGGTACATATGGGCATGAACATGTTTATCCTAAGTTTGTAGAATGGTCTAAACAGTTTGTAAGTATTAGCGAAGTTTCTTCCAATGCAAATTATTATATATCAAGTGTACATACTTTTTAATTTCTAATTAACTGTTATATATTGGGTTCGATCTAGGTTCATAATCCAGATAATGGCATAAATGATCAATTTTTGCATGATATTGCTTGGGGCCTAGCCCTAAGGTCAGAATGATGTCTCAGTACTCCATCAATGGTTACAAGTTTCATACAGAAGAATGATCTAAGGGCAAAAAAACTAATAATAGTGGCGTGAGTGTGAAGGTTGATGGTGATTATTATGGCGTGCTTCAACAGATATTAGGACTCAAGTATAGTGTTTATTGGCCGAAGAAAAAGTTGGTACTCTTTCAGTGTAAATGGTATGATCCAACACCTGCTAGAGGTACAAAGGTGCATCTGCAGTATAAAATAATTGAAATAAAGCACACGGGGAGGTATAGACTCTATGACCCATTTATCATAGCACAAAATGTGAAACTTGTGTATTACGCACCTTATCCGTTGTGCAAGAAGAAGGCTGCATGGTGAGTAATAAAAACAAAGCCTGTGGGTAGAGTTGATGTAACGACCTGACCGGTCGTTTTGAGCTCTAGCACATCGTTCGGCGATTTGAGGCCATGAGCAGCTTCACTTTAGGTATCATGACTTGTACGCGTGGCCGGAATTGAATTTCGGGAAGTTCGGAGTTGATTTGGAAAGAAAATTCTCATTTCGAAAGCTTTAAGTTGGAAGAATTGACTAAGGTTGGATATTTGAGTAAACAACCTTGGAATCGGAATTTGAAGATTCCAGCAGGTTTGTATGATGATTTTGGACTTAGGCGTATGTTTGGATCGGGTTTTGGATGACCCGGGAGCGTTTCGGCGCCTATTATGGAAGTTAGCATTTTGGAAGAATTTCATACATTTGGGCTGAAGTACATTTCAATGTTATCAATGTCCGTTAGGGATTCCGAGTCTGAGAATAGCTCCGTATGGTGATTATGGTATTGGGAGCGCGTCCGGAAGTGGATTCAGAGGTCCCTAGGTCATTTTGGGGTCATTTGGCGAAAGTTAGAAATTTGAAGGTTATTGAGAAGTTTGTCCGGAAGTGAAATTTTTGATATCGGGGTCGGATTCCCATTACAGAAGTTGGAGTATGTCCGTAATGTCGAATGTGATTTGTATGCAAAATTTGAGGTCAATCGAACGTGATTTGATAGCTTTCGGCATTGGATGTAGAAGTTTGAAGTTCTAAAGTTCATTAAGCTTGGAATGGAGTGCGATTCATGAATTTGACGTTGTTTGATGTGATTTGAGGCCTCGAACAATTTTGTGTTATGTTTTTAGACTTGTGGGGGTGTTTGGTTTGGAGCTCCGAGGGCTCGGGTGAGTTTCGGACGTTCGGGAGGATGAGAAAAACTCCAATTTTTCTGGTGTTTCTTAGCAGCAGTTGCAAGTCTCGAAAATGCGAGAATTTGTTTGCATTTGCGAACCTCGCATTTGCGAGAAGGGCTTCGCAATTACGATGGAGCATGACCTGAGGAATTTAAGATTTTAAAAGTTTTAATTTGAACTTCGTATTTTCAAAAAGAAATTGAGGAATATTATAATAACTTAAGCAATCTATGTGTAACCGCGTCGCAATTATATTCCGCGAGTTGGATAAATTTCCACTACTCTCATGGGAGCGGGCCGTTCGCCTCGACGGGTTAAATAGATGCATCTATGGTTCGTGCCGTTCGACCCACGGCAGTGCAAAATTTATAATTTATATGTTGGTTCAAGCCGTTCGACCCTCGACAGTGCACAATTTATATTTATATGTTGGATCGGGCCGTACGACCTCGGCATAATTTTTGCATGATTGAATTGATTGCTTTAGAATTTATAATAAATGATATTGCCTCATTGGCCTGAGATAAATTTTTAAATGATGAGAAATAAATTTGGAGATTTCTTAATTATAAAAGAATTGCTTACTACTTCATAATATTGAGCTTACAGCCAATCTATATAATCCATGTTTAAATTATATCATTAGCATTTTATTTATATCCCATAGTAAGTATCGGAGTCGATCCCTCGTCACTACTTCTTCGAGGTTAGACTGGATACTTACTGGGTACGTGTTGTTTATGTACTCATACTACACTTGCTGTACATTTTGTTGTGCAGGCACATATATATTTAGTGGCCTTGCTGGCACAGCGGCATGGTTAATGCGGGGACTTAGGTGAGCTGCATTCCATATTACAACCCGCAGTCAACAGAGTCTTTTTCAGAGTACTTATATTTTCTTTCCTGTCCAAATTTGTATTCTGGACAGATGTTGTATTTCGTTCTATTTCCTAATTAGTGCTCATGCACTTGTGGCACCGGGTTCAGGGGTGATTATGGGTTATTCAGTATTGAGATTGTTAAAAACATTATTATTTACTCTGAAATTTTCATCTTCTACTATTTAATTGAAGGAAATCTATGATTTAAAAAATATTAAAGTGAGACCTAAATTAAGTATTTAGTATTGGCTTGCCTGACAGCGGTGTCCGGAGCCATCACGGCCTTTAATGGATATTGGATCGTGACAACATGGTATTAGAGCACTAGGTTCACTTAGGTCTCACGAGTCATGAGCAAGTCTAGTAGAGTCTTGCGGATCGGTACGCAAATGTCTATACTTATCTTCGGGAGGCTATAGAGCTGATAGGAGCACTTCCCTTCTTGATTCCTCATCGTGCGATTTGATCCCTTTGAGGCTTACGCCTTTGTCTCTTTCCTATTCAATCTTATGCGACGTGAAGAGCTGGTTATAAATTGGGAATCGAGGAATTTTAATGGTACTACATATGTGGTGCATGTTGTTTCTCCCTACGTATTTGATTGGTCTATTGTCGTCACCTTGTGGAAGGCCATTCTGGCGTTTTATCTCAGTATCAGTATTACCTGAGGTTTTGGGATTTGGCATTGATTGTTATAACGATAGGTGCGTTGCTATCGCACAATGTTGGTGTAATGGTAGGATGCTTGTCTATGCATCGGGGCAGTGAATGACTTGAAAGGAGGTTTTACTCGGTACATAATTCAGAGATTCAGTATTTTACTTCCGGCAGAGGAAAGGCAATCGGACTAAGAATGTTCAGAGTTGGATTGGTGGAGCAACGAGACTTGGTATTTTCGAGCGTGGTGGAATTTTTATCTGTGATGTGGTGTCGTTGTCCTTGTTGAATGCGTTAAGTTCGCCGGTGTGATGGTCTTCATCAATTTGCCTTCAGGGCAGGGTATTGTGAAATAGTGCCGGGAAGCGGCTGTCAGAGATCGCATTGTGAGGTGGTTCAGGATTTAATCGATGGTCCGAGTGTTGAAGGCTCAAGGAAGATGATCTTCGGGGAGGTTTAAAATTGGTGGCAATCTATTGGTTCAAGTGCAACAGAGATAGATACTGATTTAAGGAAACAACTAGACAACGAAGGATAAGGAAGGGCGTGTGGGAGGTGTCTTGTGGTGGTTAAACTTCTAGAAGGCCAAGTGTGAGAAACATGAGTCGAGTAGTTGCTTAAAGGAGTAAGTTTGAACAAAGTGGGAGAGTGGTAGGTAGCATATGGGTTCTGTGGTAGAATGACTACACACCTTGAGAAAAGTTTAGAGTGATATGAGATTCGTGGTGTCAGTGACTAATTCTACAGACTTGATTTCGAATATTGGCTATTATACTGTGGGAGCTTGGATACGACGGAAAAGAGTTGTTTGATATGAAGAAGGATATGACATGACTTTGGATTGGAATGTATTGTCACACCTTTAGTTGATGTCCACGAGGAGTGAACGGACTTGTACAGCTGGTGAAGGAGCACGGGCTCAGGATGGGTTACTGATTTTGTAGTAGTTGTACCCAGTGCAGTGACGTTGGAAGATGTCGGCATGTAATTTCCACAGGTGGGTTATCTCCTGTGAGTAGGTCAGCGGTCGCGTGGTTGACAAAGCTTCTACGAAGAATTCTACTGTTTATCCGGTAACAGGTCGAATATGTAAATGTGGTTAGTGATTCAGAATGTTCATAAAATGCTAATAGAAGGATTACGAGGAATTTGGTGGGTTGATTGTGCAAGACCATGTCAATGGGGGATAAGGAATCTCAGTGGATTCCAGAGTTATGTAATAGGTGTCTTCAAGCTAACTAGGAGAGCTCCACCGCCTACGATTGGATTGTATGGTTATCTACTTGTGAAGTTTCTGGTCATCGGCATATTAATGGATTATTATGACTAAGGAAAGAGAACATCAGTGGTAATTTGAGTAAAGGATTTGAGGAATGTGTGCTATAATTGGCCTTATCAATTTATGTTTAGGCTTTGGGAAGACTCAAGATTTATGCTTCGTGTTGAGGTGATTCACAAGAAAGGTGATTCAGTCGGGCATTTCTTTGAGAAGGGTGTTAATGTGCTAGCAGAGCCTTGGAGTTGATTATATTTGGGACCAAGTTAGAGTGGGTGACTCTCAACAATGGTCCCGGTGGATTCAAAAGTTAAAGTGTGGTGCCTAAGGACTTCGAGTCCGTAGCAGGGTTGAGCATTAAGCTTTTGCAATGGATTATGAAAAGGGTCTTGGAGTGTTCTGTGTTATCTTCGGTCCACGGTGTAACGTGAGAGGAATGGGGGGACAATAATTTTGGATTCAAAGAGGAACTATCAGAATGGGTGTACTAGTTAAAGATGCGAATGTGCGCACAAGGAAGGACATGAGATGGTTCGTGGGTTTTGAGACAACGTGGTCTCGTGAAATAAGGTCACTCAGGGTGAGTGCAGAATTGGGCTCGTGATGTTTTGAATGGAGCTATTATTATTTCTGAGGCAAGTTAAGAATAAATTGGGAGAAGACGGGTCGGCTAGTAATCGTTGAATTATCATTATTGTGGCCGTGATCAGTTCCTTCAGCGTGTTTAGTTATACATGTGATTTGTGAGGGTACGTGCGAGGCTTGACGGTCGCTGTAATTGATTTTATTTGGAGACATTCGAGTATAATGTCCTGTTATGGGTAAATAGATTCCGGAAGAGTTATGGTGGTTTCAACCACTGCTTGAGGTTGGTATTTTCTGCGTTTATAAGAATTCAGTCATGTATTGTGATGGTTCTCTTGAAATGAGCTAAGCAAAAGGTTTCTATATGATGAATTGTTTACCCTGTTAGTGGTTCGGAAGTTATGATAAAATTCTTGTACTCTTGCATGTTGGCATGATTAAGTGCAGTGAGTAGCATGGGATTTGGAAGTTGAGGATCAAGGTTGCAGTTTGGTGTTGACAAGAATGTCACCAGCTCGGATGAGCAGGAAAAAGGATTCAGATGGTTATAGTAAGCTGGTATTGTATTTAGCGTCACCCGAGATCGGTGTCCTGTGTAAGAGGCTTTGCGTACTGATTTTGGATTCTTGATTTGCTTTACAACGTTGGTATGGCCGATGGTATAGAGCTGCAGACTCATTACCTGGCACGGAAGGTCGTGGGAGCATGCCCCGCGGGAAGATTGTATAAGTGTGACATGTAGTCACTTGATTGATTGAAGATTGAAACCAGGTATGGAGATTTTGGTACTATCATTAATGTGAGAGTTTAGGCCTGAAAGGCGTTCTATTCAGTTGGTTGTGAATTATGGAAGTTTGGGCCAGATTCGACGGATGTTCTTACGTGTCATAAACAGGTCATTGTGGGTCCATGAGAAGTTATTTGCCCAAGAATGGTATGATCAGAATCGTTTGAGGTCCGTTGATGGTTCCAAATGTGGATGTTTACTCAACACCAGCCTGGGTGTGTTCATTCATCATAGCACTTCTTAGGGAGGGTATCCGGACGTTGGATGTTATTTCGTCGTCGGCTATATCATGCAATACTCTATTGTGCCGTATGGGTTGTGAGGTGGTTTGATTACTCACACATGTGTTGTGATCCCGTGTATCTTATGGTGTTATATGAGCAGGATGGCTCTCGAGATGTAGGTAATTTATTGCACCTTAGTCGTGCTTGAGTTTTGTAGCATATGGCGCTATCCGTCTCCCCGTGACTTGTATTATGCACTTCGCGTGCTTGTGGTTGATATTCGGGTATGTTATTTGGATCGGGTGGCACGCTGCCATGGGTATGTATTTTGGATTAGGTGGCACATCGCCACAGGTATCATTGTTGGATCGGGTTGCATGCCGCAACGATATTATGTGTGGATCGAGTTGCACGCTGCAACAGTGTGATGTTAAGTAATAGTTTCTTATATCTATTATGGTGTGTTTTGCTTCTCATTTTCTGGGGAAGGTTCATAACATCTTTTTGGTTGTTTTAATTAGCTACGTGGGTTGAGTACTTCTTTCCAGAGCTTGTTTCTTTGTGTATCACATTCGAGTTTGTAGCTTGTTGGCACATTGTGGCATCATATGATACTTTTGGCAGTGTCTGAGGTAGCTTATTGCCTGAGCAGCTTGTACTGGCTGAGGCGAGGTTATTGGACCTGGGATCAGTGCGATCAGATTTGTATGAAGCGTATTAAAGAGTAAATATCGATATTCAGTCCAGAATAAGGTAATGGTTCTTGTCAAGAAGAGGAACTCAATGATTTGTTGACTCGGCAGTTGGTTATGAATTTCTACACATCTCTTCCATCTTGGCAGTATTGTAATAGTTGGAACAGGACTTATATGAGTCATGGAATGTGTTGTGAGCATCGGATTCGTGAAATTTAGGCTATCGTTATCAGATGATGTCCTTATGGTCATGTGGATTATGCGGTGCATGGTATGGATTCAGCAAAGGTATGCAAACATTTATTAGTGCATCATGTAGTGATTGAGATGATGTTCGTATGTTGGAAACAGACCTGGTAGAGAATTCCGGATGTTGGAATTGGGCTCTAGCTTATTTGACTAAGAAAAAGTGGGAATCTTCAGACTGGCCTGAGCTAGTGTGCTCAACTGAGTTGTGGTGGCACGGGTAGGTGCACGAGGTGTTAAGCAGTGATTTTGGACAACTCCAAAGCAGTTCTTAGCACGTTCGAGGATGAATGTATGTTTAAGTGGGAAAGAATGTAACGATCCGACCGGTCGTTTTGAGCTCTAGCCTGTCGTTCGGCGGTTTGAGGCCATGAGCAGCTGCACTTTAGGTATCATGACTTGTACGCGTGGTCGGAATTGAATTTCGGGAAGTTCGGAGTTGATTTGGAAAGAAAATTCTCATTTCAAAAGCTTTAAGTTGGAAGAATTGACTAAGGTTGGATTTTTGAGTAAACGACCTCGGAATCGAGATTTGAAGGTTCCAAAAGATTCGTATGATGATTTTGGACTTGGGCGTATATTTGGATCGGGTTTTGGATGACCCGGGAGCATTTTGGCGCCTATTGTGGAAGTTAGCATTTCAGAAGAATTTCATGAATTTGGATTGAAGTGCATTTCAATGTTACCGATGTCCGTTTGGGATTCCGAGTCTGAGAATAGCTCAGTATGGTATCTCGGTTGTGCTACCGGAGGCTCTAGGGAAGCTTGGCGGGTATGTAAAAGATATTCTTTGTTTTCCATCACTTTTACATGTGTCAAAAATATTCTGGTATTGGGAGCGCGTCCGGAAGTGGATTCGGAGGTCCTTATGTCATTTTGGGGTCATTTGCGAAAGTTAGAAATTTGAAGGTTTTAGAGAAGTTTGACCGGAAGTGGACTTCTTGATATTGGGGTCGGATTCCAATTCCAGAATTTGGAGTAGGTCCGTAATGTCGAATGTGACTTGTATGCAAAATTTGAGGTCAATCGGACGTGATTTGATAGGTTTCGGCATCGGATATAGAAGTTTGAAGTTCTAAAGTTCATTGAGCTTGGAATGGGGTGCGATTCATGAATTCGACGTTGTTTGATGTGATTTGAGGCCTCGAAAAAGTTTGTGTTATGTTTTTAGACTTGTGGGGGTATTTGGTTTGGAGCCGCATGGGCTCGGGTGAGTTTCGAACGATCGGGAGGATGAGAAAAACTCCAGTTTTTTGGTGTTTCTTAGCAGCAGTTGCAGGTCTCGCAAATGCGAGAATTTGCTCGCATTTGTGAACCTCGCATTTGCGAGAAGGGCTTCGCAATTATGATGGAGCCTGACCTGGGCAGAGTTTGCATTTGCATTAATTTGGTCGCATTTGCGACCTCAGCACACTTCGCATTTGCGATTCATTGGTCGCATTTGCGACCTTGGCAGTGGAGGGCCATGTTCGCATTTGCGATGGTTTTGTTGCATTTGCGACCTTCGCATTTGCGAACCAGGTGTAGCAAATGCGACATCTGAGGCCTGTGCACAGCTTATTAATTGCGAGACTTAGACCATTTAGCTTATTTCCTTTCATCTCTTGGGCGATTTTTGGAGGTTTTGGAAGAGTTTTCACCTAGCACTTTGAGGTAAGTAATTTCTACACAACATGAGTTAAATACATAGATTATGGGTAGATTAACATGTATAAATTGCTGAAATCAAGGGTTTAGATGAAAACCTAGGTTTTGGATAAAAATGAGATTTGACCAGGAAAATGGTTATAGAATTTGGTAAAACCCATATATTTGACTTCATAGGGTTATGGGTAACAACTTTCTTCGAAAATTTCTGGAATCCGGGTGCGTGGGCCCGGGGGTAAATTTTAAGAATCTTACATTTATGGTTAGGTAATTACCTTAATAGTTGGAATATGAATTTTTGTACATGTATTGATTAGCTTATATACTATTTGATTAGTTTTGGATTTGTTCGGCATCGAATTGAGGGTTTGAGCATAATCTTGGGCCGGAAATTGGGCTTTGGAGTGTAGTAAGTCTCCTTTCTAACCTTGTAAGAGGGAATTAACCCCATAGGTGAACTAAATCATTATGTGCTTCAAATTGTGGGGGCTACGTACGCACGAGGTGACGAGAGTCCGTACGTAACTACTAGCTATGCCTATGTCCGGGTAGTTTTAGGTTTACATCATGCCTTGTTAATATTATTATTTGATTTGTGGTTATTGTTTGCCTTGAGAAGAATCGAGATTGAGGTTGCGTATTAATTTTCTTGAAGAGAATTGAAATTGAGGAATTTAAGATTTTAAAAGTTTTCATTTGAACTTCGTATTTTCGAAAAGAAATTGAGGACTATTATAATAACTTAAGAAATCTATGTATTACCGCATCGCAATTATATTCCACGAGTGGGGTAAATTTCCACTACTCTCATGGGAGCGGGTTGTTCGCCTCGGCAGGTTAAATAGATGCATCTATGGTACGTGTCGTTCGACCCTCGGCAGTGCACAATTTATATTTATATGTTGGGTCGAGCCGTTCGACCCTCGGCAGTGTACAATTTATATTTATATGTTGAATTGGGCCGTACGACCTTGGCATGATTTGCGCATGATTGAATTGATTGCTTTGAAATTTATAATAAATTATATTGCCTCATTGGCCCGAGATAAATTGTTACATGATGAGAAATAAATTTGGAGATTTCTTAATTATCAAAGAATTGCTTACTACTTCATAATATTGAGCTTACAGCCGTTCTATATAACCCATATTTAAATTATATCATTGGCATTTTATTTATAGCCCATAGTAAGTATCGGAGTCGACCCCTCGTCACTACTTATTCGAGGTTAGACTGGATACTCACTGGGTACGTGTGGTTTACGTACTCATACTACACTTGATGCACATTTTGTTGTGCAGGCACATATATATTTAGTGGCCTTGTGGGCGTAACGACGTGGTTAATGCGGGGACTTAGGTGAGCTGCATTCCATATTACGACCCGCAGCCAGTAGAGTCTCCTTTAGAGTATTTATATTTTCTTTCATGTCCAAATTTGTATTCCGGACAGATGCTGTATTTCATTTTATTTCCTAGTTGATGCTCATGCACTTGTGACACCGGGTTCTGGGGTGATTATGGGTTATTGAGTAATGAGATTGTTAAGAACACTATTATTTACTCTGAAATTTTCATCTTCTACTATTTAATTGAAGGAAATCTATGATTTTAAAAATATTAAAATGAGACCTAAATTAAGTATTTAGTGTTGGCTTGCCCGACAGCGGTGTCCGACGCCTTCACGACCTTTAATGGATTTTGGATCGTGACAGTCGAGGTCGGGGATGCATTAGATGTAGCGTACCAGAATGACATTTCAAGTATTGAAGCAATGGTGGATGATGAACTAACATGTGAATTGCATGATAGTGAATGCCTCTACGAGGAATTCGAGCCTTCAGTCCTTAGATCAAATCAAAGTGATTATGAGCAAGGAACATCCATGGCAAACGAGGATGGAGATTCAAGTGATGAATATGAAGCAAGCGAGGATTAAGAATTATATGATGAAAATTAAAAAAGCGATGATAAAATGAATATGATCAATATGTAGAAAGCGATGAGAATTGAGTTGTTTGTGTGTTTTATGACGTTATTCCTTATGTTATTGTTTTATTTTTGTATCTTGTTGGACTTTATATATGTTCTTTTTTTAATTGTTTTTTACCTGTTGATTTTTTTATTAGTATATTTTGTTTTATTTAATTTTCACATATGGCTTCTAAGGTTAAAGAACTGGAAACATCTATGAAGAAAAAAAAACTTTGCCATCCACGAGTGATCAAATTCCTCCACACATTCCTAGAATGAGTCGTCCTCCTAGTTTTCCTCATCATTCTCAGTCGACGAATGCATTACCACCTGAGTTTTTCAGAGTCCCCCCTCTCCCCGGCTAGCTGTCACGATCCAAAATTCACTAGTCGTGATGGCACCTAACTCAACCAGCTAGGTAAGCCAACTATACTATCCAATTCCAATAATATTCAATAAGACAGTTTAACAAGAGAATTACCTAGATCTTATACATTTTTTCCAAGGACTGGTAGTACAAATCATGAGCTTCTAAGAATAGAGTTTACAAAGCTGATATGAACTAAATACACTTTCTGTTTGAAAAGTACATAAACAGAGTTTTAAAATCTAAGGCTACCATGAACAAGAGGCGGCTACAACAGGGACGCAGGTACACCTTCCAATCCAGCTCCCCTCGAACACAGCAACATCGACATCCGAAATCTGCACGCAATGTGCAGGAAGTGTAGTATGAGTACAACCGACCCCATGTACTCAATAAGTAACAAACCTAACCTTAGGTTGAAAGTAGTGACGAGCTGGAACATAGTCGGGTCCAACACAAATAGCCAATCGACAATTTATAACAATGTAGAGCATATAAATAAGGAAGCAATTCAGAAATAAAATGCTCAGCTTTTCACAATTTTTCCAAAAATAGTTTCAAGAATAACAGTGAAAACCCAAATCCTTTACCGAATTCGTCGAAAAATATGAGATAGTTTGAAAACTATAATTTTTCCAAAATCCTTTTCACAATAGATAAGATGTTTTATTTTCTTTCCAGATAGCAAGTATGAAATACCCCCCCTACGCCCACATATCAATGTGTGTGAAAGTCATGAATGATGTGATACCGTACAGCATGAGGAAAAATGCATCTCTATGCGTGTAAGTTATGTGTGCATGCCAATTCCATGTATCTCGGAGATGAATCATGTTCTCACACTCTCAGAGTACTCAATCTCACTGCCTCACTCTTTCCACTCATCATGCTCAACCACTCGGTACTGTATATGGCCCATACAGCCCAGGGAAATCCATCCCGGAACATATACAACACTGACTATAAGTCACCCAGTACCGAGGAAAAGGGGCAATCCAACCCTGTGGAGAAATCCATCTCCAGATAGTAAGTACTTCGGACAAATCCATGTGCAGGGAAATCCATCCCTCAATAGTATCATCCGCGCTCATTGGGGGTGTGCGCAGACTCCGGAGGGGCTCCTTCAGCCCAAGAGCTATCATAAATCTATATAACCGCTGCGGCGTGTAGCCCGATCCCATAACTGTCACTCATAATCAGGCTCTCGGCCTCACTCAGTCATCAATCTCTCTAGTCTCACCCATGGGCTCACGATGTCATAAAAGCTAACCCGGATCAATGATATGATGTATCAATAAATAACAACTGAGACTGAGATATGATATTAATGCATGAATATGAGTGAGTAAAAAATATCAGTGAATTCAGTGAGATAACAGCAAGCAACGACCACTATGGGTCCTAACAATATCAACATAAAGCCTAAACATGATATCTAGCATGATTGACAACTCAGTTACTTTATCACATGGTGAAAACACAGAAATCAACAAGGTAGGGCCACTATATAGTTCCATAGAAACAACAGAGTCACAATTCACAGGGTGCACGCCCACACGCTCGTCACCTAGCATGTGTGTCACCTCAATACCAATCACACAATACGTAATTTGGGGTTTCATACCCTCAACACTAAGTTTGGAAGAGTTATTTATCTTGAACAAGCCAATTCTAACACCGAGCAAGCCAAGCGACGCTCCAAAAATGCCATCACGCGTGCAGCGACCTCCGAACGGCTCAAAACTAGACAAAGCAACTCAGATACATCAGATAAAGCCCAAGGAAGCAATTACAATTGAAAAAGATCGAATTCTACATCAAATCCCAAATCCAGCCAAAAATCACACCCGGTCCCACGCCTCGAAACTCAACAAAACTCACAAAATCCGACAATCCATTCAATTACGAGTCCAACCATACTAGTTTCACTCAAATCCGACTCCAAATCGGTGTTCAAAACTCAAAAATTCATATTACGAAACTTTTGGTCAAAACCCCCAATTCCCTCTTTTAAATTAATCAACCAATTGCCAAAATTGAATATAGATTCATGGAATATAATCAAAAATGAGTAGAACACTTACCCCAATCCTTGGGATGAAATTTGCTTCAAAAATTGCCTCAATTCGAGTCCCACATCTCAAAACTTGAAGAAAGAACCAAAACCTCGATTTTTATAACTCTGCCCAGCTATTCCTGCTTTTGCGGTCAAACTGTCGCATCTGCAACCACCGCTTTTGCGTAAATTCCTCACTTCTGCGAAACAACCTCACTCAGCAAAACCTCACACCTGCGGTCCTTAAGCCGCTTCTGCGATCGCGCTTCTGCGCACTTGAACCGCATCTGCGGTTGCGCAGGTGCGTCCAAGCACCCGCACCTGCGTTCCTCACGCCCATCTCCCTTTCTCGTTTCTGTGATGGCACTGCCGCTTTTGCGGCTCCGTACCTGCGCTCAACACTCCGCAGGTGTGGTCATACCAGAACCAGAAAATCTTCAGCAATGCAACATGGAATGAAAATGATCCGAAACTCACCCGAGCCACTCGGGACCCCGTCAAATATACAAACAAGTCCCATAACATAACACGGACCTACTCGAGGCCTTAAAACACGCATAACAACATCGAAATGATGAATCACACCTCAATTCGAAATCATTAAACTTTGAAACTTCAACTTCCACAACTGATGCCAAAACCTATCAAATCACGTCCGATTGACCTCAAATTTTGCACACAAGTCACATTTGACATTACGGACCTGCTCCAACTTCCAAAAATCGGAATCCGACCCCTATATCAAAAATTCCACTCCCGGTCAAACTTTCCAAAATTTCAACTTTAGCCATTTCAAGCCAAATTCTACTACGGACCTCCAAACCACAATCCGAACGTGCTCCTAAGTTCAAAATCACCCAACGGAGCAAACGGAACCATCATAAATCCAATCCAAGGTCAAGTACTAAAAAGTCAAAACTTGGTCAAACCTTTCAAATTTAAAGCTTCTAGTTGAGAATCATTCTTCCAAATGAATTCCGAATAACCTGAAAGACAAAACCGATGATTCACATAAGTCATAATACATCATACGAAGATACTCATGCCCTCAAACAGCCGAGTGAAGTGCAAATTCTCAAAATGATCGGTCGGGTCGTTACACTAGCATAATGCAGTATTATTCCATGCCGACCGAGGGTGGTTTAGCCTCAGCCTCCACTATAAATTTTGTGTCCACGCGTTATTTTCCACCTTTAAGTCCTCGTTTCCCTGCTTGTCAGCATGATGACTCACCATTGATTCCATCCTAGGGCGGGCATGATAATTCATCTTTTGTGCCTCCATCGTCATCCACTCCATTATCATCTCCATCATCATCTACTCCTAGTATTTCAGATTTGATACTGGAGGATCTCAGGCCGTTGTATCCCCATATACTAGTGCTGCTGCAGTTGCTCCTTCACGGAGATAGTATGCTGGTGGGATTGTAGAGTACGATCATATGCATCGATTGATTATCGTACCCTATGGGGATGAGTACGTAATTTTTTAATTTTTAATTATTAGAGCAAAGATCTACATACATTAAACGAATGTTTATTTTACATATAATGCAGGTTTTTTCCATCCTTTCAGGCCACACGTATGGTTGTGGAGCTATGAAGCCATTTTTCCATGTGCCGTGAAATTCCTGGAGAGAGATTCCATAACAAATCAGATTGAATATGTGGTTTCAATTTAAGGTATGACTATATATAATTTATATAATATTTATTGTGTTCGTCTAACACTTATTTTAATTGCAGACTAAGTGTGTATGGCTGCCTCAGCATGAAAATTTGATGAATGAAAATTTCGAGAAGAGAGCTCAAAACAGGATTAAAGATACTAACTTTGTTGCTCGGAAAGGTGGAAGCAGGCCTTTGTGATTGCGTTAAGATATCTGAGATCAACTATTGGCAAAGTGGAATACCAAAAAATGAAAGTAGAGGAGTGAAAAGGCAAAGTCAAACAGAGCCTCCAGTAAAGGTGGATCGTTGCACACCGGAAGTTTAATTAGTTTTCGGCCCATCGATTGAGATTGGTAAGTTATTTATAAATTTTTTTACTTAGCTTTACTTATATGAGATTCAAGTAATAAACTCATATTTTTTATTTTGAAGGGAAAAGGCTCCTGAGGGAGATGTGTCTCATGCTACCACCATTGAGGAAACACATAAGAAGAAGAAGGATGGCACAAGAGAACCATGTGTCGAACCGTGTGCATCAGAGATATTTGTAAGATTCTAACAATACTACCTTTATTCTTGGTTAAGATTAATTCGTTTGTATAATGTTTGTCAACAACATTTTAGGAAGGGTATTACAGAAGAATGGAGGAGTGACAACAAACTCATCTTGATTCTCAGCCGACCCCCGAAGATATGACTTCGATATGGATACAGGCAGCCGATGGAGTAAATAAAGGTATAAAGTATTTTAGTAATTTTTTAGATATGACTTCATTTTAATATTATTTTGTACAAGTTGTATGTTTCTTCTCTTTCTCATTTAAATATATTATTTTTATTTCTCATGAAAATAAATAAAGGTAAAGTCTACGGACTTGGAATGAAGCCGTCGTCCAGTCGTCCAGCCGCATTATTTAGTAGTGCTTCTGCTTTACCCGAAGAAATTGAGATAATGTGGATGCAAATCAATAAATTGTCTCAACAATGAGATAACGCTCAAGAAACAATAAATATGATGCGGACATTCATGGTAAACCATGGAAAACAACCTAGGATGGAAGAGTCTAACAATGAGGAGACTGAAACCGATGATGATCGGTAGTAATTTTGAGTGTAATATGACTTTAGACTTTAATTGTTTCGGCTTGGTTGGGTTTACACTTTGATGATGTGTTTTACATTTGAATATCATTCGGTCGAAGTTTTCATACTTTAATGCGTTATAATAGATGTATTTAGACTTGTTTGAAAGTATTGTATAGATTGGTAGTTTGAAATTTGATATTTTGTGTTTAATTATTTGAGCAATTGTGATACATATTAGGTTGAATGATTGCAGGTGGTGTAGCTTAAGATGCAATAGAATTCTGCTGAAAAAAAATCAAAAATATCAACTAATTTCCAACTACTTTAGTCGGAAAATTTAACTGGGAATTCCTCGACTGAAGTGGTCGGAAAATTAATTATTTTTTAATTTAATTTTAATTTTTCCGACCGATTTGGTCGAAATTTTTGTATTTAATTTAAATTAATTATTAACCTCACCGACCAAAACGGCCGGAACTGGCACGAAATAATTAATTAATTATTAAAATCACCGACTAAAACGGTCAGAACTGGCACGAAATAATTAATTATTTATTTTAAATTTGCGACTGTTTTGGTCGCAAAACTACCGACCATTTCGGTCGCAAAATACAATTTTAGCCGGTCACTCAGGTTTTTCTTCTTTGCGACTGTTTTGGTCCCCAATTTTCCGACTGTTTTGGTCGAAATTTTTTTGCGACCATCTATTTTCCGACCACTTTATTCCGTTGGAAATCCGTCAGAAATAAGTGATTTTCAACCGATTTCAGACCGATCTGATGGTCGAAAATTTGACATTTTCTAGTAGTAACTCGAACAAACTCTGGACAAGTTGTTGAGTCCAAAGCTCCACCAAAATGAACACCTTCCTTCAATAGAATAATATTCTCTTTTGTAGAGAATAAGTTGGAGATTTAGATTTTTTTCCTTTTTCAACTTTCTTTTTTAGTACATCAACAATACTTTTTTCATGTACACTATAATACTTTTCTCATCCACAATACAAGGAAGAAATACCACTATTTATAGGTGTAGAATCTCTTTCATAAAATAAATAATAATGTAGTGGGATAATAACCCCACTCATGGGAATATACTGGATATGTTGTTGTCAGGGGCAGAATCGCTGAAAAATTACATTGTGTATATAAGGCAAGATATGTTTTTTTTAACCTCTATATATTAAGTTTTGAACCCCTTTAACACAGTCCAAAAGTGTAGCTTAGTGGTCAAGGGGGTTCGAAACTTTTTTTTTAAACCCCCTTCGTGGAGATCCTACCTCCGCCACTGGTTGTTGTTGTTGTTGTTGTTGTTGTTGTTGTAAGGTAGTGGGATAATAAAATTGTAAAAGATGGTTAGTGGTTACAAAATTTAATCTTTAATGGTAGATCATGTCATTAGTGGTTTCATGAGTTACATCAAAGTAATGACCACTTTCTTGCCAAAAAATAATGCACTTTAATATTATAATTTTACTACTAAAATGCACTTACACCAACAGTTACATCTTCTTGATTTCATTATAGTTCGAATTTAAGACAAATAAGTAGGCAAGAAACTGTCTTATCTCCAAGTAAGCACAATGAAACGTAATTTCTTTTTCATGTTTTTTTTTTTGTGAAAATAAAAATGACATGATCAGAATTACATGATTATTGTGACATAAAACAAAATAAATTAAATGAAAAAGAGCAAGAGAAAGAGGGAGAGATAATTGGAGCAGAAGGTTCCGTGTGAAACATAGGACTTATCAGTAAAGTTCTAGAACAAGTCATTTGTCTTGAAGCCAGCTTTAGACAAATGTGTGCATGTTCCAAATTGTACAAACACCAGTACACCACCACTACGACTTGATTCATAGTCCAGACTCAAGCTGCAGTTCAAGGGCAGAGCTAGAATACGACATAGGGTTCGGTCAAATCCAATAATTTTGATTCAAATCTTATGTTTGTCATAAGAAATTTATTAAGTATATACAAACTATTAGCTTAATACTCAATAATTAAAAAGACTAAAATCCCGAACCTATAAGATGCAAATTCTAACTCCGACTCTAAATCCAAAGCGAAGCACTCCCAAAATATTTAATGACTGCTAGTTTCGTTCACTTTTAGTTTTTCACTTTTGGACTTTTCACGTCTCTTAAGAAACAATAAATAAAATATGAATTTTACAATTTTACTCATAATCATGATAGCATTCCAAAAAGTCTTGGAAAATGATTTAGGGAATGAGTAGTTAATGATAAGGGTAAAAGAGGGGGGAAAAATGAACTTTCTCTTGATTTAGTATAGTGGACAAGTAAAACTGAAAATATATTTTTAATATAGTGAACAAGTAAAAGTAAACAGAAAGAGTAATTCTTACACCATCAAAATTTGCTCTAACTGACGTAACAATATCTCGTTGAAGTCCATTTGTGCATAAGTAATACTATTAGTTCGGATATACATGCTAGGTAAGCTCACTAAAAAGGTTAAGCGCTCCCTATATAATTAGAACCTTTCGTTTGAAGGGCTTGAACCAGAAAACTCTTATTATAAGGGATCCGAATAGTAGGAAGGTGCATCTGAATTGAATGTAAACAAGGAGGACAGTGAGTGTTAATACTTAATCAATAGCAAACAGAAATTATTTCCTTCTAGAGTGCGGCTGAAACAGAAACAAAGAAAACCAACTTCAGAACTTGATCAAGGCTTTCTATTTTTGGGAAGTAGAAAAGGAGAGTCCAGGTTCATAGACACCACGTGAAGATTTGGACTAAGGTTAATGTTGTTAGAGTAGGAGGTAGTTCGGAGGAAAAATTAATAAGGCCCACATCCCATAAAAGTTAAAAGTTAGGGACTCTTTTCTAAATTTAGACTTGACCACCCTTAACGTATTCCCTTTGTTCCAACTATTTGTGGGAGTCCGGAATTAAAATATTATTTTTTTAAGGCAGAATGGCCTAAATGGCACATATACTTGTGTCACTTTGTCATGTTGGTCCCTCTATTTTACTTTTTTTTATCCAGACACTTCAACTTGTTCAAAATCTATATTTTAAATCCCTCTGACCGTGTGTGTATTTCACTTGCTTGACGTGGATGACACATCATATTCCATGTCATTTTTTATATTTTATCTACTAAAAACACTTATTATATACTATTTTCTTAAAGAAAAAGAAAAAGAAAATCAATACCTCAACCTCACCTCTCTTCCCTCAAATTCACAGAGTTCTTCTTCCTTGTCCATCTCATATCCTTTCACCATTCACAACCAGAAGGTGGAGGGGAGAAAGAAGAAGCTGGGGATGGGAGAAGCGTACATCACCAAATAGTTTTCAGAAAATAGTTGCCTAAAAAAAACCTTCCAACATCATAAATTCTTCATGAAATCTATCAACCTAGACATTACAATTCGAATTGTAAATTGAATCATGAAGCAACTTTTAACTTAGGATAGGACCCATAAAACTACCAATAAATAGTACTAGTAAACGTCAATAGTGCTTGACAGTAACATGAAGCTTAAGAATGGCTCTGAGATTAGGAATATTAATAAAGTGAGTTGGCATAATGCCATAACCTTTAACAAATCTAAAAAAACCTGTCCCTGAAACAATTGAGATTTCCCTCTCCTTCATTGCAAAAAGTGTTGGACTTTAAGCCATTGGGCTTTAAAGTAGAAGAAGTGTGAATTGAAAATGGAGGGAAATAAAATGGAGGAAAATTGAAAATTTGAAGAAGTGAACTTTGTCTTGCACTTTGTCCCTCATTGGTGAGGGACAACCACATTTGTGTGCTTATATATAGAATCACTTCTTAAAGCTCTTAAAAGGAGTTGAAGAGAATGAACTCTCGCGTCGTCGTCGTCGCTCGCGCGGCAGGCTGACTCAGAGAGCCTCTCTGACCGCGGTTCTGCCGCGACCGCGGTAGAACCGCGGCAGGCAGCGTATTCTTCTGAAAAGTCACCTTTTCCAGACACCTCTTCTGATAATTGCATATAAATTCTGAGGCAAGGCTCCATTTTTTACACATGAAAAACACTCCAGAACTTCTTTCTTTCTGAATATACTGCATTCTAATTCAAAGTCTCTCTCTCTCAAATTCGTAAGTGTGATTTTGCTCCGTTCTTTGAGTTCATTGGGATCCTGCAGTTTGTATTGCCACTGTTGCAGGAAGGTTTATTCTGTTTTATCCTGGGAGGATTTAATCCATTACCTTGGCAACTTGTGAGGGGGTTAAAATTCCTTAAGGACACACAAGAAACTTGTGGACTCGGAATATTTCTGATTCTCTACTATTTTTCCAGATTTCTTTAATTCTTCTAACAGTTTTGTTTTTCCTGATTTTGTGTTTTAACACAGTAGCGCTCACAAGCTTAAGGAATTTTATACTAACGTTTCTGTGTTGAAACATATATTAAACTGTTATTCATATTTTGTATATTATTTTGGAGACTAAAGCCTTGTTGCTTTCTACTCCAATAATTCTTTCTGTCCGGTTTAAAGTACTTAAAAACTTTGCCGGAATAATAAACGTACGGGTTTGAAGTATATAAAAACTTCACCATTGTTACGTGTTGTATGTTTGGTTTGATATTCAGTTTGAAGATATCAAAACTTCACTGATTTAACAAAAGTCCTGTATTATTTTCAACTTTACAGAAATATGACGGATGAAAACCAAACTAATGGAAGCTATACTTACAGCTAACCAAATAATCAACCGTGTACCTCATAGTAAAACACAATACATTCCTTATGAGAAGTGGAAAGGAAGGAAGTCTAGCTTGAAATACTTCAAAGTGTGGGGGTGTTTAGCTAAGGTACAAGTTCCTAAACCTAAAAGGGTTAAGATAGGTCCAAAAACGGTTGATTGTGTGTTTATTGGATATGTAACCAATAGCAAGGCTTATCGTTTTCTGGTTCATAAATCAGAAAATCCTGAGATTCACATTAATACGATAATAGAATCAGATAATGCTGAATTCTTTGAAACTATATTTTCATATAAAAAGGAAAGTGAAGTGACCTACCAAAAGTCAAAACGACCTCGGGAGGAAATAATAGATGGTATTCCTAATGAAGAAAATCCAAGAAGAAGTAAACGTCAAAGGACATCTACTTCATTCGGTCCAGATTTTCTGACTTTTCTGTTAGAAAATGAGCCTCGTACCTTCAAGGAAGCAATGTCTTCCTCACAGGCACAATATTGGAAAGAAGCTGTCAATAGTGAAATAGAATCCATATTGAGCAACCATACTTGGGAATTGGTTGATCTTCCTCCAGGTAACAAAACGTTGGGTTCTAAATGGATTTTCAAGAAGAAAATGAAAGACGATGGTACTATTGACAAATACAAGGCAAGACTTGTTGTCAAAGGATTTAGAAAACGAGAAGGTCTTGACTATTTTGACACATACTCGCCGGTAACAAGAATTACATCCATTCGGAGCGTTAGCCGCCTTGTATGGTCTTCAAATCCATCAAATGGATGTAAAAATAGCCTTCTTAAATGGTGATCTTAAGGAAGAAATTTACATGAACTAACCTGAAGGGTTTGTGGTTCTGGGAAAAGAAAAGAAGGTGTGTAGACTTGTTAAGTCTCTTTATGGACTAAAACAAGCACCCAAACAATGGCATGCGAAATTTGACCAAACAATGTTGTCAAATGGTTTTAAGATTAATGAATGTGATAAATGTGTTTACATTAAGAACGTTCCAAATCATATAGTCATTGTTTGCTTATATGTTGATGATATGCTAATAATGAGCAAAGACATTGCCGACATTCAAGCTAAAGCGCATGCTTGCTAGTAAGTTTGATATGAAAGACTTAGGAGTTGTCTAGGAATTAAAATCCAAAGGACTCCTCAAGATCTAGCTTTGTCTCAATCACATTACGTGAAAATGGTACTTGAAAAATTCAAACAATTGGAATTTAGAAGTGCAAGAACTCCAATTGACTTAAATCATCATCTCATAAAGAATAAAGGTGAAAGTACATCTCAATTGGAGTATGCTCGTGTGTTGGGAAGCTTAATGTACATCATGAACTGTACACGACCTGATATAGCTTGTGCGATAAGTAAACTTAGTCGATTCACAAGTAATCCCAACAAACATCACTGGGTATCAATGAAACGAGTTCTGGGATATTTGGAATATACCCAAGACTACGCTTTGCACTACAATAAATATCCTGCGGTTATCGAAGGATATAGTGATGCTAATTGGATAACTGGCTCATCAGAAACAAAGTCCACAAGTGGATATGTTTTTACTGTTGGTGGAGGAGCAGTATCTTGGAAGTCTTCCAAACAAACGTGCATTGCTCGCTCTACAATGGAATCAGAGTTTATAGTTTTGGATAAAGCCGGTGAAGAAGCTGAATGGCTTCGGAATTTTTTAGAAGACATTCCGTTCTGGCCAAAACCTTTGGCTCCTATTTGCATACATTGCGATAGTGAGGCTGCAATAGGACGGGCAGGGAGCGTTATGTATAACGGAAAGTCTATTCATACACAATGAATACATAACACCGTTAGACAACTACTTTCTAGTGGAATTATCACTATTGATTATGTAAGATCAAAGGATAATGTGGCGGATCCGCTTACAAAAGGCTTAACTAGAGAGGGAGTTGAGAAATCATCTAAGGGAATGGGACTATGGCCGAGGACAAGTCAACATGGCGGTAACTCTACCTAGAATTTTGGATGTTCCGAGATCTAGGTTCAAGGAGCTCAAACAAAGTTGTGATTGAACGGTTCAACATTGTCAAAATAAAATCTTTGGTCCATTCTCGTGATGAAGAAAATGTTCAGTAACAAGGATAGAACTTTACACGTTCTTTAATGATTACATAAGTTTGATGAGGTATTTATCAAATAGTGTCAATCTAAAGGATTACACGTTTAGGAATCACCTATGTAAGTGTGAAGTGGAAGTCGCTTCAATGAGAATTTTGTAAGGCCAATTCTCTACGCACTTATGAAACCAGGCGGTGTTCATGGCTAAAATGAACACAACAATGAGAACCAAAAGACGGTTAAGGGTTGGTTGTGTGACATATGGTTGTCTAGGTATACACTAAAGTTCGACGGTTCAAAGATATCAAATCTACCGATTGACCGAGTATATCCGACATATGTTCACTACGGAAAGTTCAAAGGGAAACCTACTTATCCAGATGCAATTAATCCTTACTTGCAAAATCACATAGCTTTCATCTATGATCTTTCTTGATACAGCCATTCCCATTCATGTGGGGGATTGTTGGACTTTAAGCCATTGGGCTTTAAAGTAGAAGAAGTGTGAATTGGAAATGGAGGGAAATAAATGGAGGGAAATTGAAAATTTGAAGAAGTGAACTTTTGCTTGCACTTTGTCCCTGATTGGTGAGGGACAACCACATTTGTGTGCTTATATATAGAATCACTTCTTAAAGCTC
>NC_031998.1:47858913-47869370 GCF_001879085.1 Nicotiana attenuata
AGAAGAAGAAGAAGAAAAAGAAGAAGAAGAAGAAGAAGAAGAAGAAGAAGAAGAAGAAGAAGAAGGGTTGGGGGGAGGGGGGAGGGAGGAACAAAAGGAGACATATATCTTTTGTTTTTTTCTTTTCTTTTTTACTTATTTTAATGACTTTTCTTCTTATTTTAGTAATTTCCTGTTCAATTGTTCATATTCACGTTCATTATCCGCGTGAATTACACTCACTTTGTCCAACTCAACCATTATTTTGCCACATGTGCTTGGTCAATGGTCAGAGGGGTTTAAAATATAGATTTTGAATAAGTTGAAGTGTCTGGATAAAAAAAAGTAAAGTAGAAGGACCGGCATGACAAAGTGGCACGAGTATAGGTGCCATTTAGGCCATTCTGCCTTTTTTTAAACTCAAAGCACAAAAATAACTGATGACCAACAACAACAACAACAACATACCCAGTAAAACCCCACTAGTGGGGTCTGGGGAGAGTAGAGTGTACGCAGACCTTACCCCTACCCCGAAAAGGGCAGAGAGGCTGTTTTCAGGAGACCTCGGCTCAACAGGAAAGGCAATAATATCAGAAAAGAAATAAGAGAAAAGACATGTAACAATAAAAGATACCAGAAAGAAAATAACCACAACAAATATAGTGCATGCATAATTAGCACTACATATATAGCGCATCCTACATATGCGCTATACCCTCAATTATCCCGGACTGGTTTTTTGCTTATTTAAGGAGTTTAAGAATTTCGGTAAAGATCCATTCAGGATCCTTCAGGTCTTCCGAAATATTTGTTTGCTTAACATATTTTGCATTTTGTCATAATGTCAAAAGAATGAAAAATTAGGGTTGCATTATATTGGAGGGGTGAGATTGTGGTTGAGAATAACTCAGTACGCTATAGTTGTTCTCCATAGTGTCATGTTAAGTTGCCACTTACAATGAAGTATGATAGATTGGTATCGTTGGTATGTAAAAAAAATGAGTGTGAGGAAATGTTCGGTTAATATTAAAGTAACCGGAAGATATCCGTATTCTGTTACTCCGCAAGGGGTTGCTTGTATGATGAGTTTAACATCGAAGACGATGAAAATCTGACAGATTTTTTGAGGACTCCGAATGAACACCGGGAACTTCTTGTGATAAAAATGTTGGAAATGTACGTCAAGATTGAAGACGGTCGCAATATTGAGGTTCCGCAAAATAGGGATAACCCTCGATCATCGGGTATTTTTTTTGGAGCAGTTTTATCCGAACAGGTTCCGTTTGAAAGAGTTTGGCCAGACCTAAACTTAACTCCAAGGGCGAATGAGGAGCGAGGACATAATTTCTCCCCAAGTTTACATAATCCACAAGCCGAGTGGTAAATTTCAATTTTCCTTTGTATTACGATTTTATGTATTGTATTTGTATTATCACTCATATCTTCAGGAAGTTTTTCATTCCTTAAGTGAGGGTTAGTCAACGAAAGCAACATGAATTGACTCTTCAATGCATAAGGTTCTTTTATTATAAACCATATATGCTCTACTTGAAGGACGTATCCAAGAAATATACCTTCATCACTTTTAGGATCAAACTTACCCAGATTGCCCTTCCCATTGTTGTGAATGAAACATTTGCATCCAAAAAGGTGAAAATAGCTGATGTTGGGTTTCTTACCATTCCATAGTCCAAATGGAGTCCTTTTAAGGATTGGTCGAATCAGACACCTGTTGATGATATGACATGCTGTGCTCACAGCTTCTGAGGTAGAGAATTCTCCACAATCATGGTTCTTGCCATGTCCTGTAAAGTTCTATTTTTACGTTCTACCACTCCATTCTATTGTCGTGAGCTTGGTGAAGAGAAGTTGTGAGAGATTCCTTGATCATTGCAAAAAAATTTAAAAGCTCTGCTTTCAAGCTCTCCTCCATGATCACTTATGATAGTGGAAATGTAGTATCCCTTTTCTCGTTGAACCTTCTTACAAAATACTTCAAAATTCCTTAGAGCTTCATCTTTATGATATAAAAATATAACCCATGTAAATCGAGAAAAATCATCCACAATAACAAAAGCATATTTCCTACCACATATACTAGCAGTTCTAGTTGGACCAAATAAATCCATATGCAATAGTTGAAGAGGTTTAGAGGTAGAAACAATGTTTTTGATTTTGAAAGATGAGAGAGTTTGTTTTCCTAGTTGACATGCATCGCAAATATGATCTTTTGAAAATTCTAGTTTTGGAAGACCAATGACAAGATCGTGTTTAGAAAGTTTTTGAATAGTATGCATGCTAGCATGTCCAAGTTTTCTATGCCAGACCCAAGGATCGTCAATCATAGAAGCAAGACATATTTGATCACTAAGGCTATCTATATTACTGATAGTATAGACATTCCTGTCTCTATTTCCTGAAAGAATAACTTTACCTTATTCGTCTTCTATAAACCAGCCATGCTTCATAAAATGAACCTCATAGTCACCGTCACATAGTTATCTGATATTGAGAAGATTGTAACCGAGTTCATCAACCAGGTAAACTTCATCCACATCACATGTTGAGCTTAGGGGAACTTTTCCAACTCCAATAACGTTTCCTTTTAATTTATCTCCAAAGATAACTGTTCCTCCATCTAGTTTGGTGACTGTTTTGAATAATTGTTTGTCACTAGTCATATGTCTGGAACACGCGCTGTCAAGATACCATTTTCCTTTTCTATTCTTCTTGCGGTGTTCCTGCAAAATAAAGTTACTTGATTTTAGAAACCCAAGTCTGCTTGGGTCCTGAATGGTTAGATTTCTGAGTGTTAGCTTGACTAAAGGATTTTGGTCGCCAGACCCATCTCGTGTTGTCATTGAACCTGCAACGGTTAGAGGTGTGACCATATTTCCCACAATAAAAACATGATGGATTTCTGGGATTTTTAGAGCCTCTTTCTACTTTGATTCTGTTCCTGCATTGGTTAGTGTTATGACGATTTTACCACAATACGAGCATGCATGAGAGTTTCTAGTTCTAGTCAAAAAATTATTAGAGGAAGTTTGATTTGATTTGACAGAACTATGACTTGTGGATTTTTGTAATCCATTAAGTTAAAGTTGAAGTTCATTAACTTCTTCTCGAAGCATGACACGCTCAATTTCACAAACTTCCAGCTTCAAGGCCCAATCTTTCTTTTCTCTTTGGATCTTTCTGAGTTCATTTAGAATTCTTTCAATATCTGCAAGAGCAATATCAATAAATTCTTGAATTTCATAATAGTTGGGACAAGTAGGAAGACGTACCTCATTGGTTCCCTCGTCTGCCATAAGGCCAAGTTTACCTGAGACTTCTTCCTCATCTGCGCCTTCATTTGCCGTGAATCCACGCTCTCCTGATTTCTCATTGCTATCATCTTTTATGGCCATGAAACACATGTTTGCAATTTTTTCATGGTCAGATTCTTCTTCATCATTCCAGGCTCCAAAGGACTTCTTCTTTTGGAGGTTCCTGCTGAGCTTCTTCTTCAGTTCGGGACAATCAGCTTGAATGTGTCCATGTTTTCCACATTCATAGCATCTTCCATCATTTTCATTGTTAGTCCTCCCCTTTCTGAAGTTTGGTTTACCTCTTCTGCTATTTCTGTTTTTCCTCATCATGCTTGTTACAACTTGGGAGAGCATGGCTATCTTTTCATCATGTTCTCCTCCTTCCTCTTCTTGTTCATCTTCTGGTTCAGCCACAGTTGCTTTGAAGGCAACTGTTTTTTTCTATTCTTGTTGAATTTGCCTGTCCAAGTGAATTTTCTCAAAGGCTATCAGATCACCTCTAAGTTTATCATAGGATATTTTGTCAAGATCCTGACTTTCGAGAGCAATGACCTTTGGCTGCCAAATCGTGGGTAGACTTCTTAGAATTTTTCTGACTTGTTATCCACTCTTTATTGTTCTACCAAAGGATTTTAGATCTCCAAGAATTTTGCTGAACCTGGAGAACATTTTTTCTGCAGATTCTCCATCCTTCATTTGAAATAGCTCATACTCGCGAACCAAAAGATTTATCCTTGTTTCTTTTACCTTGTTGGTTCCTTCATATGTGACCTTCAATTTATCCCACATTTCCATAGCAGTTTCACAGCTTGAGATCTTTTCATACTCTTCACCACTGATAGCATTGTGCAGTAGATTTTTTTTGCTTTAGCATTCACAGTTACGACAACAGCTTGCTCATTATTGTAATCATCCAAATCAAGTGGATCAGTTGATACTATGACTTGACCATTCTCATCTTTCCTTGGGGGAATTGGAAGATTTTCCTTCTTGATCATCCGCCAAACTTTGATGTCATATGACATGGTGTATGTTTCCATATGTACTTTGCAATGAGAAAAGTGTTGTCCATTGAAATATGGTGGTCGTACTTGAGAGGCTCCTTCTTGAAATAATGTACCAACGACTGTGTTGGATCCCATGATCTTTTCCTCACTAGATGTTAAGCGAAGTTTGTGAGCGTCGCTCTGATACCAATTGAAAGTATAAGAGGGGGTGAATTATTGTTTATTTATTAAAAATAGTTGACTAAGGATGAGATTAGTCGACTAGATCTCGTGCAGAATGCAAATAGAGATAAACAAAGAGAATCGTAAATAGAACAACACACATGAATTTTTATACTGGTTCGGTACCGGTGTGGTACTTATGTCCAGTTTCTCTTGGGTCATAAGGGTTCTCTTAGATCTTGAAAATAATTACAGCAATGATGGTTTTAACTCGTTCACCCCCAACGGACTGTAGCAGCTATATATTTTGAATGTTGACACAACTCTCTTTTGCGTTCTAACTCTTCCTATCTTTTATAACACTGGTAAACTGAAGAATACAGTGTTTATGCTAAGAAGTAGAGAGGCTTAGAAGACAATATTTGTAGTTGCGCAAATCTTCTTTATGAACTGAGCAGATTTCTTATAGGAGAGTTTGAGAGCTGTTGCAATTTTGTCTTAATTGAGGCACAGAATCCTCTAAGAGATTTGACCCAAGGGGTGCCTCTCGAATCCTGCTCTTGAGATAGGCTGGATTCGTTCATGACTTTCCTTGTCACGTCCTTATTTTATGGAGATATTTGAGCCTTCGACTTTGTTGATTGAAGATGCCAGATATTCTTTGATTTTCACTTGATATGTTTTCTTGTTTGATAGTGTTGACCTCCTTCGATTGAGACTGAGAGGGCACGACAGATTTGGTTTCCTTTTGATGGCTTCTTGTCCTTTGATTCAGCATCATCTTCTTTGGTTTAGACATCATCAACTCCTTTGATTCAGCATCATCTCCTTTGGTTTAGACATCATCAGCTTCTTTCCTTTTGACAGTTTTCTTTCCTTTTGTTGATACCATGATTTCTGCAATTAATGTAAATAGGTTGTCATCATTGAAACTTAGATTTAGATTTAACAACTTGTACCTGTTAATCAATTTTAAAATATTTGTAACTTTCACTTGCCCTTAAGAGAGTGTGCACACTCTCTATGCCACATCAGCACTTAGGACGGTATTTATTACACTTTAAAAATAGTTCAGGGGGTAATAGGACCCCGAAAAGAAAAGGTGTGTAGTTGGTAATATGGTCATAGGTCGAGGAGGGTTTTATGCATTATCCCTATATTATAACCAGTGGCGAAGCCATAAATATTTTCAAGGGTGTTCAAACTTGAAAGAAGTAGAAAAATATTCCGACAAAGGGTGTTCAATATATGTTTTATATATCTAAAATCAATATTTTACTTATATACACAATGTAATTTTTCGTAATTTTTCGGCGAAGGGTGGTCAGTTGACCAATCTTTGCTAAACGTGGCTTCACCCATGATTATAACATAACATGAAAGTTGGTTCCGAAAAATCTTGGCTTTTATAGTGAAATGTTGTTATATAGAGATGCTATTATAGAAAGGTCTGTCTGTAATATAAATTAGAAGCGTGTAAATTAAATTGGAAGTCTTAATCTATTAAAAATTCCATTGACAACCATTAAAAAGCTTTGAAACTTTGAATTCGAAAATCGCATTTTGTAAAATTATTATTTATTTGGATTGAGTGTTGTTGCAAATAATTGAGAATATCCTTTGGAATTTATATCTCTATTTTGAGAGACTTTGGTGAAGATTCAAAGTGGTTTTGGTTGAAATTTCAGATTGAAACTCGAATAAAAAGACATAAATAAATTGTATATTTTTTTGTATGCCGGGTGTACAAAGGGCATACAAAATATATACAACTAAGATAACTATATACAAGTTGTATATAAATTGTAGTTTTGATCGGATTTATGTACAGAAAAAATTGTATTTAAGTTGTAAATGAATTGTAGATAAATTATAGATTTGACCGGATTCTATACAAAAATTTCGTATATAAATTATAGATAAATTATAGTTTTTGAACGGATCTATATATATTTTGTAAAAAACTTTAGTTACTTTCAGTAAATAGGAAAACTTAGACAAAACTGGGTAAATACGTGTAAATCTCGTACATATACAAAACAGTCCCATTAATCATTAAAGGGCCGTCTGATTTGAAAATAACTTATGCTGAGATTAGTTATATTGGAATTAGTTGTGCTGAAATTAATTATCCTGGTATTATTTTTTATTGACTATTTAATATGTTATATTACTCATGAGATTGTTAATTTTACTACTTTATCATAAGATAACTTATTTTGAGATTACTATTTTACCCTCTGGCAAGTATACATTATCCCCGTATTTTTTTTATTCTTGAGATAACTTATTTCAGGATTAGTAACCAAAGAAGGGATAATGTGATACTAAAATTTTATCTCAAGATTATTTTTACTCATCCATCGCACAACACTGACACCTAAGTGAATTTCGTGGTTAAAAAAATTGCTCTCTAACATAAGACTAATTGTCTTTGGTTAGAATTGTCAGCAATAATCGACGGATGCGCTCACCTAATTCGATTAATTAACAGCTTAATTTGAGGCAGGTCAATGTTTATTTATGAAGATTAAATAAAGCCGCCTTATTACTAAAGTTTAACCACTTGTAATTTCTAAATTCCTCTGTGGTCAACGATTGCATCTGTTATCTTCAGAAACAAGAGAATTTTTTATTTGTAAAAAGTGATTGTCGTATAAACCTTCCATTGTTTCTACAGATTTTTTAGTTTCCAAACTGACGCAGGTGATATGTCTGTATAATTCACTATGATAATTAACTAGTATTAGAACCCGCGCGGACACTAATCATGTCAAATATTTGAGTTATTTGAATTATATGTAAATAATCTTAAAATTTAAACCTTCTCGATAAATATAGATAATCATTGAATATTTATTAAGAAACACTACAGGAAAAGATTAACCATTTCTCAAATCTCCTAGTTATAATTCTATTTCTTTTTTTGGGTATAATTTTTGTCATAACATTGGATCCTAAAAATAGTCAGGAAGTAAAATAATAACTCGTACTTATGGCAAAACGATCAAAGACTGAGACTATGAAGGACACTTTGGATACGACTTGACTCTTTTACTACTACTTAAACTCTTATTTGGCGTGTTGATATCTTCAAAAAAATATTTATATTTTAAAATTTTAGTTTCTAAAACTTTATTTGTCAATAATAATTATTTTTATAATAATGTAAGTGAAAGTATTATCCTTAATTCAAAACTCATTTTATTCGGCTATCTAAAAATTTGAAAAAGAAAACTTAGCAACTGAATTTTTTTTTCCAGTGTGACTCCATTTTGATTTTGACATTAATTAACCATGTTAAGTATCTGAGTTATTTGAATTATATGTAAATAACCTTAAAATTTAAACCTTCCAGATAATTATAGATAATCGTCAGATATTAATTAAGCAACACTACATGAAAAAAGACTAACATTTTTTCAAATCTCGTGTTGATAATTTTATTTTTGCATAATTTTTACCGGTGTCATTGGAACCTAAAAATTCCATAAAGCATAATAACTCGTATTTATGGCAAAGCACAAAGGTTGACACAATATGAAAGATTCTTTGGTTACGACGCGACTCTTTTACTACGACTTGAACTCTTATTTGGTATGTTATTATTTTTAAAAAAAAGTATTTCTATTTTGAAATTTTAATTGCTAAAACTTTCTATATTTTCAATAATGATTATCTTTATAATGATGCACGTGAAGATATTATCCTTAATTTGAAATTCACTTTAATCGGCTATCTAAAAATTTAAACGATTCTTTAGCCGGTGAAACTTTATTCCAGNAGTTTATCGATATCCCCTGCCCACATATTTTGAATTTTATATATATATATATATATATATATATATATATATATATATATATATATATATATACACTTTTTGTTACACTTCAATACAACAATAACATACCCAATAATATCCCACACTGTGGGAGGAGGGTAGTGTGTACGCAGACCTTACCCCTACCTTGTTTTGTTACAATTGAAAATCGCTATAGAAACTATCAATTAGAAACAAATATCCCTCTTGTTGAATTCGAGAAAAAAATCTTTCACATAATCTAATGATTCAAACTTAATATTCTTCAACGAAAAAAATATTATACCCATGCAATGTTGGCTTGAAGAGGTTTCAGCTTATACCTTTTAATTCCTTGAAGGTGCTACATTGAAATTAATGATAGAAATTGTATAACCAAAGTTTGTTATTTGTTTGATGTCCATGTATGCAAATTGACTCTTCAAACAAACATTCTTCAAAAAGAAAAAAGAAAATTTTTTTTTTGAATATTGGATAATTTTTGTGATGTTTCTTTCTCCGGCATATAGGTTTACTTCACTATATATGTAAGTAAATTTTTATTCGATTTTCAAACTCTTTTTTGTTATTTGGATAAACATAGACATGTACCCTTTATATTATATTTATTTTTAAAAAAATTCAATTTATTCAAATCTCAGCTATAGTGTTTCTAAGAATTATAATTATAGGGTTTTATATGCGAAAGGATTTTATAGTTATATATGCATGTCACGACCCAAACCCCGGTCGTGATGGTGTCCAACACATTGCTAGGCAAGCCCGACCATTTACACAACCTTAGCCAATAAATCTAGATAGATGAATAAATATTCACTATTAAAAATACCAATTTAGTGCGGAATTTCTGAAATAATTTCTAACATTCGAAAACCCCAAAATGAAAACAAAATAATGATCAACCCACAGAATCTGGTGTCACGAACATGAGCCTCTAAAACAGATTATCCACCTATTATAAGTCCGACTAGGAAAAAAAATTACGAATAAAATAATAAAGATAGATGGGAGAGATCAGGGCTGCGAACGCCATGCAGCTACCTCGATACTCCCGGATAATGCTGCTCAGCTAACACGAGTCCTCACTCACCCTGTGGTGTACCTGAATCTGCACACAAGGTGCATGGAGTATTGTGAGTACTTCCAACTCAGAAAGTAATAAATATAAATAAGGTCTGAGGATAAGAAATCCTAAATAAACACAAAGTAAAGCTAATAATACCCTTAAACAACAATACAGTTAGAACAAACATCACAACAGATGAAGAAATAAATAACAATTAAATATGCAATGCAACACATAAACCGGTACCTCCAGTACCCCGCTGCGGTCGTGCAGCCCGCTCCATTTATTTAACGTCGACGGCGCTCACTGGGGGTGTGCAAACTCCAGGATGGGCCCCTTACGGTCCAAGCGCAAAAATAAGCCATCTCGTGGCATCAAACAGGCCCTTGGCCTCATATCAATATCATTATAATACTGCTACGGCTTGCAGCCCGATCCCATACTCAGTCCAAAAATCACACAATAGTATAAAAATATTCAGCCCAAACTTAATTTAAAAATATTAACTTAATTTCTAATTTAAGAAAATGGCTGAGATTTCAAACACAGTATTAAATACCAGGACTGAGTTTAATATTTATAAATATGGTAAGAAACCATTAAAATAATCCCTGAAGGATTCAAGTAGTTGGCACGAAGCCCAATTATGACAATTAATCCATTTTTATAAGGATATTACAAATCTACAATCAAATAGGTATCGATTTTATTAAGCGGGACGGACCAAGTCACAGTCCCTGACGGTGCTCTACCCCACGCCCGTTATCCGGCGTGCAAGTCACCGCACATAGCACTACGATGTGCAAATTCGGGGTTTCAAACCCTCAACACAGCATTTACATTTATTACTAACCTCAAGCCGGCCAAAGTCCTAGCTTGCTATGCCCTTGCCTTTCGAATTCACCTCTTCGCGCGTCGAATCTGACCAAAACCACAACGAATACGTCACAATATGCTAAGGGAATATAACCCAATCGAAAAGACTCGAAAAACATCGAAAATCACGAAGTTGGCAAAACCCGAGCCCCAGGCCCACTTCTCGAAAAATTATAAAATTCACATCACCGGATTCCTTATCTCGCCACGAGTCCATGCATATAAAGAAC
>NC_031998.1:47869765-47870430 GCF_001879085.1 Nicotiana attenuata
GTGCGGGCATCGGGGGTTTGATTGCCTCCCCCGGTCTGTGAAGTAGCTGCTGCTGCTGTGGTGGCTAAAACTGCTTGAGCCAAACCAGTAGAGACCGTCAAGATCTGTGCCAAGGTCTCCTGAAGACCCGGAATCACAATAGGCACAGCTGGTGCCTGAGCAGGTGCTGCTGGAGTCTCCACCGCTGGAGCCTGATCCTGAGCTGGGGCAATCGTAGGATTAGTAGGTACTGTCCCGGCTACTCTACCCCTGCCACGACCACGACCGCGCCCACGGCCTCTGGCGGCCTCAGTAGGTGGCACTGGTGGTTGTCTGTCACGTTCAGTAGCTCGTGTTCTCACCATCTGTGAGAGAATAGAATAACAAAGATTTAGTTCACAGTTCAACAAAGCCGCACGACAAGAGTTTCAAGGATATGGAGTATTTCCTAAAGGTTCTGCAGCCTCTCGAGGATAAGTACAGATGTCTCCGTACCGATCCGCGAGACTCTACTAAACCGGCTCATGATTCGCGAGACCAAGTAACCTAGGCTCTGATACCACCTTGTCACGACCCAAACCCCGGTTGTGATGGCGCCCAACACATTGCTAGGCAAGCCCGACCATTTACACAACCTTAAGCCAACTAAATACTAGATAGATGAATAAATATTACTACTACTTAAA
>NC_031998.1:47872433-47887250 GCF_001879085.1 Nicotiana attenuata
TCGGCCACTACATTGGCCTTCCCCGGGTAGATACAGGATAGTAATGTCATAATCCTTAAGTAACTCCAACCATCTACGCTGCCTCAAATTAAGATCCTTTTGCTTGAAAAAATGCTGAAGACTGCGATTATCAGTGAATACCTCACAGGATACTCCATACAAGTAATGCCTCCAAATCTTCAGTGCATGAACTATAGCTGCTAGCTCCAAGTCATGGACGGGGTAGTTCTGCTCATGGGGCTTCAACTGACGAGAAGCATACGCAATAACTCTACCCTCCTGCATCAAAACACAGCCAATCCCAACTCACGAAGCATCGCAATATACCGTATAAGATCCTGAAGCTGATGGCAAGACTAACACTGGAGCTGTGGTCAAAGCTGTCTTGAGCTTCTGAAAGCTCTCCTCATACTCGTCCGACCATATAAATGCGACACCCTTCTGAGTCAACTTGGTCAAGGGCGATGCACTAGAGGAAAATCCCTGCACAAACCGGCGATAGTAACCTGCCAACCCTAGGAAGCTGCGAATCTCTGTGGCTGAGGTCGGTCTAGGCCAACTCTGCACCACCTCTATCTTCTTTGGGTCAACCTGGATACCCTCACTGGACACCACATGTCCCACAAAAGCCACTGAACCGAGCCAGAACTCACATTTGGAGAACTTTGCATAAAGCCTCTCCTCCCTTAATCTCTGCACTACAACTCTCAAATGCTGCGCGTGCTCCTCCTGACTGCGCAAGTATACCAGTATGTCATCAATGAATACTATGACAAATAAATCCAGGTAAGGCCGGAACACACTGTTTATCAGGTGCATGAAAGCTGCTGGGGCATTGGTCAGCCCGAAAGACATGACAAGAAATTCATAGTGACCATATCTAGTCCTGAAAGCAGTCTTATGAATATCTGAGTCCCTGATTTTTAACTGGTGGTAACCCGAACAGAGGTCAATTTTTGAGAACACCCTTGCTCCCTGAAGCTGGTCAAATAAATCATCGATGCGAGGTAAGGGGTACTTGTTTTTAATTGTTACCTTGTTCAACTGCCTATAATCGATGCACATTCTCATCGTGCCATCCTTCTTCTTCACAAATAGAACTGGTGCACCCCAAGGTGACACACTAGGCCGAATGAACCCCTTATCTAGGAGCTCCTGAAGCTGCTCCTTTAATTCTTTCAACTCCGCTGGTGCCATGCGATATGGTGGAATAGAAATGGGCTGAGTGCCCGGCACCAGGTCAATGCCAAAATCAATGTCCTTGTCCGGCGGCATACCCGGTAGGTCTGCAGGAAACACATCGGGAAACTCCCTCACAACGGGAACCGACTCAATGCTGGGGGTCTCAACTCCCACATCTCTCACAAACGCCAAATAGAAAAGACAAACCTTTTCAACCATGCGCTAGGCCTTCAAGAAAGAAATAACTCTGCTAGGAATATAGTCAGTCACACCACGCCACTCGATCCGCGGTACACCCGGCATAACCAAAGTGACTGTCTTAGCATAACAGTCTAGAATAGCATGACACGGAGATAACCAGTCCATGCCCAGGATAATATCGAACTCTACCATATCAGTAGCAATAAATCAACTTGGGTCTCCAGGCCCCCAATAGTCACCAAACACGACCGGTATACATGGTCCACAATAATAGTGTCGCCCACCGGGGTAGACACATGAACAGGTAAGGCAAGACACCCTCGGGTCGTACCCAAATGATGAGCAAAGTATGAAGATACATATGAATAGGTAGAACCGGGATTAAATAATACCGAGGCATCTCTGTGACAGACTGAAATAATACCTGTGATGACAACGTCTGAAGCAATAGCATCTGTCCTGCCCGGCATCGCGTAGAAACGAGCCTGGCCACCGCCTGATCGATCTCCACCTCTGGGGCGGCCCCTGGCTGCCTGATCTCCACCCTTAGCTGTGGGCGGGTGGTGAAGTAACTGGAGCAGAAGTCGAGGGCTGACCCCTCTACTGATGCTGTCTGCCACGAAGGCGGGGGCACTGCCTCCTAAAATGACCCAACTCTCCGCACTCATAGCAGCTGCCCGGTACTGAAGATGGGGACTGATGAAAACCTCTCGCACCGGAGTGACTAGCAGGTGCGCTCGGCGCAGAAGAACCCTGAACTGATGGGGCATGAGATGAACTCTGAGCTGGGAGAGCGCTGAGTGAAGTCTGACCCTGCTGGGGCCCATGATGACCACGGCCTGAAGATCCCCCACGATATTCTAGACGAGCTGACTGAGCAGGCCTGAAAGAGCGACCTCTACCCTGCTGGAACTGACCCCTCGAAGGAGCACTACTGTAACTGCCCGATCTACGAGGCCTCTTAGCCTCCCTCTCCTCTCGCTCTCTACGGCGAACTGACTCAATCTCACGAGCAATGTCTACCACCTCCTCAAACGTAGCACCCAGTACTCTCTCTCTAGTCATCAAAATACGGAGATGATAGTTAAGACCATCCACAAATCTCCTGATCCTCTCGCGATCTGTTGGAACCATCCAAGTAGCATGACGAGCCAGCTGGGAAAACCTCACCTCATACTGAGTCATTGTCATGTCTCCCTGTGCTAACCACTCAAACTGCCTACGCAACTCTTCCCTGCGGGACTGAGGTATATACTTCTCCAGAAAAAGAGCTGAGAACTGCTGCCAAGTCAGAGGTGCTGCACCGGCAGGCCTACGCCTCTCAAAGTCCTCCCACCAAGTAAGAGCATCCCCCGTGAATTGAAAAGTAGTAAATGCCACACACTCGACTCAAGGATCCCTGCCGTACGGAGCATACGCTAGCATCTGTCGAGAAAACTCTGGGCATCCTCGCCCTCAGCACCACCGAATGTCGGAGGCTGGAGTCTACCAAACCTCTCGAGACGACGCTGCTCATCGTCTGGCATAGCTGGAACCACAAAACCCTGAGCTGGTGCAACCTGCTAAGCTAGAGGTGCCTCCGGTGTCTGTAGCCCCTGCACTCTCTGCGCAGGTGTGCGGGCATCGGGGGTTTGATTGCCTCCCCCGGTCTGTGAAGTAGCTGCTGCTGCTGTGGTGGCTAAAACTGCTTGAGCCAAACCAGTAGAGACCGTCAAGATCTGTGCCAAGGTCTCCTGAAGACCCGGAATCACAATAGGCACAGCTGGTGCCTGAGCAGGTGCTGCTGGAGTCTCCACCGCTGGAGCCTGATCCTGAGCTGGGGCAATCATAGGATTAGCAGGTACTGTCCCGGCTACTCTACCCCTGCCACGACCACGACCGCGCCCACGGCCTCTGGCGGCCTCAGTAGGTGGCACTGGTGGTTGTCTGTCACGTTCGGTAGCTCGTGTTCTCACCATCTTTGAGAGAATAGAATAACAAAGATTTAGTTCACAGTACAACAAAGCCGCACGACAAGAGTTTCAAGAATATGGAGTATTTCCTAAAGGTTCCGCAGCCTCTCGAGGATAAGTACAGATGTCTCCGTACCGATCCGCGAGACTCTATTAAACCGGCTCATGATTCGCGAGACCAAGTAACCTAGGCTCTGATACCACCTTGTCACGACCCAAACCCCGGTTGTGATGGCGCCCAACACATTGCTAGGCAAGCCCGACCATTTACACAACCTTAGCCAATAAATCTAGATAGATGAATAAATATTCACTATTAAAAATACCAATTTAGTGCGGAATTTCTGAAATAATTTCTAACATTCGAAAACCCCAAAATGAAAACAAAGTACTGATCAACCCACAGAATCTGGTGTCACGAACATGAGCCTCTAAAACAGATTATCCACCTATTACAAGTCCGACTAGGAAAAAAAATTACGAATAAAATAATAAAGATAGATGGGAGAGATCAGGGCTGCGAACGCCATGCAGCTACCTCGATACTCCCGGATAATGCTGCTCAGCTAACACGAGTCCTCACTCACCCTGTGGTGTACCTGAATCTGCACACAAGGTGCAGGGAGTATTGTGAGTACTTCCAACCCAGAAAGTAATAAATATAAATAAAGTCTGAGGATAAGAAATCCTAAATAAACACAAAGTAAAGCTATAAATACAACAACGTGGACCAATAGCATAATACAGTAAACATTAAAAACAGTTATAATAAAGTCACACCAGAATGAGAATAAATAACAATTAAATATGCAATGCAACACATAAACCGGTACCTCCAGTACCCCGCTGCGGCCGTGCAGCCCGCTCCATTTATTTAACGTCGACGGCGCTCACTGGGGGTGTGCAGACTCCGGGAGGGGCCCCTTACGGCCCAAGCGCAAAAATAAGCCATCTCGTGGCATCAAACAGGCCCTTGGCCTCATATCAATATCATTATAATACTGCTGCGGCGTGCAGCCCGATCCCATACTCAGTCCAAAAATCACACAATAGTATAAAAATATTCAGCCCAAACTTCATTTAAAAATATTAACTTAATTTCTAATTTAAGAAAATGGCTGAGATTTCAAACACAGTATTAAATACCAGGACTGAGTTTAATATTTATAAATATGGTAAGAAACCATTAAAATAATCCCTGAAGGATTCAAGTAGTTGGCACGAAGCCCAATTATGACAATTAATCCATTTTTATAAGGATATTACAAATCTACAATCAAATAGGTATCGATTTTATTAAGCGGGACGGACCAAGTCACAGTCCCTGACGGTGCTCTACCCAACGCCCGTTATCCTGCGTGCAAGTCACCGCACATAGCACTACGATGTGCAAATTCGGGATTTCAAACCCTCAACACAGCATTTACATTTATTACTAACCTCAAGCCGGCCAAAGTCCTAGCTTGCTATGCCCTTGCCTTTCGAATTCACCACTTCGCGCGTCGAATCTGACCAAAACCACAACGAATACGTCACAATATGCTAAGGGAATATAACCCAATCGAAAAGACTCGAAAAACATCGAAAATCACGAAGTTGGCAAAACCCGAGCCCCGGGCCCACTTCTCGAAAAATTATGAAATTCATATCACCGGATTCCTTAGCTCGCCACGAGTCCATGCATATAAAGAACACCAAAATCGGAGTCCAAATGGCCCCTCAAATTCCCATTTTTGTTCTCTTAGGTATCAAGCCCTAAACCACCATTTTTGACCCTAATTCCTTGAGTTTTCAGTGAAATTTCATGTATTTGCATGATAAAATTGTGTTCTAAGTCCAAGAATGCTTACCTGATCGAAGTCCTTGAATTTCCTCTTCAAAATCGCTCAAGAACACCCCAAGTCCGAAGTCAAAATATGTGTTCTATAAATATTTCGCGAAGGGAATTAAAACCCTTTCTGACCAGTTATTTCCGCATCTGCGGCTACATAGCCGCATCTGCGACTTCCGCTTTTGCGATGGGGACCTGCTTCTGCGGTTACTAGACCGCTTCTGCGGTCTCGCATCTGCGATTCCTTTTACGCTGGTGCGGTTTCCTTTAGCCTTCCAAAATTCTGCATCTGCGGTCCTACTGTCACATCCGCGACTCCGCAGATGCGGTCAGCATCTCCGCACCTGCGATGCCTGTCGCTTCTGCGGTTCTTGACTCGCTTCTGCGGTCCCATTTCCGCAGGAGCGAAAATACCAAAAGCAGCACAGGTTCTACAATCTCCTAAGTTCAAAACTTCCCGTTAGCCATCCGAAATCACCCCGAGGCCCTCGGGACCTCAACCAAAAATACAAACATGATCCAATACCTTATTCAAACTTGCTCCAATCATTAAAACACCTCAAACAACACTAAAACCATCATTTCTCATCGAATTCAAGCCTAAGTTCTTCTAAAACTTCCGAAACACGCATTCGATCAGAAACCCAACCAAAACACCTCCGAATGACTTGAAATTTTGCACACGCATCCAAAATCACCTAACGAAGCTACAACAACTCTCGGAATCTCATTCCGACCCCCGGATCAAAATCTCACCTACCAACCGGAATTCGCCAAAATACTAACTTCGCCAATTCAAGCCTAATTATACACCGAACCTCCAAAATCAATTCCGATCGCACTCCTAAGTCACAAATCATCCCCGAAGCTAACCAAATCATCGGAATTCAAATCTGAGCCCTGTAACACAAAAGTCAACATCCGGTTGACTTTTCCAACTTAAGCCTTCTTAAAAGAGACTAAGTGTCTCATTTCTTATCAAAACCATTCCAAACCAACTCTAACACATCAAATACTGATAATGAAACATGAAGAAGCATAACATGGGGGAAACAGGGCGGTAACTCACGTGACGACGGGTCGAGTCGTCACACCTAATGACATTTGTATATGCAGAAATGCAAGAGCCTATAGACATGATCTCTATATGTGTCATTACAGAACATGAATGTTAAATCCTATAGACATGCTTTCTAGGTGATTTTGCGGTAAAGTTAAGCGTTAAATCCTATAGGCATGGTCTCTATGTGACTGAATCAGTATTAAAGACCCTATAGGCAGGATTTCTAGTTTGAATAAAAATCCTAACTCATGATTTCTACCCTTGGGTGCAAGAAAAGTAAAGACCCCTCCCACACCCTTTTACTATACTCCCCGAGTTTCATACAAAATTATTACAATCTAATGAATCAAACTGGAAATTAAAAGATACATCAAAAGCTAACAGCTAGATCCGAGTAGCCTAATTCAACCTTAATGTCTAATAACATGCGATTGAGCCACTTCCGGGATCCAAATTTCCAAAGCCTTCTCTTTATCCAAGGTGGTTCAAAGTTCCAAGGAATCTCAGGGATTCCAGGCATTGCTTACACCCAGGATACTATCAGAATTTAGAATAGTGCAGTGTGGAAGAGCCAGCTCTCATGCATCCAAGTTCAGAGGGAGCTTAGGGGGGTCCCAAAGCATGGCTTGCAAGAGGGGCAGAACTTATAGCTAAGAGTAAGTGCAAAGTGAAAGGGAAATTGGGGAGCCATGACAGGTGGTGGTCATACCTAGCTACAAAGTAGGCTGGCACACCCCTGACCACTTGTTTGGTTGAACAAGTTAGGAGCAGACCTTTTGAAGGTCAGACCAAAGTCTAGATAGTGATTAGGACACTATCAGACCCCAGTCCAGGGCTCAGACACATAAAAGGGGAAAAGGGAATGGGCATTGATTGAGTTTGGGATTCAAAGAATCCAGTTCAGGATCATAGACAGCAAATTAGAGTGCTGTTATGCCCTGAACCATAACTCACATACAAAGGGTAAAGGGTAAGGGGATTCACATAGGAACAATAATGACAAAGTTGCAGAAAAACAGTAAAGGAAAGCATAACAGAACTAGGATGTGAAACACATAGTGGAGGAGCAGTATTTAAATTAAGATGGACATACCAGTTGCAAAGTAAGAGAATAGCAGAGTAACCACAGCAAGCAAAGCAGCAGAAACAACTCAGGTTTTCAGCAGAACACTTGAAGATTCAAGGAGAGCTTAAAGGATATTTCAGAAAGCAAAGAGGAGAAGTACACAGAACTGGTCTGTGTATTTGAGAGAAGAAGGGAGTAGAAAGTAGATTGCCTATTATTGCTTGATTGTTACTTACTCGTTGTTTCTGCCCTTTTGAAAAGGGGAGGGCTGAGCCCTTTATATAGTTTTGAAAACAGGTGAGGTAGGCACAAAGGTATAAACATAGAAACTAATCAAATTAGTATCAATTAGGGTAGACAGACTCCTTTAATTAAGGGTCTAGTTCAGACGACTAAGAAGGAAGAGAGAATCAGTTTATTAAGGCTAAATTAAGGTAAAGAGACCATATGGTGCACAAATAAGGTCACATACACAATTGGATATTTAAGGAAAGAGGGCACAGTAGTAAGAATAAGGTATAAGTTTAAAAATCAGTCAAAGGATCTCGGCTCTAGTTGTAAATCGCAAAGAGACCGAGATAATTAAGGAAGTAAATAATTCAAACGTTGGTACAAAATCTTCCAAACCACTGCACTAGATGGGCATGTAGTCGTAGTAGTCGGCCCAGAATGCTTCTCTTCTTTACAAAAATACTATTTCGGATGAATGAGGAATTACGTCACAAAAGATACAGGATCAATTATTTAAGGAAAACATCAGTAAGGTAAAAGAGGTTCAATTAAGAGAAATTAGTGACAAATTTCTTAGCCTGATTAAAGGAATTTCGAAAATAAAACTTTGAAAGGGAAGCTTATATATAAGCATGCAGCTCAAAACAAAGAAGAACAATGAGAGTTTTTTTTCCATAATCATAGGCAAATAAGTTCACAAGTTCGATTACAGACTCGTCATGAGTCTGTAAACCTAGGGTTTCAGAGTGAAACCTAGTGTCTTTCACTTCAAAGAAAAGAAAACCCCCCAAATCTTAGGGTTTCACATGGAGTCGGAGGTGAGGGAATCGTTCAAAGTCACAGAGATAGGCAGATATGCACAAACAGAAGTAAGAGGAAATTACGAGTTTTAAGACGAAGGTAGGCAAGAGCATGATCAACAGAACTCAGAAACAAAATCAAAGCATGAGCTTAAACACATAAGCAAAAGCGAGTCAATAACCTAGGCTAACATGTGAACAAAAGAGGTAAAAGAATCTCCGTAAAAGATCCAGTAAGAAACACAAGAGCAAGCTTGAATATAACAAGGAATAAAACAACGAGCATGAACACACATAAAAAGAATCAGAAACATTTAGAAACCATTTTCAGAAAACCCTAAAAATAGGATTCGAACAGTTTTGAAAAGGGAAAATTGGGGAAAAACTCTAAAATGGCACACACAGCATAGATCTAGCATAGATCTAGACGAATAAGCGAAAAAGGAACCTCGATTAGGCTAGGGTTTCTGAGAACCCAAAAGGACGAGAAGGCTTGGAAGTCTCGAGAATGGTTCTGAGCTAGCAAGGTCGAATCCAGGCTCGAGAGGCTGAGATACGCCGGAGCAAAGCTGGAAACGGCCAAAGAAACTCGAACCGGCCAGGGTCTGGATGAAGACCTTCGAGGTCTAGCCTCGAATCTTCCATGAGCAAGCGTGTGAGAGCAGGAGATGGTGGGTAGAGGTTGTCCATGGCAAGATTAGCCATGGATTCTGGAGGTAGGTGGATATTAGGGTTTCAGAGGTTGAGAGGGTTCGAGAGAGACGATAGGAACCAGAGGCGGCGGATTTGGAGAATGGGGATAGGGTTAGGGTCGTTTGGGAATTAAAATGGTAAGGAGGAAATGTGGCCGTTGATCATTTTGATCAACGGCCTGGATCAAAAGGGAGCCGGGCGGGTAAAAATAAACGGGCCATGGGTCGGGTTAATTAAGAAATTGGGTAGGGAATTTTGGGTCTGATTTGGGCTTAAGATTGAGGTTAATTTCGGGCTAAAATTGAAATGCAAAGGGCTAACTCTTAAATAGCCACTTTTCCCTTGTTTTAATTTATAAAACAAATCAAATGTGATAAAATGATTAATGATACATAATTATCAAATTAAAAATACTGGAGTCAATTTTATAAATATAATTACAATTGAATCTTTAAAGAGGCTAGTATTGCAATTATATGTAATTTAGTTTTAAAAATACCAAATGAATTGGTAAAAATATGCAAAAATCATGTTAGCTATGTTTTGATGTAAATATGAGAATAAAATAAATCGTTCACCAAAATGGCAAATTTTGGGAATAATTATTGGATTTTATGGTATAAAAATAGGCAATAAATTGGTTTAAAAATCATCAAAAAAATATCAAAACTCATGGGTGTGCTTATATATGCACAAATATGCTATTTTGGAAGTATTTTGGGTACGAAAAATACATAGGGAAAAATTGGGTATCAACAGCGCCCGATACAAGTCTTATATATGATTTAAGATGATTCTGTGAAATTTGGTGAAAAACGGAATCCGTTTGACGTGATTCGTACTTAAAATGGAAAATTTGATGCTTTATGAAGTTTGAGAAAAATTCTTTGATTTTGAGGTTTAATTCGTTGTTTGAGAGGTTATTTTGGCGATTTGATCGCACGGATAAGTTTGTATGATGTTGTTGTCACGACCCGGATTTCCCTCTCTCGGGAGTCGTGATGGCGCCTACTATTGGTAGCTAGGCAAGCCAAAACTTAAATACTTACTTCGTTAACAAAATACTTCTTTTTAACAAATATAAGCGATAACATAAAATCAGCGGAACTTTAAATAATTAAGCGGAATATAACAATAAAATATCTGGAATAAACGTCTATTACAGCTTCTAAGACTCAAATACCCAAAATCTGGTGTCACAGTGTCACAGACTGTCTAAGAGTCACTACATACAAGGTCTGAAGAAAATACAATAAACTGTTTCTGAACAAAGAAAATGAAACAGGGAATAGAGATATAGGGAGACGCCAGGGCCTGCGGACGCTTGCAGGTCTACCTTGGGTCCCCGGGTGGACTGAAGGAAGCCCTCCACTACTGTCCGAAAGCTGCCTCTGGATCTGCACACAGTGCAGAGTGTAGTATCAGCACAACCGACCCCATGTCCTGGTAAGTGTCTAGCCTAACCTCGGCGAAGTAGTGACGAGGCTAGGACCAGACTACCAAATAAACCTGCGCAGTTCAAATATATATACAGCGGAAAAGAAATACAGAAAGTAACCAGTCAATGTGGGAGGGGAAAACATGTTGCAGGGGAGATAACAGTTCTGAATAGAGAGCATCAAGTAAGGAAAGAAACAACATAACTAGAATATCAACAAGAATCAGAAATCAACAATTTGCACGGCATCACCCTTCCTGCTTTTACTCTCGTCCTCACCAAATCAATCATATAATAACGATGTGCACGGCATCACCCTTCTTGCTTTTACTCTCTTTCCTCACCATGTAATCAATGAAAATCGGTACGGAATGGTACATCGTACGTCACGGCATCACCCTTCGTGCTTTACACTCTTTCCTCACAATAGCAAACAATGCAAGACATCACCCATCGTTCTTTACACTCTTTCCTCACAATAGCAAACAATGCACGGCATCACCCTTCGTGCTTTAACACTCTTCCTCACCCAAACAACAATCATCAACAAAGGGGCAAGGAAATAAACAAAATAATGATAGAAATCCCGGCAAGGGAACACAATTAAACAATTAAATCCCGGCAAGGGAACAACATCAATAATCTCAACATCCCGGCAAGGGAGATAATCAACAAAGCAACAATATCCCGGCAAGGGCACGATTTAATAACTCTTTCTCTTTCTTTCACTTTATTTCATAACTCACTTTACCACTTGAGCCAGTGCTCCAAAGGGTTCAATCATCTCATATACTTTCACAATTTGTAATATAACTTGAGCCAATGCTCCTCGATGTTCAAAGGTCACAATTTCCTTCCACAAGCTTTTCACAATAAATAGAAGTCATCACCAAGGCATGAAAGATACAACGAAATCAAGATATTCACAATTTAAAGACTCACGGTCATGCTAGACACTAATGTATAGATACTCGTCACCATGCTATACGTCGTACTCAACAATTACCACATAGAAAATAGGACTCAACTCCTAATACCTCAAGCTAAGGTTAGACCAAACACTTACCTCAAACTTCCACGGCCAACTCAAGCCTCAAATACCACCTTTCCTTTCAAATTCGGCTCCAACCCAATCGAATCTATACATATTTAACTTAATAATATCAATAAATGCTAAACAATCCAATTCCAATGCTCGATTATAGCTATTTAATCATTCTTCCCAAAAACCCAAAAAATGACCTCGGGCCCGCTTGGTCAAAACACGAGGTTCGGACCAAAACCTGTTCACCCATTCACCCACGAGCCCGAATATATCATTTGTTTTGAAATCCGACCCCAAAACGAGGTCAAATTCCCAAATAATTAAAAAGCCCTAACTCTACCCAATTCCCCAATTTTCTACCATTAAAACCCTAAGATTATCGATAAAGGTTGATGAAGACATTAGATAATTGAAAGAAATCAGTTAATAAGTGCTTGCTTGTGATTTGAGAAGAAAACCTCTTGAGAAAATCGCCCTAGTCTTCTAATTTTTGAGAAAGTTTGAAAGAAAATCGCTGAAGTTATGTTTTTAAAAAGGCTCACTGCCCGACTTCCGCATCTGCGGTCCAGGGGTCGCATCTGCGCCACCGCACGTGCGGAAAAGAGGGCACATCTGCGGAAATGGCTAGGCCCCGCTGGGGCCGCACCTGCGGGAAAAGGTCCGCTTCTGCGGAACCGCATCTGTGGAAAAATATCCGCATCTGCGAAGGAGGACCGCATCTGCGACCCACTGAGTGCACCGCGAGTCCGCATCTGCAGCCAAAGGATCGCAGGTGCGGTTACACCAGAACTGGTGCAACAGCAGTGGTTTTTGCAATTTTTCCTAAGTCTAAAACTTCCCGAATCACCTCCGAAACACTCCCGAGCCCTCGGTGCTCCTAACCAAACACACGTACTAACTCAACAACCTCATACGAAATCAAATCGCCAAAATAACCTCAATAACAATGAATCAAACCTCAAAATCAAGAACTTTTTCTCAAACTTCATCAAGTATCAAATTTAGCAATTTAGGTCCGAATCACGTCAAACGACGTCCGTTTTTCACCGTATTTTACAGAAATATCTTAAATCATATATAAGACCTGTACCGGGCGCCGGGACCAAAATACGGGCCCGATACCAACACGTTCTAATCAAATTTCATTTCAAATTTCCTTAAATAATTTCAGAAAACAATTTCCTTTAAAAATTCATTTCTTGGGCTCGGGACCTCGGAATTCGATTCGGGGCATACGCCCAAGTCCCATATTTTCCTACGGACCCTCCGGGACCGTCAAATCACGGGTCCGGGTCCGTTTACCACAAATGTTAACCGAACCTAAATTAATTTATTTTATAGTCAAAATTTGTCATTTTTCACAGATTTCCATATTTAAGCTTTCCGGTTATGCGCCCGAACTGTGCATGCAAATCGAGGTGACTTTATATGAGGTTTTCAAGGCCTCAGAGTCATAGAATTTAATTTAAAACAGGTGATGACCCACATTCTCCACCTCTAAAACAACCGTTCGTCCTCGAACGGACATAAGAAGGAAGACCTGAGTCGGGAAAAAGATGGAGATAACGGCTCCGCATATCGAACTCGGACTCCCAGGTCGATGCCTCAGGAGGCTGACCCTTTCACTGAACACGAATAGAAGGAAAACTCTTCGACCTCAACTGACGAACCTGCCGGTCTAGAATAGCCACCGGCTCCTCCTCATAAGACAAATCCTTGTCCAACTGGACAGTGCCATAACCTAACACGTGGGATGGATCGCCGTGATACCTCCGAAGCATGGACACATGGAACACTGGATGCACAGCTGATAAGCTCGGCAGCAATGCAAGTCTATAAGCCACCTCTCCCACTCGATCAAGAATCTCAAATGGACCAATGAACCTAGGGCTAAGCTTATCCTTCTTCCCAAATCTCATCACGCCCTTCATAGGCAACACTCGGAGTAATACCCGCTCACCGACCATAAAAGCCACATCTCGAACCTTGCGGTCTGCATAACTCTTTTGCCTGGATTGAGCTGCACGAAGCCTATCCTGAATAATCTTGACCTTGTCCAAGGCCTCCTGAACCAGATCCGTACCCAACAACCGAGCCTCTCCCGGCTCAAACCACCTAACCGGAGACCGACACCGCCTACCATATAAAACCTCATAAGGAGCCATCTGAATGCTCGACTGGTAGCTGTTGTTGTAGGCAAACTCTGCTAAAGGCAAAAACTGATCCCACGAACCTCCAAAGTCGATGACACAAGCTCGGAGCATATCCTCCAAAATCTGAATAGTTCGCTCGGACTATCCGTCCGTCTGGGGATGAAATGCTGTGCTCAACTCAACCCGTGTGCCCAACTCTCGCTGAACTGCTCTCCAGAAACACGAGGTAAACTGCGTACCCCGGTCCGAAATGATAGATACGGGCACACCATGAAGGCGAACGATCTCCCGAATGTAGATCTCAGCTAACCTCTCAGAAGAATAGGAGACTGCCACAGGAATGAAATGCCCTGACTTGTTCAGCCTATTGTTGCTCCCAAACACACACGCAAGTATACGTGGTCGACAAGTAATATAGGATTGTAAGTCCAGATATCGTACCCGCAGGGACTTGTGATTAGCTATCAACTAAATTAAACCAAACAATTAATCTATTCAAGCGAATCCTAACGTATGAATATTTAACTAAAGATAATCTAGAGTAGTAAACTAAGAAACAAAGGACGCGAATTGGCGAATTATAGAGACGAATTCAATATGAGTGAATATTCTAGAGCTATGGGTTAGCTAACAATCCCGTTGAGTTTTCCACCTAAATCGTCTAATTAATTTATCTGGTTTATTGATTGACAGGGTATTGCTCGTAGCCTTCTCCCGAAGTACAACTCGCCTATTCAAGCTAACCTAACGCCTATATTCCTATGGAATTAGGATTAACAAGAACGCCTTTATAATTCCCGTATAATAACCAAGCAAGGCGATTAGGTATATTCCTATCCTAACTGCAAATCCGCTCCCCCTAAGAGTTAAGATCTTGCTCTACTAAATCTTATATGCAATCTAGAATTCCCTCTCCCGAGTTCAATCCTAGATTCGTAGATAGTATTCAATTGGTGATCAAGCAATCAAATAATTAAGCGCAAGATTGAATAAATAAACCAATATGATAAAATAATAAGAACAATTCAAGCTTCAAACTACAACGTTCATGTAGCACCCAAAACTCTAGAACTAATAAACTATAAAATTAAAGGAAGAGAAGAGAAAAAAAACTAGTTAGAAGCCTCCTCCAAGCGTGGTGTTAGATATCACCAAAAGTGGC
>NC_031998.1:47888701-47893501 GCF_001879085.1 Nicotiana attenuata
AAGTTCATAACAATTCAAGTGCTCATGAGAGGTGAAAAGGTTCAAATAGATGGTTAATTCAAACAAATGAGTAAGGCTTGTAATGTGGTTGCCAAAGAAACAGGATTACAGGCTCAAAGGGGTTAACTATGATACATAACAATTAGGCGGGTAAAATATTTATATGGCTCAACAAAGAAACGCCTATATCACTTCCAAGACTGAACAAAACTACTATTTCGCTTTGCAAACACACGGGGCAAGTTCTAGACATCGAATGCAATGCACAGAATAACACAAAACTTTACACACACATGGCACATAACTCACTCGGGATTGGACTCATCAAGACACTCTAGTCAAAGAAGTTAAGCAAAGATAAGATCATACAATTTAAGGTACTTATACAAGAGGCAAAATTGAGCCTAAGCGTTACAACCAAAGTACTCACTATTCTCAAGGCATGACAAAGTTAGAAGTTATTGATTCAATTCAATTCACATCACCATGGCTTCTCTCCTAAAAAAATAAAATTACCTACACCCGGTTCAAACAAAACCCTTGAAAAAGAACCGCGGCACAAAGAAAAACCAAGGGGGAATTGCTACACTATCTACAAAGAAAATCTTTTTGTCCTTTCTCTTTAGACTTACATCCCTCAAGAAAACTGTCTAGGAGATCCATCGTCGGGAAAAGTCTAATTTGTTTTTTCTTTCGTTTTTTCTAAAAAAAGATATTCAATTAAACTAACACAACTAAATAGCATAGAAAGTCACTCAGACAATCTCCTCACCCCACACTTAAAATTGTGCAATGTCCTCAATGCACACTAAAAATAACAAGAGGGTAAAAGAAACTCCCTGGTAGGCCAAAGGACGAAGAATTAGCAGCTCACGGGATACTCAGACTTCTCTCTGGTATGATCCCTTATGCGGGTACCTCACACTTAGTTTCAACCACCTGCTCGCTTTTGCACATGCCTCTTGGCTTTGATTCCATGCTCGTACTCCTATAAAATACAAAAATAATACTACAAAAAAAAATATTAACACAATAAAATAAAATAAAATAAAAGAAAAAAATTTGGGTTGCCTCCCAACAAGCGCTTGATTTAATATCGCGGCACGATGCTATCACTTTCACAACTTTTCCTTCCACTTTGAGGATATAAATTGCGCCCCCAATTTTGCATCAATTTTTCTGTCACGTTCCTGGGGCGGTGGTATGAAAATAAAGGAACCAAGTAAATAATATCGCATCTTGCACTTCTTGGCCCTTAAGTGAGGAATGTCGTTTTGTCTCCTTGGCATCGAAAATTTCAGAATATAAATACTTTGTTCCTCATCTCTTGACTCCTCCATATGCTCGACTGGATCAATTCTCATGTCACCAACCAAACACAATGTTGAAAAGTGTTTAGAATGAGGTCCAATACGCTCCAACTCCAAAATTGCATTACTTTTGACATCCTCAGTTTTGCACTCTTCAACCTCGGCAACATCAACAAAAGCATGGTCTAATGATAGGTATTCTCGTTATAGCTCCTCAATTTGGCCTAGAAGATCTTTTTCAGCTTCACACAACTCATCACTAAATTGTTGGGCGTTACACGCATCAACTTTTGCACTCAATTGAGCCTCTAAGTGGTGAATAGAACTTCCAAATTGATCAATCTCTTGTCCCAGTTCAGCTCTTCCTTCTATAAATTGTTGCATCTCATTCATAATTTTCTCACGGAAACCTTCATATTCCTCTAATAATTTCCTGTGCATATCAAGAATGCGAACATCGTGTTCTACATCATCCAATTCGTTACTCCTGTCAAACTCACAAGAATTATTAGAATCAACATAAGAAGGGATTGGAGTAGGATAACAACAGTTAGGACAATTATTCCAATTCCCATCACAAATAGTACAGGATGGAGATGGTGCACACAACTCGGTATTTGAAATGTTTTTACAATATTGCCACAAGTGGGTCCTTTACAATATGGACAAGGATCACAAAAATAAGAATACTTACTATCCCACCACTTTTCGTTCAAAGATGCCATGTAAAAAAAAATTATTATACTAACTACACTAGACTAAAATTAAAAACTTAAATAGATAAAAAAGTAAAAATCTAATCTAGTAAAATAGTTAATTTCTAAGTCCCGGCAACGACGCCAAAAACTTGTTGCTCCCAAACGCACACGCAAGTATACGTGGTCGACAAGTAATATAGGATTATAAGTCCAGATATCGTACCCACAGGAACTTGTGATTAACTATCAACTAAATTAAACCAAACAATTAATCTATTCAAGCGAATCCTAACGTATGAATATTTAACTAAAGATAATCTAGAGTAGTAAACTAAGAAACAAAGGAAACAAATTGGCGAATTATAGAGACGAATTCAATATGAGTGAATATTCTAGAGCTATGGGTTAGCTAACAATCCCGTTGAGTTTTCCACCTAAATCGTCTAATTAATTAATCTGGTTTATTGATTGACAGGGTATTGCTCGTAGCCTTCTCCCGAAGTACAACTCGCCTATTCAAGCTAACCTAACGCCTATATTCATATGGAATTAGGATTAACAAGAACGCCTTTATAATTCCCGTATAATAACCAAGCAAGGCGATTAGGTATATTCCTATCCTAACTGCAAATCCGCTCCCCCTAAGAGTTAAGATCTTGCTCTACTAAATCTTATATGCAATCTAGAATTCCCTCTCCCGAGTTCAATCCTAGATTCGTAGATAGTATTCAATTGGTGATCAAGCAATCAAATAATTAAGCGCAAGATTGAATAAATAAACCAATATGATAAAATAATAAGAACAATTCAAGCTTCAAACTACAACGTTCATGTAGCACCCAAAACTCTAGAACTAATAAACTATAAAATTAAAGGAAGAGAAGAGAAAAAAAACTAGTTAGAAGCCTCCTCCAAGCGTGGTGTTAGATATCACCAAAAGTGGCGTCCTCTCCCGAGAAAAAATTCACTCTAAAAACGTTTTCTCATGTATATACACATAGTAGGGTTGGGGCCAAACAATTATACCTTCTCCAATGTGAAAAGGGACACTTTTCCCGGGTGACTCGCGCGAGCTCGCGCGTCCTTCGCGCGTTCTTCGCGCACCATTCTGCCTCAGCTGCCTAACACGCCCGACTTCGCGCGTTCTTCGCGTGTTCCGTTCCGAATTTGAAAAAACGTAAAACATGAAAGCTGTAGCCCTTTGAGTTAGCTTTCCAACCATATATTGTGGAGCCAAAATAGAGTTTTGAGAAAAAAGTTATATCTATTATACTAGACCGTGCGCAATCTGCCTACTGAAGTCTTCACGATCCCGGCTTAATTCCTTGAACTTTTACTCAGACTTCAAAGCTCCAAATCACTTGAATTCGTTCCATAACATCTACATAGCTCGGAATCACTCCTACAAGGCATAAAACACACAGTTAGTGCAAAACACTAGCGATTAAAGCTCAAACTCAATTAAAGTGCAGTAAATTAGAGTGTAATAATCGACTAAAATACGCAATTATAGCCTATCATCAACACCCCACACTTAAACCATTGCTCGTCTTCGAGCAATCAAACTACACTTTATAAAGATACGACCTTTTTAAACAATTCTCCTAACTTATCGCCCCAAGAATATTTAAAATATACTAAGTACAAGAGTGTAACATCTTCACCTCAAGATTTGACTCACAAGTACCACGCATTATTCGCAACTCACCCACTTACTCTAATATAGAGGTCAATGACATTACCTTTCCTTCATGAATCAAGTGCCCTCGCACAACCAACGAGAGTAGTCCCACACAATAAAATTTAAGAACACTTAGGAACTCAAGATAGAAAGAATTCACTCACTCTCAGAAATAACATTCATATGCCACAAAAGATGCACCATAGGCTTGCCCGTAGTGTACTACTCTACTAATCGAGCTCATTCAGTCTAGGATTAAGTAGGACTTTAATTGGTTGTAATGTAGGCTGAGGGACGGGTAGGATACATTTAGATATAAGAGTGACTACACCTCCCTAAGCACTTTAATATATATACTTTAACATTCAAAACTCCATACTTATGTCAAACCATAACTCCACCTTCACATCAATATATATTAACTCCCCACTTCTTTAAGCACAATTACATCAAGAGTCACCACTATCAAATATTTTCACAGCAATATAACTATCTTTTTTTTCTTTTTCAATTCAAGTGGCTCTTACTTTTTTCAAAACAGTGCACATTTCTCCTTATTTCATTAGTTCCACTCAAAAGCCAAACCAACCACCCCACACTTTAACTTTTATGAAGTTCATAACAATTCAAGTGCTCATGAGAGGTGAAAAGGTTCAAATAGATGGTTAATTCAAACAAATGAGTAAGGCTTGTAATGTGGTTGCCAAAGAAACAGGATTACAGGCTCAAAGGGGTTAACTATGATACATAACAATTAGGCGGGTAAAATATTTATATGGCTCAACAAAGAAACGCCTATATCACTTCCAAGACTGAACAAAACTACTATTTCGCTTTGCAAACACACGGGGCAAGTTCTAGACATCGAATGCAATGCACAGAATAACACAAAACTTTACACACACATGGCACATAACTCACTCGGGATTGGACTCATCAAGACACTCTAGTCAAAGAGTTAAGCAAAGATAAGATCATACAATTTAAGGTACTTATACAAGAGGCAAAATTGAGCCTAAGCGTTACACCAAAGTACTCACTATTCTCAAGGCATGACAAAAGTTGAAAGTTATTGATTCAATTCAATTCACATCACCATGGCTTCTCTCCT